>NC_090886.1:22928067-22938067 GCF_036669925.1 Montipora capricornis
GGCATAAAACGAGGTATCCGAAAGTTGCCGCAAAGCTTCTTTTTTGTAAAGGTCGGACCGCCAAACAACTACCGCGCCGCCTTTGTCGGCCGATTTGACAACTATGTCGTTGCGTTTACTAAGATTTTTAAGCGCCGCCCACTCTTCCGAGGAAAGGTTGGAAAATTTAGTGTTGCGATTGAATTTAAGTTTGTGAATGTCGTGACGGCATTTTTTGGTGAAAAAATCTAAAGAGGCAAATTGTCCCTCTGGGGGAGTCCATTTGGATTTGCGAACTAGAAGTGTTTCAAAAATATCTTTATTAGAAGTGTCCGAATCATGCTCTTTGTCGTGAAAAAAGGCTTTTAACTGAACGCGGCGAAGGAATTTTTCGACATCTTGCTTAATAGAAAATTCGTTGGTGCGTTTGGTAATAGGGACAAAATTTAGGCCCTTACTGAGAACAGATTTCTCTGAGTCAGTAAGCGGAAGATTTTCTGGAATTGTAATTACGGTATTATGGCTATGAAATGTAGTATCGTCGGTAATTTGCGGACCTATTAATTGTTGAAGTTTTAGAGTCTTGGTTTGGTGTAAATGGTCAAACAGTCCAGAATTAAGTTGTCGGATTTTAGCGCGAATCGATTGTACTAAAATTGCTGGACAGATTTTGGAAAGTTCGGAGCGACAATAAAGAATTTGTTTGTCAAGTGCGATTCGTTTTTGGCACATAGCTCTAATTGTGATCCTCATAATATTACGTGAAAAAGAATTTTGCGCACATCGAATTTGGTGAAGATACTGATTTGAGTGAGAGAATGTAGCCGGATGAAAGTTCGAGCGAAAACCTTTAGGAATGACTTTAGAATTGAGGCAACGGCCGATGAAGTTGATGTGACTACAAAACCTAGTTTTGGCGAAAATGAGAGTGGCTAAACGGAAAGCTAAGTTACTGCTAAGTGTGGGAAAAGGAAAAAGATAACTTACGATTTCCTGGCGTAGCTCCTTGGTGAGTTTTTGTAGGATATGTTGAACACCAATTTTTTAGTCAGTACAACGGCCCCAAACCTGAACTCTACGGCCGTTACATCGACGACTGCATCGGCGCTATTTCATCCAGCAGAGAAGAACTCGATCAATTTATAACCTCCGTCAACTCTTTTCATCCGGCTCTTAAATATACCTGGGAAATTTCGGAAACTTCATTGGCTTTTCTAGATATCAACGTTTCTATTAGAGGCAACGTGCTATGTACTAGTGTGCACTACAAACCTACTGATTCACACAGTTATTTGTTGTATTCATCGTCACATCCATCACATGTCAAGAACTCCATCCCTTATTCTCAATTTCTTAGACTTCGACGTCTATGTAGTGATGACTCCGATTTTTCCAGAAAATCAGAGGAGATGTGCCAGTTCTTCGAAAAACGTGGCTATCCTGTCTCTGTGGTCAAAGCGGGCCATCATCGCGCCCAACAATTTGATCGACAGTCATCACTACAAACGTCACAAAAAGATAAGAATGACAGAATTCCATTCACCCTCACTTTTCATCCTCATAATCACGCAGTCAAAAGCATCATTCTTAGTAATTTTAAATTACTCCAAAATGATCCCGAGACTGGTAGAATCTTTTCGCAACCTCCACTTATTTCATTCAAACGCGACAAAAACGTAGGCAACTTTTTAGTTAAAAGCGCGCTCAAAACTAACGAGCAACCCGGCACTTTCAAATGCGCGCGCTCACGATGCAAAACTTGTCTTTTCATTGTTAACACTAGCAAGATATCGGGACCTAAGCGATCTGTTAAGATCACCGATCGTTTCACATGTACCTCCGCAAATGTCATTTATTGCATAACCTGCACGTTATGCAATAAATTATACATTGGTGAGACAGGTAGACGACTAGGTGACCGATTCCGCGAACACCTTCGCGATGTTGAGAAGAATGACAAGGATGCATCCAAGCCAGTCGCTCGCCACTTTAATCTGCCTAACCACTCCAAAAAACACATGGCTATCTGCGGCCTTTCCCTACATCTAGGTACGACGGAAAGCCGCAAGAATCTGGAACAAAAATTCATCTTTCAAATCGGCACCCTTAATCCTCACGGTATTAACGAACGCTTTTCATTCAACTAATATATTCCTATTTTTCACGTTGCCATGTTACCACCAATAGCGTAGCCCCTACTCTACTATAAAAACCACACGTAACCCATAATCCCTCGATTCGCTCTGACGAAGGGCTAACGCTCGAAACGTCAGCTTTTAGAATCTCTGTACGGTGGCCAATTTACATTATCAACTCCGTTGATAAAACCAAATTTTTGTATACTACTTCCCCACCGACGCAGCACCACAGTTTCTTTAGAAACTACCCCTTCATCTATAACTACAAAGCTTGATGATGTTATCACCAGTAATTTGAAAATGCCTATAACAAAACGACGACCATTGAAAAAAGGTGAAGTACCAAATTATGGTATGAATCTCAAAGATGAAGTTGAACACATGAATCTTGGTGATTTATTTGAAGCACCAGTATTACCACAACAAGAAAAACAACTAGTTCCAAAACCACCAACATATGAAGAATCATTGCAGGATATATTGTCAGGTAACAAAGAAATTTATGTAGATCCTCAATACTTCCTCAAGAATCACAAGAGTTGCCTCCTGAATATAATGAGAATGAGGAACCTAATTATGCATTAGATGATGAAGATACGGATAATGAGATTTTGAATTATTATCTTAAGCTTCCAAATTATGATTCTGTTGAAATGGTATTAAATCAGCCAGAAATGACAGAACAAAAAAACAGGAAATATAAGATTCTCAATGATGCTAAAACAAGAAGAAATCAATTGAACGGTTATAAGGCTTCTATAACTAAACAATTCAAAAGTGGTTTCATTTCTGAAGCTGTGGAAAATAGACAATGCAAGAGTGACATTAAATGCATAAATTAAACATTATGAAAATAAAGTCAAAACAATGAAAGGTTCTGGACTTCAAAAAAACAAAGAGGTGGAGATGTTGTGTTTTTTAATAATCCAAAACAGCTTCTCAAAAAATTGGAATTGATTGTTGGTGAAATTTTAGCTTGAAATACAAGCATTAATATGCGTAATGTGGGTGTTTCAATATCAGATACATTGGTAAAAACATCAACAATTAATAAATCTCAACATAACAAACTCTACAAAAATGATTAAGGAAATACCTTTTAATCAACCTGAAAATTTCATTACAAAGTTCACAAGGCCAATAATTTTACCAAGTAATTATGAATACCAACTTGGTTTGAATAGAATCATTAACATGCGTTTTACTTGGTTTAATGTCAATCCATCATACAAAAATCAAACAGTAGCATATAGCATCAACCTATCAAGAATTGGAATTATAATGATTTTGATAGCCATTTGAAACAATTGTATTGCCAGCTCAAGTCAGGCTTGATTTAACAAAATCAGATTTTAATGATCCCATAGGTTTTAGCAGAAAAATATTAAGAGCATGTCCACCAGAGGACCAGGAAGAGGTGATACATACCATCTCACCGATTTCATTGAAATTTGGCCAGATTGGAGGGCGTACTCATTAACCCAAAGAGCCAAAACGGTTTAACAATTGCAATTTTGTAGGGAGAGTTTCACCACCCCCGACTTTTTTTACATAAATTCCTTTAAATATTAAACTAAATAAGGGTAAAAGTAAGGGGCTCGTAAACCTGAGCAATTCATTCAATTGCACTGTGGCTGCACACGAGTGTAAATATGTCCTTCGGGAGTTATATACGGGAGTTTCATGTAATTTGATTGATTACCTGTCAATCAATGCAAGTTGATAACTACCCATGTAAAATGGCATAACAAACTATAGTGATTTTGAGGCCAAATATCTCCAGTGGCCAAGTCCCTCCCAAAGAGATAGCTACATCACGGTTCAGTTCCACCTTTGGCCTGTACGTATTACGAAATTTTGGGACCTGTTATTTTTTGTTCGCAGATCGAGCTCAAACCCTGCACATCTTGCACAAGATTTTAGTTTAATGACTAACATTGTAAAAGTTCCTGTATAAACCCCAAGCACAGATACGGCATAACCTCAAGATGGAAGCTCAAATTTTTCAAAAGTAACAAAAAGACAACAAAGTTAGAAGTTCCAGTGAAGTTCTAATTGGCGTAAAACAAAGACAAACAAGTGCGGTCTCATAACACTGATACAGCGGTTGTTGTGAACCTTCATATGCATTTAAAAGTCTTAAGATAACAAAATTTCGCTTATTATACCATTTCGTCTTCCTAATTCACTCTTCATAAACTTGAGATGCTGTCTTGCTAACATTATCGCTTCGCTTGAACACTCCTTGACATTGAAATTCGTACGCCATATTGAAACGATACTAATTAATGCTTAGTAGCCAAGCTTTGAAATGTAGAGAGAGGAGTCTGGGTATCAACACAAGCAAACACCTCGTTACGTTAGAGGTACTACGTACTATCAGGATGTTTGGAAAACTACGGCAAGAGAAAAACTTCACACAGACTAGGTGTTGGATAATCCAATGGGTAAATATTGCCGTAAAAGTGATAGCAGTTGCAGCTAAAAGAAGAACTAATAATAATTATTATTAGTATAAATACACAGGTGATTATACAAAATCACACGCTCTCATTGGCTTGCTATATCTGATTATCAGCCGTCGACAAAATGGCTGCCCGTAGTCGTTTTGCCACTGTAAGTGAAGATGATTTTGCTTTGAAATGTTTTTTTTTTCTCTTTTTTGAAATAATCACCTGTGTATTTATACTAATAAAAGAATTATTTACAACGCTAATAATTACTTAATCAAAAAGGATTAACAGAACATTAATACTCAAATATTAAACACTTTCTAACGCTATTGGCAGCTGTGTTAATACTACTAAAAATATACTTAAAATATTGATAAAAATATGTAATTGGCCCAACAATAATCACAATACTCTTTTTCGCTATTTACAACACTAACAAAGTTGAAGTTTTTTCACCTACATATTATTTGTGTTCTGACTTTCAGGCAGATGATTTGAAAATATTCACAAATTGGTACTAGCAGCTAGCACGAGAGGTGACTTGTTGTTCACAGTGGTTTTCTTGCAAAAATTGTTAAGGGATTCGTGTGAGGACTTGGCTGACATGCATATATTTCGATATGGCATTGAAAACTGTGAGGTAGTGTATTGATCTGTTGGCTTCCAGAAGCGCGAGCCTACGTTTGTCTCGTACCTTAATCACCTCTATATAGCTGCATTGTAGCTTCCTCGCCTTGCCCACTCAGAAAACTCTACACCGAAAACACTTTGAGCGAACTAACGCAAGTATTGGTAGTCAGGGACCGGTTGCTCCAAGCCTGGTTTGCGCTAACAGTTGGTCAAGAGGTATCAAAACCAATAGGTTTCCCATGGTATTTAACGCTGGTTAGCGCTATTCATGCTTCGACTAACCTGGGCCAGGTCTCTGGTGTATGGCATGACCAAGCTTTGAACGTCTTTGTTGATCCTTAAACCGTCAAACAGAGCTCCCGCTGCTAAATTACAACTTATGTATTTGAAAGTGAAATAGGAAAAAAAACTGGAACACAGATTAAAATGTAGAAAATGTAAGGGTTGATCATGAATTATAATTTCAGAAAAAAAATTATATCGATAACAGTTAAGTATCACTACAATTCCAACTCGCCCCTGATCTGTTGCCTTGTCCGGATGGAAGTGGCCTCTGTTGTCAACACATCGTCTTCATCTTCATCTTCATTGTAAGATGTTACAGCTGTATTGCGAAGCAGTCTACCACTCTTTTTTAGGGTTGATAGCCTGCTGAAATAGCGGGAAATCTGCGCAATGGTCAACCACTCTTTTTTCTGGAATCTCTTCTTCCCGCTACTGTCTCGTAAACCCTTCATGCGCGTTGCTACATCTCCCGGGTTAGCCTTGTGGCCTGTCTCTTCCCCCAGCAGGAACACCTCCTGTAAGTAGTTTCTCACACTTTCTGAGAAGTTTACAGCATTTCTGACCTTTTTGAGAGCCCATCCTTCCTCTGAAGAAAGCACGTTTTGATTGTCAGGTTGGTCAGCGGTGGCTGCAGCCGAGGTGGAAGGCACAGGCTGAAGATATCCACCAGCCAGGGACTGGCAAGTTTCTGCCCATTTACGCTTGACTTGGTCATATTGAGTACCGCGTCCAAGTCTTATAAGCTGCTTCCCCACATCGAGATGCCTCTGCAAAGCAACAAACGACTGGTACACTTTGATGCATCCTTCCTTGGGGCAAGCGAATGGGACCCCCTCTTCATCTTCTTCCATTTCACACTGGGCGGCGGGATCTTGCCGGGAAGGGTGACTAATAACAGTAACAAAAAGGCAAACCTTTATGATGCTAAATAGTGTAGATCTTCTCAAGGGCTCAAATGCAGACTCTGTACGGTATTTCAAGTACAGCTGCACTAGGCGAGCGAGATGACAGTGCACACCACACTAGGAATTTCAATTTTCTCGCCAGTTGATAGTTTGAGATTTCTTGACCCATACACCATGTCTGGGAGGAATGAGGGGCTAGATATAAAATCCAGAAAGTGATCAACCTTAACAGGATCCAGACGTGTCCTCTGCAGCGTTGGTGGCTCGATGGGTTGACCAGGCTTGTTCTTGAAAGCATGCTTTCTTGCCACATCGATCCTCCTCTTGGTGAGGCCAGGGATCATCTGGAGCAATTCTGTTTTGGAATAGTCGCCTGCAAAAAGGAACAATATTTGCTGCCTGTTGTACCATGAGCCTGCCTCTTCATAGCAAGTGACCAGTCTAGACACTGCATTGGAGACCCATTGGATGATTTCACGCCTGCTGCGCACCTGTTCGAAAAGCCACGTAGAGTTTCCAGAGGCTATGGCGTCTCATACGACGTCAACTACCTGTTCAGCCTTCCTTCTATAGTATCACTGTATGGAGGCAGAGATAGTCAGCACGTCAGACTTGCATTGTGATCGTACAGGACTGACGCTCCTGTATGATGTTCTCCTAAGGAAGTTGTTTAGGCTTTGTAGCTTGTGGTCAACCTGGGGAGTCGGCTGCCATTCCTGCGAGGTCTCGCCTTCTTGCGCTAACCCTTGAGACGACAAAGAGAACACCTCGGAGTTGTGATCACTGGGCTGTAACAGTAAAAATTTGAGTAAATAATGCTCGTACAATAAGTATGGAAAAACAAACAAAGCCATTGCAAGATGGTTTGCAACAACGTCTTGCATAACAAGAGCTTGGAGATCGTAGGCAATTCCAAAACAAATATTGCAAATATATTTGCACACTTAACGACCATTATATTGGGAAGAGAAACTGTGTGAGGATATCTCAACGAGACTACATCATGGGAGTCACTTTTGTTCTAGCTGTGCACATATAGTTGTTAGTTTTGTTTGCTTCATTGTGTATTTTTACAGATGCCCTATTACATATTCTACAGGCAGTGAATAACAACTGATGCAAAGTGACATTCCTGCACTGTACAGGAAAGGTATTCCGTTTCCTTACCCCTCTGCCCACCATCACTGTCCACATCTAGGCACCTACTCCCCAGCCAATGAGCTGTGTAACCAAAGGCATGTATTCTTCATCTACCTCGTCAAAAATCTCCTCTGAAAATCGCATAAAAATTCTTTCGGAACCATCTTTACGTATAAAATACTCTCGTGTTACTATGACGAATGAGTACACAATACCTCACTTGATGCTTCTTCCGGTGGTAACGAGAATCACACGTGCACTTGTGGATCAACAATGGTGCTGTCAGCCTACTCCATGGGTAGGTCCGCTGAACTTTGTTCTTCGCTCCGTTCCTGGGGTGGTGAAACATTTGCTACGAATTACATGGCATCTTGATGTTTCCCACGACAAATTCTACAAATACCTGTGTTCATAGAATGTGAGATCAATTATTTGTTGGGCCAGATGTTCTCCGCTTTCTCGAACACCGACTGGTAATTGAGCTTAAAATCAATGAAAGCAAATAAAGGTAGGAATTGATACTGAGTTGGATTGGAAGGATAAAGAGACAAAGCATTTACCTGCTCCAACGGGGACAACAACATTCCATTTACTCTTGATTTCCTTTGACATTTGCAGGTTAACACCCCCCTCTCTCTTACCCTTACGATTTCCATGGAATGGATACTGACATTTTATCGACACCTTGAACTTAACGCCTAACTGATCCCGGTGTTTTGGACAAATTGTGAAGTCACATCCACTTTCATCAAACAACCCAGCGCGTGCAAGAATTAGTTGTTTCTCAGAAGAGACGCTTGTTTGGGACACAGAGATTTGTCGAAGATGAGCACATATGTCTCTACAACAAGAGCTCAGAGGCGCACCGCGCACCGGTGGCTCAGTTGGTTGAGCACTGGGCTGTCGCGCGGGAGGTCGTGAGTTCAACTCCGGCCGGACCAACACTCAGGGTCTTTAAATAACTGAGGAGAAAGTGCTGCCTTTGTAATTACATCTGCAAATGGTTAGACTCTCTAGTCTTCTCGGATAAGGACGATAAGCGGGAGGTCCCGTCTCACAACCTTTCAATGTTCATAATCCTGTGGGACGTAAAAGAACCCGCACACTTGTCGTAAAGAGTAGGGCATGTAGTTCCCGGTGTTGTGGTCTGGTCTTTCTGGTCTGGATAGGGTAGGGTGGAGCACCTCGCATAGGACCTCGAGTCTTGTTCGTGCTCCTTCCCTCTGGGCAGGTTTGCCCAGTAGAAGAGACAAACCAGATGTCTCGTAAAACAATAAAACAAGAAACTCGTTTCCTTGGGATGAAACATTGCAGTGAGAGTCACAGTGCGAGGCAAAGGAACAGGAGATATTAGACATTGTTTTCACAACGTAAAGGTCACGAAGAAAATGACTTTGTTGTGTCAAGGTCCCTCTTACAAACGCTGACAAAATTCGGTATCTTTTACAGGTCACAGGTCACTGTTTACCAACACAGAAAGTATCCCAAACATGCATAAAGGCTAACCTTAGGCGTTTTAGGCCTAAGGTTAGCTTTTATGAATGTTTGGGATATTTTGGTAAATCGATGACCTGTGACCTGTGAAAATTACTAGCCGCCACAAGTTTCTTTACTTTTTAGTGCAAATATAATTATTTGGCGCACGAAACGTCACAGTTCATGTTTTACTGAGGTTTTTTACATCATAAGTTCAAGGACAATTTCACGAAAACATATTTAATGATATTGGTTAAGAAATGCTGTTAAAAAGAAAAGGGAATGTACATTGAAATAAACAAGGTGAGAAAATGGTTTATTAAAGCTGAAAATAATACAAATACAGTGTTCGACTCATTGCGGCAATAGTGTTCTGCATTTTTTCAGAGAATGTCAGGTTAATTTCTTTGTTCCAAGTTCAGGGTTATGACATTGTTCTTGACCTTATTATTCAAAAATCTCGATGAAACGTGAAGGGTGATGTTTCGTGACGCCAAATAATTATCTTTACGCTAAAAAGAAACGAAAGCAAGAAACCTCTGCGCATAAGTAACAATGTTTACAGTAGTAATAGTAAACTATTTCAACAACAACAACAAAACCTTTATTCTAGTGTCTTTAGTATTCAGCTTCGTAGCTAATTGGGGACACTGTGACACTGCGATAAGGTACTTAAACTAATAAAATATATACACACCCTTTTAATAATAATAATAAGGCTGCCAACACTGTTAAATAGTGCTCAATACGCATAAGTGTAGAGCTAAATCGTAGAAAGGTGAGGCTAATGAAACCAACACATGATTCACTGTTACTCCGAGTTTCGTGCTTACGCACTCATCAGACAGTCTGATGAGTGCGTAAGCACGAAACTCGGAGTAACAGTGAATCATGTGTTGGTTTCATTAGCCTCACCTTTCTACACACCCTTTTAAATATTTTTTCCTTTGGTAAGTCGGCCTTAATGTATATTTTTCTTTTATTAGTATTTCCA
>NC_090886.1:22960567-22963067 GCF_036669925.1 Montipora capricornis
TAGAAAATAGTCTCCCGCCAACTTCTCTAACAGCTTTTCGTGCCTTTGAACAGTTCAGAATCGGACAATTGTCATGTACAAATAATCTAGATGGCTCTTTACCGCTTTTCCGGAACATTTCCCGGTACTTTCTGCGTACAAACTGCGCAATATAGTCACCATCGAGTTTGCTTGCGGAGTGTTTTAAGAGTTTGGGATCTTTTCAAAGCAACAAATCCCCAGGTAACGACGGCCGTACGGTTGAGTTCTATAATGCGTTTTGGGAAAGTCTTGGAAAGCTTCTTGTAGACAGTCTTAATTGCTCATTTGATAAAGGTGAACTATCAAATTCCCAAAAACAAGCAATAATAACTTTGATAGAAAAGAAAGATAAAGACAAACGAAAAATTTCTAATTGGAGGCCGATTTCCTTAATTAATGTAGATGTCAAGATTGGATCTAAAGCCATTGCCTTGAGACTCCAGACTGTTCTCCCTAGAATAATTCACCATAATCAGCATGCATATGTTAAAGGACGAACAATCAATGATGCAATAACGACGATTGATGATATACTCGTATATACTGAAAGATATGGTATCAACGGCAAAATGCTAGCAATAGATTTTCAGAAAGCCTTTGATTCAGTAAATAGGAATTTTTTGATTAGTACTTTGGCTGCTTTCAATTTTGGCTCTTCGTTCATCCAGTGGATACAAACCTTTTACCAAAATATTTCAAGCTGTGTTCTTAATAACGGGTTCTCTACCGGACCTTTTGAGATACAAAGAGGTGTGAGGCAAGGAGATCCACTCTCTCCATAGTTGTTCATTATTGTCCTAGAAGTACTAGCTGTTAGTATACGTAAAAATAAGGATATTCAAGGGATTGTGGTGGATAGAATCGAAATTAAACTTGAGCTTTTCGCAGACGATCTTACTGTATTCCTGAGGAACGATTGGTCTCTTAGACACCTCCTTGCTCTTATTTCAAAGTTTCGAATCTGTTCGGGTCTTGTCATAAATTTTGACAAAACAGAAATGTTTATCTTGGGGAACTCGGTTATGGCTCCAGCACAGGACCAAAGTATTATGAACATTAACGTTAAGAGGTCTGTGAAAATATTAGGGGTGTATTTTACTTATGACAGCCGTTTGAGACACAAACTAAATTTTAAGGAAATAATAGATGCTGTCAAAACAAAACTTCAACTTTGGAAGTGGAGAAATCTGACAATAATTGGAAGAATTCAGATCGTTAAAACTTTTGTAATTCCACTGATAATGTACCGTGCTGGATCAATTTGTGTAGATAAGGAGGTGGTAACTGAGGCTAATAGGATTATATTTGATTTTATCTGGAAAGGGAAAGACAAAGTAAAACGAGCTTCCCTAGTTGATGACATAAAAGATGGAGGCCCCGCATTTAGAATCGATAATTAAGACTCATAGAATAATGCTTTGCCAGAGACTCGCGGATGAAGAACCTTGTAATTGGAAAACTATTTTATGTCACTATTTGAAACAGGTCGGGGGGAAGTTCATCCTCTGTTGCAACTTTGACATAAAAAAGCTACCGATAAACCTCCCAATGTATTACAGGGAATGTTTTGAGTGTTTTTCGCATTGCTCCGCAGCCACCGATAACAATGTACTTGAGCTTTCGCACGAACAAATTTCCAACACTGTTCTTTGGAACAATAAATTTATATGTATTAATAATAAATCAGTCTTCAATCAAAGCTTGGTTAGTAAAGGAATAATCAAAATAGGCGATTTAGTAACAGAGAAAAACCAATTTATTTCTCAATGTAAGCAAAGCCGGGTGAATCTTTCTCCAAAAGATATTTTTGAATTGATGTCCTTAGTTGATGCAATCCCTGCACCGTGGCAACAGTCGCTGAAAATAAATGGATACTTGAACAAGAGTCCTTTTGTTATTCAGGACCAAATTCAACTTGTGCTCAATAACCAGGAGGTCTCGATTACTGAGGCGACCTTTAAGAAGGTTTATAGGGAGTTGGTCTCTGGTTTTGTTACTCCACCGACAGCTCATTCAAAGTTTAATGAAAGCTTTAATGGTGTTTGTTTGGACTGGAACGAAATTCATAGTTTGCCCTTTCTAGTCGCTTTAGACACAAAGTCACGAGAATTTCAATATAAAATTCTAAATAGGTATTTAGTGACAAATACGCTTTTGAAAAAAATAGGCAAAATAGACTCCGCATTGTGCACCTTTTGTGGTATGTTGGACGAATCCCTGGAACATCTTTTTGTGACTTGCCATTTTACTACATTGCTGTGGAAAGAACTCATAGCTTGGTGTAGTGGAAGACAAATTAGAGTTGAATCACTATCTGCTGCAAATATAATTTTTGGTGTCTGGCAAAGGAAAGATTGCTTCCTCTTATTAAATCATATAATCCTCATCGCAAAACAGTACATTTATTATTGTAGGTCCAACAATTTGAAACCACTTTTCTACGTTCTGTTGCAAAGAATTAAGTTTGTCTACCAATTAG
>NC_090886.1:22970567-22975567 GCF_036669925.1 Montipora capricornis
GTATGCTGAAAATTGAAAGAGGTAATCCTGAGATTTCCTGATATTTTTATTTGGGAGTGGAGGTTCCCTTTACTGAAAAAAACACACTGTCAGCGATTTTGTGTCTGCTCTATTTCCCAACATTTAGACAGTTCGGAAACCCATCTAAACACCTGTTGCTGAGGGGATAGTGACTCCTAGTAGAAAGTACATGCACACAGCAAAGAGGGAGCAACCATCCTCTTCCTTCTTCCAATGGCAGTAGCCTGTGTATCTAGGATGTATAAATATTCTGTGTCCAAACGGAGTTTTCAAAAGTTCCTTGTTTGTGGAATACAGTTGTATCCCCACAGCCTTTGTTTTGGATGTCCTGGGGCATCTAACTGTAGTACGGCAGTTACCTTATATCCACCATTCAGGAACTGGCGTTTGGTCAATAGACCACTCTTTCATAACTCGCGACCACCTTTACAGTTTTTAGTATTTCTGCTAATTACACCTACTTCCCTAATTTTGAGTATTCTTTAGAAAGGCTCGTTAGCTAAAACGCGAGAACATTTTATTTGGCTGGCAGTATGAAATAGATCTATACAAATGTAGGTTATCCACTTGACTGTGGTACATGTGCAAATCAGGTGCTGGCATCTTCATGATCAGAGGCTTTTTCATCCTGTTTCATAAGAAGGCAACCACATAATCCATGCTTCCCATTCCCTTCTGTAGTGCCTTTATGGCCAGTTTCCATGCCATATTTATCAACTCCTAGGGAAAGAGATTGTTTTATTAATGTGGTACATTGCAGTTCCGTGAAGTTATGATCTACATACATGGAAGAGAACTCCCCACAAAGACTTCCATAAGTTTTTGACTAGTCACAACTAGCTAGGAACGTTTTTTTGGAGAAATCGTGAAACTTGATATGCTTATCAGCTGAACGGTGAAATGGACATTATACTGGTGATTTGGCAGAACAAGTTAAACAAGTAAAGCAACCAAAATATATTTGAATGCATGGAGATTTTCTAATATGGCGTGTATTCATCGGCCTTTCTAAAACGAGGGTCAGGGTAAGGGTAAGGATACAAATACAGAAAAGTATCCTAAAAATGCATGAAAGCTAACCTTAAACTTTTGTTTAGGCCTAATTAGGCCTAAGGTTAGATTCTTTGCATGTTTAGGATACTTTTTGTATTCGTATCCTTACCCTTACCATTACCCTTACCCTGACCCTTGGTCTTACCCTTACCCTCGTTTTAGAAACGCCATGTATTCATCACTGATTGTGTGATAAAGTAAATGTATATTCTGAATGTTTGAATGTTTGCTCACTCATCAAATGTTCTTGATTTCCCTGAGGCACACTTGCGACACCTGTTTTTTTACTAGAACTTTCAACTTGAGAAAATCACAGCTGACCTGGAGCACTACTGGTTAACAGGCCTTGATAAACAACTTAGCTTGTCTGTTCGGCCTGCGGGAAACTGCAATCGTGTGAAAAATGAGTGTTGAACATGTAATATCGCCTACCTTGCTTCTGCATGGTTTCATTGCTGTTCCACATATGCAAGCTCTGCAAGATAGAATTTCCTACTGTTTTCCACGGTCAACCCTGACGTTCAACTATAGAACAATCGAGGCTATAGCATGACAAGTGAAGGATTTCATTGAAAAAAAGACCTGGAAATTTCACAAATGATTCACTTTTTTGCCTGAAACAATTTCATCGAGTTTCCTTACGTTTTTCTTGTAAGGGGGCTGCAGAAACATTGCTTCTGCTTCGCCATTTTATTTCCAAGATTCATCGAATGATAAATATCACATCTGGTGGCTCACTGGAGCCATGTGCAGATTTCTATTGGTTGAAAATTGTGTGGTTGTCAATCAAGCTCACACATGCGCTTTATCGTGACACAGGCCCCTTAAGAAATCTTTCAGAGGTTGCTTCAGTTGAGGAACTATTTGATACATACATCAAGTGTGATACACCTCCAAAAAAAAAAGGAGTTAAATGGGTAGTATTTTCGAAGAGATAAAAAAAGGAATGACAAGAGTTCGTGGATTTAGAAATACATCATACCCGATGCATGCTTTTGAAGCAGCAGTAATTTATTTCGGTGGGTTTCTGCAGCCTGAACCCAGGCATTGAAACCGTATGTCAACGGAAGTACTACTATAACCAAAATACTATTTTACTATTGTAAATGCTGTTTATAACCAAGTAAATTAACACGGCATTAGATCCCAGGTCAGTGAAAGAACTTGGTGGTCAAGGCTATGACACTCTAAGGGCATTGGAATGGGGGTCACAGTCAAAAATAATTACACTTTAGTCAGTGTGAGATTTAGTACCACCAATTATCACTCTAACAATATAAGAAGATGCAATGCAATGCAAGAAGTTCACGTATGCCATTGTGAAAATACGTTTCTTTAACTGCTGTGAGTATGAGCTGATAGACCTCTCTGCTCAGGCTCCCATAATCACGAGCTTTCTGGAGAAATAGCAGATACTTAGTACTTGTTGGTGAACAATACTCTTATCTGAATGTAATAAAGGGGTGATAATTGCAAACCCCCCCCCCCCCAAAAAAAGTATTGCATTGTGGGATGGTGAAAATAGTAGTGTACATTGGAGAGAGTACTGTAAGAATTAAGATGTTGCTTGCAAAAGAACCTTACAGAAAGAAACAACGTGCATCCCCATAAGAAAGAACCTCCAGAGTGATACGAAGGATTTCCAGAGCCCCTATTTCCTCGAACCACTGAACCACTATTAAATCCAACTGTACACAACAAAGGAGACTTTTGTCTGATTGGCTGTTGAAAATTGTAGTATCCAGTTTTCCAACCGCGTGCTGTGATATAAACAAAGATGGCTTTCGAAGCGGTGATTTTAACCTGTGCTTCTTCGATCGTTCTATATAGCTTCTGCCAGTTGGTGGTCATTTATAGTTTACGTGACAGGGAAAGATTCTGCAAGGGGCATTTTAGTCGGTGGGAATTTTTCTTTCGTTACGCTTTTTGTAAGCAGCCCTTTTAGTCTGCTCGGGGAAGCAACGCCTCTGAAGTTGCTTCGAGTCAGCTTTTATACTTTTTAGCTTTACTTCTCCATTTAAGTGAACAACAAATGCTCAAAGTGCGAAAAGACCCGAGCAAAGGCCAGATTCCTTTGTTGGGAAGGGAGTACTATCTAACGTGGTTGCGAAATATATCCCTCGAGCTCGCTGGCTTCGATTTATCCAACTTGAATGCAGTGCTGGAAGGAAGTATATCACTTCATTCACTTTCTTTCATTGATCGTTTAGAGTTATGAGATGTCCTCAGTCCTTTGAAAGAACATCTTATCTCAACAGATACGTCGACAGAAATTTAATACCAGCCGCTATTTTGTGTATGTGTCTGAGGCCAACCTGGTTCACTGCATTTATCTCATGTGCAAACACTCTCAAGATACACTACCTTAAAAATTTCAAGAACTTTCATTTAACGGAACCAAAACATTATTCTTAGATACATCAACTGATCATGAAGGCATGTTTGATAATATATGCTAAAATGAGTCAATAATGAAGTTCCAGTTTATTACTTTATTGGATAATTCTGTCCTTGATCTATGGTAACTCCAATAAGTCTAGCCATAGTAATTATTCATTGTTTTCATCATTTATGCTACCAGCGAATTATTCAAAAGTGATGTTGATGTTCTTAGGAAATCTATACAATAGTGACGAATGATTTGGTCACTGCCATCAGACTTGTAGGTTGTAATGAAATGAAATTTTCTGAATGAGTTCTCTTTGGGGAGGTAAAAATTTCACTTGACCATTTGAAGATGTAAAATTACACCCACATTAAATGTACAATTAAAATTGGGATGTCTGGAAATACATAAAGTAGGTCTTGTCTTCTGTGCAATGTTTAAAATTAAAAGGACAATTTAAGGCAAAGGAGACTTTGTGATAGAACTCTGATACAATATTAACTACTTATTAATTTCGATGTGGGCAGTTCATGCTCATTCATATTCATTGCTCACTTTTGTGGTAAGTTACTATCTCACTGCAGAGAATAAAGTAAATTTATCTTAATCAGGATGAAAGTGTACAAAATGTGCAGCCATTGATCTTAAATGTTTTTAGTCTATTAATTAACCCATTGACCCCTGGGGGTTCCCTATTGAAGAGTAAAATACCAAGTATGGCCGGTTTTGGCCGGTTTAGGGGTGAAAGGGATTTATATATAATATTATTAAATATAGTATGTCAATAATATTACCGTATCAGTAATTGAGCCAGTATTTAATAACTAATATGTCCCAATAAAATTTAATATTGATTCCAACAGTGTTAAGTAATTAATATAAATTGATTTAGGATGATGGAACATCACACACCATTTTGTGTTCATTAAATTTATTTTTTACTTCATTCTTGGTGTATGGCAACTTATAGTAACTGCAAAAAACTTGCAGAAGAAATTGAAGAGAAGGTATACCTGAATATTATGGCTGGTTTGTGTGTCAAAAAATTTAATTGACCTGGTTTTTGTTTATTTTTGCTGCCATTCCTTGCACACAGTCACATGTCTCATAAAAGTTGAATGTGCAGACAAAGGTAAAATAATTCACTGTACAAAGTTTAAGGAATTGTTATATTTGTATTATTTATTAAATGGGGTTCCAAAAGCAGAAAGGTGCAAATAGTGACACACACACCCATGCAAGGCAGCCACACAAGGGAATGAAAATTTTAAAATATGCATTATTTACAAATAATCATCATGAACAAAATTATTATATTTTACAATAATTACTTGTCATGTAAATTTTACTATACAGTTTGTAAATATCTTTAAAATTTCAATTACTACAGTTTCCCTCAAATTTAAAGTAAGAAATTTATCAAATCGAAAAGTGCAGTGCAAAGTTGTGGTAAGCAGGCATTTTTATTTGTAAATATTACTACACTAACTAAACATTTTTTATGTAATTAAGTATAATTTTTAATAGCTGGGACTAATAT
>NC_090886.1:22993067-23000567 GCF_036669925.1 Montipora capricornis
GTGTTAAGTGAAAAACAAACAGACACGCGTGATCATGACTTGTATTTCTTGTTTAATCTAATTAACCTATCAACAGAGATAACAAAGGGGTCAAATATAAACCACATATCTAAATATGGCAAAAAAACAACAAAATCCGTTCTCTTTGTGAAATGCACTTCTTAATACTTTGTGCGTCCTCCAGAAAGAGCTGTAACATTGTCAATAGGTTTACATAAACTTAAGTGAAAAACAAACATAGGCACGTGTGATATAAACCACGTATCAAAATATCTTTTAAAAAAAAAGCTTTTTTTTTGGAAGGGGGGGGGGGGGGGTGAAATGCACTTAATACTTTGTACGTCCTTCAGAAACAGCTATAATATTATCCATGACGTGTAGGTAAACTTTCTATGGTTTTGTCAACGATTTCTGTATCTGTGTGCTGGAAACTATTGAAAACCCTCTCTGTAAATTGCTCAAAAGATTCATTTGCTTTATTCGCTCTAACGCTTCCTTTTCTAAGTTCATTTGAACAAGATGAAAAATATTTTCTGGGGGATGTAAATCTTGTGAGCAACTTGGTAAGCGATGAAGTTCGGCTTCAATATCATGTAGGGCCTCCATGGCTTTCTTGCTCGTTTGACTGGGGTCATTCTCCATGACAAATATTCTTTTACTTTGAGCTTTTGGTCCTGCCTTCACAAAAGTAATATTGAAATGTTGTCATATGAACTGCGCAAAGAGACAACCATTCAACTTCTCATAAGGCTTCCACAACATGACACCTTTACCATAAGCTACTGCTACCATTAGGTGAAGCCTTCTCCCACCAGCCAACTCCTTGGTGCCTTTTGCTGTAACATTCAATCCTTCACCCTTTTTCCTCCATATTTGAGCTTTCGTTCATTGGGTTATATTTCTGAACGAATGATATGCCATCCAAATAAAAAGCAATATGTTGCATAAAAAATTCCAGGCTGTCTTTCAAAATACCCCTCACAACTTTTGCATGTTTTAGCCTCAAATCTTTGTCCTTGTCACTCAGTAATCCCTTCTTGCGGGACTGCAGAAAATGGTATCCCCATTAATTCGATATCTAGAGAATATCCGCCTATGCACTACATTGGGATCAATCCCAGCCTCTGCTACTAACTGCATTACTGTAAAGTTACAATGAATCTTTTGCAGATTTTTGTTACTTCGCAGAATTGCACGTTTATCTCTGTTGTTAAGTAGAGGAGAAGGGCCTCTCATGCACGGTATATTATCTACAGCTGTTCCTACTTGCCTGTAACTTATTTCTTCCAGGTGAGCCTTGCAAAACCGATGTGCCGATGACCCTTGACATGCCAGACTTCCGTTCTATCATCCGATAACTGTACTTGCATTGTTCTCGTAAAAGAATAGCGTACACTCGTTTTGTTGCAGAAACTTTGCAAACCACTATCTCGACCACTAACCGCCAAAGTAATAAGCCTTCACAACAATTATGTCTCGTGCAAACATTAGTGATGTCAAAATAAGTTCTCCAGTATTAGAAGGAATTATGCGCCACATTACAATTTGGGCCCACTCTCCCCTCCAAGTAGCCTAATTTGCCCCACCCCACTCCACCCCCCTTCATGTGATCGGCAGCTCACGATTTCTGAAGCCTTCTCCTCCCCTCTAGCTTGATCCTTCAATAACAATTTATTTTAAAGTCATATTCGGGTGAAATACAGACTTTTCAGATGCATACATAGGTTTTTTGGGAACAACTTTACAACCAATCGGATCCAGACAATCATGGACAAATTTCAGTCCAGTGCACATTCTTCGGGCTTCAGATGCCTTCCCCCTCCTCCCTAATCAATGTTGGGCATAAACTGGTTCACTTTCAATGCTGCACACTATTTTCACTTCATTTCCCCCAAGCAACATTGAATGGGGGCGGGGGGGGGGGGGGGGAAGAGGGGGTTGCAAAAGAACCCAGAATATGTGATAAAAAGCTGTACTGTCCCAATGAATTTGTCCATGATCGTAGGTGGTATGAATTCGGCGAAAATTTTTTTTTATCTTTATAATTTAGAGAAAAGAAATCATAGGAAAAAAAACACTGCTTCGCTGACTTCCGAAAACGGTACGATTTTATCTGATCCCAAATCAATCCTAGAAGAAGAAGTCAACTTCTATAGAAAACTTTATCAATTCAAACAAACAGATCCAGAAAACACAACTTTTGCATCGTTTTTTGAATCTGAAGGACTTACATTCCTTGAGAAATGTTGAGGCTGACCAATGCGAAGGACTCCTAACTTTAGAGGAATGTGTGAAAGCAATTAGCAGTTTTCAAAATGATAAAACACCTGGATGTGATGGCTTCACGGTTGAGTTCTATCATCGTTTTGGCATCTGCTAAGACAATTTATGGTAGACAGTTTTAATTTTGCCTTTCAA
The DNA here is from genome assembly GCF_036669925.1 of Montipora capricornis. NCBI lineage: Eukaryota > Metazoa > Cnidaria > Anthozoa > Scleractinia > Acroporidae > Montipora > Montipora capricornis. The sequence continues at coordinate 22,995,486 of NC_090886.1, forward strand.
ACAGGGCGTTTGTCAATCTACCAAAGACTTATTCCCAAAAAGGACAAGAATTCTTAAAAAATTGGAGACCAATAACCTTGCTCAATACCGATTATAAAATAGCTTATATCAAATACAAGGTGTTACAAATGAACCCACTGGGAACTCGGAAAAAATCCGAGCCCCAGATGGGATTCGAACCCACGACCCTCGGTGTTCTAGTACGGATGCTCTAACCACTGAGCTACTGGAGACTCTATGGTGAGCAAGGGTGAAATGTGGGTATTTGACTCGAGCTGCATCACGCAGCCACAGAGTCAAATATCAACTGACGGCATAGCTCATAACTGCCTCGCGCAGTCACACTAGAGCATCATTGAAATACAGTTGCTTGCATTTCCGTGAACGATGCGGCCAACCAACCACCAAAGTGAACGAATGTAGACAATGGTTAACATATATCAAATACAAGGTGTTACAATGTTAACCGTTGTCTACATTCGCTCACTTGGTGGTTGGTTGGCCGCATCGTTCACGGAAATGCAAGCAACTGTATTTCAATGATGCTCTAGTGTGACTGCGCGAGGCAGTTATGAGCTATGTCGTCAGTCATATTTGACTCTGTGGCTGCGTGATGCAGCTCAGGTCAAATACCCACATTTCACCCTTGCTCACCATAGAGTCTCCAGTAGCTCAGTGGTTAGAGCATCCGTACTAGAACACCGAGGGTCGTGGGTTCGAATCCCATCTGGGGCTCAGATTTTTTCCGAATTCCCAGTGGGTTCATTTGTAACACCTTGTATTTGATATATGTTAACCATTGTCTATAAAATAGCTACTAAAGATATTACCACAGATAATTCACCCGTGCCAAGCTGGTTACATAAAAGGCAGATATATGGAGAATGCACCAGAATGATTTCCGACGTAATGTCGTTCACCAGACAGAAAAATGTGCCGGGTCCAGCAGTGTTCCTTGACTTCGAAAAAGCCTTCGATTGAATCGAATGGAACTAGCTGCAAAAATGTTCAGAAGTTCTTCACTTTGGCCCTCAACTTCGGCAATGGATAAAAGTCTTTTACAACGATATCTCTAGCTGTGTGCTCAGCAACGGTTATGATAGTGAACAATTCTCGCTATCGAGAGGAGTTTGGCAAGGTGTCCTTTGTCCCGTTTACTCTTCATTATCGGCATAGAATTGTCGGCAACACAATTAGACAGTCTTCTACAATAAAAGGTATCACCATCACACCTGGAAAAATAGCGAAACTTGCACAGTATGCCGATGACACCACCATTTTTGTCAAGGATGATCAATTGATAAGTAATCTGTTTAATCTACTGGACAATTTTGAAAGTGTCTGTGGCCTTCGAATAAACCAGTCCAAATCGGAACTCCTATGGTTATTTATGCTCATCACGTTTACGCAAAGATGAAATCTGGAACCTCAAACTTTCCGAAGAACCAATATATGCCCTCGGAATTTACTTTTTTTACAATGAAGAACTAGCAACGAAAAAAAACTTCTATGACAAACTTATACTGTTAAAGAAAATACTTAATATCTGGTCATCAAGTGACATCTCCATTTACGGAAACATTATTACAACATGGTGTAATATAAAAGCGGGTACTAATTACAGCGTGACACCAAACATCAAGGTGTAAACTCAAACGTGAGAAAAGTGTTGTAATGCTGCAATTATTTGTTAAGTTCAGGTTTGATCTTATTTATATAAAGCTTCTTTGAGTTTTAAATCAATTGAGGTTCTGGCAGAATCCAGAATACCTGTAGACTTTATAACTGTTCACACTTAGGAACTCATTAAACTGATGATGGCATAAGCATGCCGAAACATGTCTTTCAAAAAAGTTGTCTGTTTCCTATAATACACAATATTCTCAGTACCAATACTCTGCTTCATAAAATGAAGAAGATTGATTCGCCTTCCTGCCCATTTTGCCGTGACACTAAGCAATCCATTTCTCACCTATTTGTGCACTGTACAATGGCAGTATCTTTCTGGAACGAGTTTACCAAGTGGTACTGAGAACTATGCAAGGAAAATGGCATGACGACCCTTACCAAACTAGAAATAATTTATGGTGTCTTAAAAGGCTCTTCTTCGCTTCACACTCTCAACCACCTTATCCTCATCAGCAAGTACTTCCTATTCATCTGTGCCAAAAATGAGAAAAAAAAAATACAATTTGCAGACTTTGTCGCTTCTGTACAAGAAAAAAATTGACCTAGAAAAATATATCGCCACACGTGAAAATAAACTTAATAACTTCAACTTGAAGTGGAAAGACTTCATGTAGCAGTAAACATCAAGACAAAATATTGTATTTGTTCCAAAATAATTAGGTATTGTAAGTAATCCGTATTGTTTTCTTAGTAAACAATGTAAAGGTCAATTATCAACATTATTTTTAACCATGCTATATTATAAATGTAGAAATGTTTTGTACCATATTGCGTCTAAACCTTTGCAATTAGTGTTTGCAAAAAGTGTAAAAGAAAAAATCCATCACGTAGGTAATTTGTCTAAACTCACAAACAAATGCAACATTAAATCAATGTTCACTTCAGGTGAAACTATTTCTGCCTGCCCAATAAGCATGAGCATAGCATTGTATTTCTTGGATCCATCTTTAATCGTGATGCCTTCAACAATGTTTGCATTTTATCTATATTCTTTTAGTTGCACTTTTGAAAATCTGTAACATATAAGAAATTATCCAAAACAAACAATAGCCAATAATGCAACAATGATAAATTTAACAATCCCAAGTCGGAGGAAAAGACAAAGCTTAAAAATGAAATAATTTCAAGAGTATCGTCGTGGCCGATATTGATATTGCGTTTTAGAAATGCACAGTCCCCCAAAAAAATTCAAGTCTGTTTCCTTTTATCGAGCACTACACAATGTGCTGACTGTGTTTCTCTATGGGGCAGAATCTTCAGAAGCTAGAAGTCTTTCAAAATAAGTCCCATAGAAGGGTATTGGGGATCTACTGGCCAAACAAGATCTTGAACTATGAACTACGAAAGAGGACCTGTGTACGACCTGTTTCAACAATGTAGGTGGAGATGGATTTGGCATATTTGTAGAATGCCCTTAATAGCCATCCTGTGGGTGGCCATGCGTTGGACTCCAGATGGAAAAAGAAAGCGATGAAGACCAAAGGAGGCATGGAGACGATCAGTTCATAGGTAGATGAAGGAGAACGGGTGGAGCTGGGGAGATGTGGTAACACTAGCAAAAGACAACCAAAAATGGCGCTCACTGGTAACGGCCTTATGTGCAGACATACACGAAGAGGATTAAGTAAGTAAGTAAGTAAGTACACAATGTTCAAATAACTTCTTGACCCCCTCATTACTAAATGTGCACATGGAAGTGAATTAAATGTTCTAAGTTAAATTATCAAGTCTGAATTGAAAAGTACGTTTTCCTAAAAAAGAGAACTTTGTGATAGAATTTGACACTTATTACTTATCTAGAAAAAATTAGAATTGCATTTTGGTTTTTAAATTCTATGAGAAATTTGTTACCGACAATCACAGTCATAAGTCGTTGGGACACCCACCCCTTCTCCCTCATGCAATGTTGGATAGCACAATGCACCCTAACATTTTACCTGTTTAGTGCATTTTAGTTTCTAAACAACATTGAAAGGTGGGAAATGGAGGGATGCATAATTAATTTCGTCAGTGTAGCAAAAATGTGTCAGTGATTGTAGGCTTAAAATGAGGTTTAGCAGTCAACAAAAAGGGTGGTTACCATAAATTCCTTCAATTGCTGTCTTTCACTCACAGTTGTTTTCCAACATCTTGACCTGGTCAACGACCACCTAAAATCACCAGTAATGGCAAATCCGTCTCAAGTGAAGACGGTATGACTTTTGGTTACATTGGAGACTTTATACATGTACTGTGGCAAATGTCAAAAAATACGAGGACGCCCAAGCTGCAGATCCTTTTACGTACTAGGGCCAAGTTCCAACACCTATCCTATGTTATCCTGCACTTGTTGTTTGATGGATACATTTAACGGATGCCTGGACTTTATTCTGTTTTTGCTTTGAAAGTACCGCCATGAAAGAAACTAGAAGTCACAAACTCAAACAAACTTTGACCATGCATGTTTACCAGAGGAAATACTAAAAAATTATCAGTTGGCAATGTTTTAAACGTGATTGTGGTTGACCTGCATGCAAAACTAATGACGTAGGGTATGGTGACTAATTTCAATGAAGCGGGAACACCCCCTCAATCCCATTCTGCCAATTAAAGCGCTTTTCTCCATCATAGTGGAGTATGTGAGGTCTGACAAAGAAGGTGAAGAATTGCATTTTACCTCTTCAGATGTAGATGAAGGTCCACCCCCCCCCCCCAAAAAAAAAAGAAAGATATTGATGATTATGATGATTCGTCATCATTTTGGAAGGAAGACTATTCTAATGTTCATCCTTCAAGCGACAGTGACATAGAACAAAACAGACAAGTGCTAATCAAAACACCTCAGAAACACAAATTTTGGATAATTGATACAGGGCCAACCAAAAACCAAGTTTAGGTCTGGGGTTAACCAAATAAACAGTTTTGAGTTACTTTCCTAAAGGTAAATAATAACCTTCAACGAATGACCCGTCAAAAGTGACCCATGTTTTAGACCCAATAAAAAATTTACTGTATCTCAGTGATGGTTAACAGATGTGTTACTGTGAAAATTTGAAGACTACTATGTTGAATTGACGAATGAGGTATATGAACACTATAAATTCAACTCAAGAGTATAAAGGTGAGTCGGTTAATACTTTCATTACTGCCCTCCGCCGCCTCGTTCAGACTTGCAATAATGGCACACTATCAGATCATGTCACATGAGACCGTGCTGTAATAGGAATCAAAGATAATGCCCTACGAAAGAAACTCCTAGAGAGAAACGACCTAACCCTAAACTCCTACATAGATACGTGTGGAGCCAGCGAATACACAAGCAAACAAGTAAGGGATGTTAATTATGCCAACAATGTTCATGTAGTTACTGCAGGAAGACAACCCTCGATGAGGTCTAAGCAAGCAATGACAGCC
>NC_090886.1:23018067-23025567 GCF_036669925.1 Montipora capricornis
ATAAACGTTGAAATAGTCACAAAACGATTAAAATAACGCAAATTTATATTTTGAGATGACGTTCTCGTTGCCGTCGCCGTTGTGGTTGCTTAAGCTCCCTACTAAGTCTTAAAAAACCCGACCCCTCAAAACTAGAATACCCAACCCAGCCCAAAATGAAAAAAATATATGAAAAGACAACAAGAGCAAATGAAGAAAATGTTGACTTTGCGACATTTAGGACAGATTAATTTAAAAGTACGAACATTATCGCCACCAAAAATCTGGTATAACCAGACAAAACAGAAAGACTTACGCTTAGCTTGAAAAGAAGCAAAGTAGTTTCTGCTTTGATATCACCAGGAACAGCATTCCAAATATTGGAAAGTCTAATAAAAAAGAAATCCCTAAAAAGTGAAGTTCTAAAATAAGCTGTTGGTAGATTAAGTCAACAGGAACTGTCTAAATATATATACTTCCGGTACATTTACATCTCTGTCATCATGCAACTAGGAGCGGCCCAGAGTTGATTAAAGATGGCATACCGTCATTTACTTCCAAACTACGTTCAAAAGATGGTGTCAGAAGTGGGATTAGCTTAAAGCAAACACAATGACTGACCCAAACCAAGCAGCCTCAACTACGCAGAGCAGATAAAGTCGCGAACTGGGAGTTCTTTTGACAGCAATATGAAAACTACGAAGTTGCAACTGGACTCGACAAGAAAAACCTGAAGATATGACTACAATCTTGGACAAAATTGTTGAGAAAACTCTGCTTTTGGACTAAACTCCGATCACAAGTATGAAAAAGAAGCTCTCTTTTTGCCCCCACCCCCCCCCCCCCCGGAAAATAACCCGTTTTTAATATTCTCAACCCTTTTTGTCCAAGATTGTCTGGGGATCATTTTGCCCAATAACACAAAACGAGTGTATGTATGAGTTCTGTAAGTACAAAAAAGGAAAATATATCAGTCGTAGGCATGTCGTCATGGTACTCGATTGACAATTAGAGTTAATTAACCCTAATAAAGAAAAAACAACGTGACGTCATCATTAAGGTTCATTATCAAAACACCTGGAAATGGTACATAAAAGGCATGTTGACGACGCTTTAGGAGCGTATATTTTATTACAGGCGCAAGATCATAATGACAAACCTAAAGATGTTGCTGAGGAAGAAGGAGTTTCATTAGCAACAATCTTTAGGATCAAGAAAGAAGGTGTCCAAGGCCTTAAAAGGGAAGTTGTCACACTGTTCGTTAGTAAAAGCCACAACAAAGGTGTGATCAGAAGTGACCCATACAATAAACTAGATGGACCTTTCTTTGAAAAATATGTCAGAGAACAGCTCCCTAAACTTTTTCTGAAAGCAAACAAGAATGTGGTATAACAGGAGCAAAAGAGTAATAGAGCAAATTACTTCCAGTTGCAAGAAACGTCACTTCCTGTTTTTAAACCGTGCGTCTTCGAATACGAATTGTCACGAATTTTAAGTATAACTACAAGGCATTATATTTATTTCCCCTACCGTTTTCTCAAGGTGTTGCTAATGAGTATAAACTATGAACAAAATCAATGAGATTTCCATTTCAACGGTTAACACACCAGCTGGCTAAAAACAAACTGGTCATGAAAAATATTTCAAATCTGTTCAAATCACGTTAACCGACCAAAATTTCTCATTCCTTCCCCGTAAATCTATGTCAGTTAAAGAACACACAAAATTAACCGTTGTTAACCGTGCAATTTCCTTATTGTGTGTAATCTTACATAAATATATCTGCGATAATTTCATATCTGTATATACATATTGACGAGTGTAAACCAAAGTGGGCAAAAACAGCTAGGGCAAGGCCGACTGGTTTTGATATTTAATATTGTCCTTGTTATAGAACTCAGTAGATCTCTTACTTCTTAATCGTACTAATGTATGAATTCCACGATGTAACAGAACAGCAATTCGCAGTGCAGTAAAGTAAAGTAAACAGAGCCCTATCTTATGTCAACAATTCACATACATGGCTAATAATGCACTACTGTAACAATGTTTGTTTCGCACAATGTTAGTATGACAAGTAATCCTTGCACAACTTACCGTGTATCAGCCACGAGAAGACGAGTTTTACATACTATAAACATAACACTCTCAGTATAGACAGATATTTGATTGTTTATACCAAATACAATCTTGGACAAAATTGTTGAGAAAACTCTGCTTTTGGACTAAACTCCGATCACAAGTATGAAAAAGAAGCTCTCTTTTTGCCCCCACCCCCTTCCCCTGATCAATGTTGCTAGACGAAACAAAGCATGTCAAATCTGGGCTTATCAACATTGGTTGTAGGGGGGAGGGGGATGGCTAATAATGTGCGATATTGAGGACGTAGTGCGCAAAATAAGCCCTGTTTTTAATATTCTCAACCCTTTTGTCCAAGATTGTAATGGGCAGAGAATGTCTGCAAATATTCATGGCCAGAAATTGCGAACATCGGGACCGTGACATGACAGCGGCATGCCCAAAGCTCCGAAACGAAATGGCGTCAAAAGCTTAGAGAGAAATGTATGGGCTAATAAATATAAAAGTAAATAAAAAATTCCTGTTGCTACTTGCACCATTTGCCGAGATCACTTCCATTAGATGAACATATAGGGAATCCACTCCGAAAAAATGACATCGTAAACACAAAGAGAAGTTGTTCCACTTTTAACGTGATTTTAGGTAACTTCTGGTCCCCATAACCCTTGTAAAATCTTACAAAAATGCCCAAATAAACGATGTTTATCCATGATTTTTCGGCTTACCTAAAGTCGGGTGTTTACTCAAAGTAGACAAAGTCCTCAAAACACAACACAATTTTCAAGCAGACTCAAAGCCTTTCCATTACACTAAATAAAGCACAAGTTCAACAGATGATGGCTGTGATATTCAGTAAACATGAACCGGAAGTTTGCATGCAGTGGCAAGAAATTCGTTCGAAAATGGGGCGATCTTGTTAGTGAATCCATGTTTTTCTTTCAGAGATGTTTGGAAGGACAATAAAGCTTACAAACCGAGCTTTCTATCCCCGCTTAGACCTGGGGAGAATAGCAAATACTGTCCTTTTGGTCAGCATTTAAATGGCTTAAGTTCTTGCAGGACTTCCAGATTATAAATTTCATCAAAACGTTTCGTTGTCTCTCGATGTATAAACTGCTTGCAGTACATCAGGTACATCAGCATAAATTTATTGAGTAACCTGCTGTCTGAAGCACGGGCTCAAATTTCTGCGATTTATGGCCATGTCATGAACCTGAAACTCACCCACGACGAACAGAAAGACGTAAACAAAGGCATAGAAGCACTCGAAGCCCATTTCAAAGCAAAATGAAATGTCGTCTATGAACACTATGTCTTTAACATGTGTTCCCAACACCCCAATGAAAACGTGGATGAATTTCTAAACCGCATGAGAAAGCTAACAGAAGAGCTGATACGTGACAAACTTGTGTTAGGAATTCGAGATCAAACGACAAAGGTAGCGAAGTCACCAACGTGCAGATTAAGGCCATGAAAGCAGCTACGATTGAAGTCAAAGGAGTAAATTCGCTTTGCATGAGGCCCAGCAGAAAAGCGATGTAACAAATGTGGAAAGAAAAACCATTTCGCCTCAGTCTGCTTATCATCAAAATCAACAAAACAACATGTACACGCACTTGCCAATGAAAACAACACCGATGAAGAAAATGTTCTGAATCGCAGAAGTTTCATCCGTGAAAGGTCAAGAGAAGCAAATTTTCGCGTTCCTGAACTTTCTTAGCGATTCAGGTCGTTTAAGAACCAAACTAAAATGTCAACTCAAGACCTGTGCCACGTGCAACGTGATGAGCTATGACAACCTGTCAAGGATTACGGAAACCCGAAATCCGCAATTACAAGACTCAAGGGCCAAACTACGTTTGTTTGATGGGTCAGTAATGATTCCGGTAGGAACTGCTTCACTTGAAGTAGAGAACAACAACAATCAAAACCAAATTGCCGAAGTTCTACATTTCCAAGTCGTAAAAGCTAACAACAAACCGGTACTCTTGCAGAAATGTGCGAGAAACTTGGACTGATTCATAGAGACACAAACACCTCTCCTCAGCCGCAAGACAATACTGCAAAACTACAAAGACTAGGCTACATAGGGAACGCGGAATTTGAACTGAACAAAGATTGTACACCAGTACAACATGCACCATGACGTGTGCCTGGCGCATTACACTCTAAAGTCAAGGAAAAGATCGCTGAGATGGAAGACAAAGGAATCATAAAGAAAGAAACAGATCCAACAGAATGGTTGTAGTCGGAAAACCGCAGAAAATACGAATCTGCCTAGACCCTAAAGATCTAAATCAAGAACTGAAAAGGCCAAAGTACCAGATGTCCACATAAGACGAATTGCTGCCGAAGCTGAACAGTGCTAAAGTATTCACCATCCTAGATGCCAAAGATGGGTTCTACCAGATCTCTCTCAATGAACAGAGCAGCAAATTGACCACATTTTGGACGCCCTTCGGTCGCTGCAGGTACCTCAGAATGCTGTTCGGAGTCAACACAGCACCTGAAGAGTTTGAAAGGAGACTACAAGAACAACTTGTTGATCTACCAGGAGTTGAAGTCCTATGCGATGACATGCTGGTCATAGGCTACGGAGATACGCAGGAGGAAGCTGAAAGAAACCATGACGAAAACCTCAAAGCTTTGCTGAACAGAGCAAGGACAGAAAACTTGAAACTCAACAGCAAGAAAATGAACTTACGCAAAACAGAAGTAAAGTTGATGGGACATGTCATCACCAAAGATGGCCTGAAACCAGATCCAGACAACATCAAAGACGTCAAAAACATGCCAAAATCAACGTCAAAGCAAGAGCTGATGAGCCTACTTGGCTTTGTTAACTACTTAGCCAAAGTCCTGCCAAAACTATCACAAGTTTCTCAGCCACTCTTCTCCACCAGGAGTTGAAGTCCTACGTGATGACATGCTGGTCATAGGCTACATTGATACGCAGGAGGAAGCTGAAAGAAACCATGACGAAAACCTCAGAACTTTGCTGAAAAGAGCAAAGAAAGTAAACTTGAAACTCAACAGCAAAAGAATGAACTTACACAAAATAAAAGTAAAGTTCATGGGACACGTCATCACCAAAGATGGCCTGAAACCAGATCCGGGCAAGATGAAAGACATCAAAAACGTGCCAAAACCAACGTCAAAGGAAGAGCTGATGAGCCTACTTGTCTTTGTTAACTACTTAGCCAAATTCCTGCCAAAACTATCACAAGTTTCTCAGCCACTACTAGACTGAGAAAGCAAAGTTCGTGTAGTCGCTACAACACGACAAAGCATTCACGGAAGTAAAAGTACTACGACGCCAATGAAGAAGTTACGCTTCAGTGCAATGCCAGCGAAAAGGGACTCAGAGCTACACTACAACAGAACGGACAGCTTGTCGCATTCGCTTCTTGAACGCTAACACCAAGAGAGCAAAGGTATGCTCAAATCGAGAAAGAATGTTTAGCTATTGTTTTTGGCTGCAAGACGTTTTCACAGTACATCACCAGAAGAGCTAAAGTCACTGTGGAGTCGGATCACAAAACTCTGCGGTCAATCTTTAAGAAGTCCCTTCTAGAAGCACTGTGCAAGCTGCGGCGACCTAGACGTAACATACAAACCTGGCCCACATATGTACATTAAGGATGACCTCTCAAGAGCTTCAGTGCCAGACGTCGGCACACAGAGACTGAGTTCCCAGTGTTTGCACTTGAACTTGAAGCAATACGTCCGCTAACTACAGTAAAGGTCAGCAGTGAAAGATTGGCACGGCTCCAGAAAGCCACAGAACGGAACAGGACCCTGTGGTGCAAACATTGAAAACAAGAATGCTTACAGGATGGCCTACACAAAGAGAAGAAGTACCCATTGTAACTGCCCGGAAGTAACGGAGGTTGCCAATATTCCAAAGCTCTCAAAGAGTCACAGGATCTCTTGGTACAAGATAGAATTTCAAACTCAGCGGAGTGATTCAAAGAGATTTAATATACGGACAATCAGAAAAATAATCAACCAAGGCTGTGTACAGTGTTATTGCTACAAATTCTGATGGTGGAGTTGACAAATTGAAATCGAACGGTAACAAATAAATCCATAGTTTGCACAGGATAATGTTCGTAGTCTGTATGATAAAGGTTTACAGATCTAGAAGCCAACTGTAGTTATTCATAAGTTGTAGTTCTCAGATAGGTTGTAGGTTTGAACTGAAATAAGATATTTAGGATACTAACAATTATTATAGATTCTAACCTATCTTAACATAATATAAGCCTGGTACATGGCACGGTACGCCAAAAAATAGAAACAACAAAAGCTACACATGTCTTGCATAACGCTTAATATTGCTGTGTAGCACATAGTTACATATCCACTTGCATAGGCTATATATAGCGGATGGTTACAACAATATCCTAGAGATTTTAAATCAAACAGTGTTGCGTGGAAACCTAAAGAATATACCTAGATATAGGACTTAAATTACTATAGGTTTTGTAGCCACAAATTCCAGTATTTTAAATGTAATCAGTTTTCATTTGTTTTCTACCTTCTCGGTTATTCCTATTATACAAAAATTTTGGTTTTATCCACAGAGTTGATAATGTAAATTTGCCACCGTACATAGATTCTAAAACCTGACGTTTCGAGCGTGGGGGGGGAAGGGGGTGGTGGGGGCGATGAAAGTGTTCTATGGGAGTCCATAGAACAAACAGTATTTTTATCTTTGTTAGTCAGAGACCAATTATTTACATTGTTGAACTTGATTCAGTTGAGTCTGAGTCCAGTGAAATTATTTAACTTGAAAGAAAGATCATAAAGTAAAAGACTGAAATAGTACAACTTTACATGGCAAGTTAGCTTTTCAACATAACTTAATTACTTTCACATACCAGTGATGTTTTCCCTTCCCATATTCCCAAAGTGGACCCTGGCAAACAAACGCCTATTGGTTGAATTATCTTTCCGTTTCCCAAGCCATTCGTAGTACTGTGAAATGGTTTATTAAAGGGGCACTGTTATTATATTTTAGATAAATATAGAGGTGTATTTACTACAATGGAACTAAAGAAAAAAACTTTTGCACTTTTCTTTATTACCACAGATGATGAGGATAATATGGATTGTAACTTGAACTTAGAGTTAGGTTAAGTTTTTTTCTAATTTACCATTTTATCTTGAAAATTGCTAAAAATCGACTACTTCCTTTCCTTCCAATAAATCTATCTCTTTATGGTACATGGGTCACTCCTGCAAACTTGTAACAAAAAATCCAGTGACAGTGCCTCTTTAAGGAAAATGACTCATTCAACCTTGAATTTTATTACCTAATTTGTTCTGTTTTTTCTAAACTCCAAGATGGTTCCTCAGAAAGTATTTTCATATCTCCGAGTTGGTCCACATGCTCAGATGCCTCTGGTATGGGATAGGGGGAGCATGCAGTGGAGTTTC
>NC_090886.1:23030567-23043067 GCF_036669925.1 Montipora capricornis
TGATTTTAATATTTTATCGTCAATGTTTGGATGTTTTTCCTTTGTTTTTTCAAAATTGTATGTCACATATTCAAGCAATAAATTGATATACATATATATTTACGTTATATTATACCTTTGCATTAAGACAGTAAGATGGTCTAATATTGTTTTTTCAACGTATAATGCCATATTATTTTAACGACCAAAAGACTTAGTCTGCAGTGCCTGAATATGTAATTTTTAATTTTCGGATATTCGAGAAAAGTCTGTTAATGTTTACAGCGATGCTTCTTTTTGAAGAAAAATTGAGATTATAAACGGATGTATTTGTTGTTTCTATTGTCAGCCTATGATTGCTTGAAAGGGGATATAATTTATCAGTAATCAAAGTTACAGCTGCGATGTACATATCTGTTGGCATTGCTACATACCCTCCAATGAGTGTAAAAATACATTCAGTAGCAACTGAAGCTCTTGATGTTTCTCCCCATAAATAAGATACAAGATTTGTGTTAAAAAGGTACGACAGATTGACTGCATCCGTGTCATTGACAGGTGATGGTAAACCTGTTATTTTGTTGTTATTCATATCGATTGGTACATGTAGTTGAAATTGATTATTTGCAACCTCATACGCCTTTTCATAATCATAGATCGTAAAATCGAGATTGTTTTTTGCTTCACCTTTTATGCCGTAAATTAGAACATATAAAGGCAATAGACTAGGGCTAAGGTTGTCATAAGTACATTGAACATTAACATACAATCTTCTTTGAATTTAGAAGTACCATCAGGACTCAAATTCAATATACTGCGAAAATATTTGTAATCGGAATTTATTCTTATTGTGTTGTAATTGTCGATGTTCATGTTCAGTCTTTCAAATTGTATGTTGAATCTGCTGAACTCTGTGTTATGTCTACTATCTTTTTCGAAATAGACTTCAACACACACTGTATAATTGTCACTGAAATCATCACGTATCATTTTAAACTAATTGAAATCAAACCTTCCTTTGAACAGACTGGATCCGTCATTAGTTTTTTGAACTTTCATAGTAAATGCCTTCTTGTTCGTTTTATGAGGCGAGTCATTATAGGTGATTAAATTAACATCCTGAATACCGAAATCTTCTGTAAATTCTCCATCATCCATTGCATAGGCTAAGACGTTTTTACGGTTTTCGTGTGTGCTTATATGACTCTCCGCTATTTTTTGGTCTGTATTTTTATTATTTTCGGTACTTATAGTTGAAAAAGCATCATTTACTTGCTTCAAAGTTATAGCATCTTGATTATGTGTGGTGTTTCCGAGATTTATTATTCGTTGATTGTTCATGTCTAGATTGGAAGTCATTGTATTACTGCCGTCTCGTAAAACGACTTGATTTATTTGTTTGACATGTCGAGATCTCCAGTCATCTCCTGTGTACCATCTCGTAACACAACCTGATTGACATTTGGTTTGGCGACTAATGCAGTATCAATGTATCCTTTATTTACAACATCAGTCGAATTTGAACCGTTACCAACCTTTGTAATTTTATTGTCACCAAAGTCAAAATCACCAGTTACGGAAACTGTCCCATCTCTTTTCAAATAATCAGACAAATCTATGTTGTTGACATGTGTTTCAAGGTATTGCTTATTCACAACATCAGTGTTATTCACGGGATTTGCGACATTAACAATACGTTTATTTTCAATATCGATTGTTTGACCAGATTTTGCAACAAATCTGCTTCGAACCTCTTGGAGGGTCGTCAATTGATCTTCGTATGTGTTAGGTCTCGTGTTGTAAAAAGTTTTGTATTGACAATCAATAGCATAATCGGTATTTCCAGTCTTTAAAAAATTTCGTGTGAACCAATTCATATTGATGGCGTCTTTGCTGTTTGTGCGTGGATCTGCTAAATTTTCAAGAGTGTTATTTTCCATCTGCAAATTAGAAGACATTGGTTGTGTTCCGTCCAACAAAAGAACTTGTTTTTTCACAACCACATCATTGTTGTCTGTTCCTTCGGCTGTATTTGTTATTTTTTGATTTTTCATGGCAATAGGATTTTGGACTTTGATTTTGCCATCGTCGACATTTAAATCCATGTAATATGTATGCAAATGCAGGCTTGAAACAGCATCCGATTGGCCATGCCTTGCCGGCGCTATATTTTCAACACGTCTGTTATCCATATTGAGGGCTCCAGTCATTGCATTGCTTCCATCCAATTTTAATGTCTTTGAAACTTCTGAATCAACATAACTCTTGGTGGTTGCATCGTCATTCGTTTGCGGTGAAGCTACGTTTCTCAATTTTTTATTTTGAATATCATAATCACCATCATCAGTAAGTTTAAAACCGACACCAGGTAATCCTTTTACTATTTCAATAACTTTGTCATGCAATGTCGTTTCTTCGGGTAATTTGCCATTAGAGTAGCTCATATATACATGGGTTATATTGTTCCATCAAAGTTCATTGTTGTAAATTTCCGTGGCTTATCGATATATATGAAGCTGTAAGGGTCACCAGTTGCTTTTTCGTATAATTGTTTTGATACATTGTTTTCTCTGCAAATAAGCGATTTTTCGTTGTTGCTTGGAAATTCATAAATAGCAAAATGTGAGCAGTTTAATCTGATATCTTTTGGAGTTTTATAATATGATTGACTGAGATAAATAACACTGCATTTTTTATGTCTTCCCTGAATAAAAGTCAACTAATGGCTTTTGGTTTCTATCACATACAAAATCGTCAAATATTACCAATTTCTGATTTTCACTGTCAAGATCGTTTACAGGAATGATTTTATCATTGCTTGCTTCAATAACATCATAACCAGCTTCATCACTTATTGGTTTCAACTTATCCATGAGATTCTGATACTTTGACTGCTCTAAGTTTTTTGCATAAAGGTATATTTTATCAAAGTACAACAAATTGTAAATCATATGCATCAGTGTATTTGTTTTTCCCGAACCAGAAGGTCCACAAATGAGCATGCGGAAGCATCGATCAGGCATGAAATCATATATTTGTTTGAAATTGGATGTGACTTTATCGTCAGTATCATAATTTGGTATTTTCATTTCTATATTATATGGGCATATTATTTCGATGACATGGTGTTTAACATGGTGTTAAACGTTATTTTTTATATATGAATTTCTATTTTTATGTAACGTAACAATATAACAATAAATGAGTTTACTTAAGTGGAAAGAACTCGCAAAGAGTAAATCTGAATTAGGGGATAAGATCAATTATGTCCGTAATGCGATTAAAAAGCATGATATTGATCAGCAGACCAGTCAACAGGGATTTTCAAAAGTATTCAAACCAATTACAAGTAAATTAGATGATGTTATTGACAGTAATCAGGTTTCAAGGTTGCCAAGGAAAAAACGACCATTAAAGAAGGGAGAAGTTCCAGATTACGGCATTGACATAGAGGATGAAGTTCCAGATATGAATCTTGGTGAATTATTTGAACAACCTGTTTTGCCACAGCAAGAAAAACAACTGGTGCCAAAACCACCAACATATGAAGAATCTTTACAAGATCTTCTGGAAGGAAAAAAAGAGATTTATGTTGATCCTAAGCACTTTCCTGAAGAACCAGAATTACCACCAGAATATAATGATGACGATGAGATCGATTATGGAATAGATGATGAAGATATGGATAATGAGATATTAGGTGATCTTGGTCTTCAAAATTATGATTCTGTTGAAAAGGTAATGAATCAACAAGAAATGACTCAACGAAAGAACAAAAAATATCTCAATAAGATTGTCAATGATGCTAAATTTAAAAGAAATCAATTGAAAGCCTACAAAGGAAACGTTACAAAGCAATACAAAAGTGGGAATATAACGGAAGCTGATAGGCAAGAGGAAAACAAAAGAGTGGATCGCGCTATGAGAACTCTAAATGAATACATAAAACATTATCAAAATAAAATCGAAACAATAAAAGGTTCTGGTAGGAAAAAACAAAAAGGTGGTAATGTGATATTTTTCAACAAACCGAAAGAACTCATAAAAAAATTGGATTTGATCATTGGTGAGATATTGGCTGGTAATACAAGCATTGACATGCGAAATATGGGTGTTTCTATATTGGACACATTATTAAAAATGTCAACAATTAACAAATCACAATATGGTAAATTATACAAACAATATTTCAAAATTTAATGTAGCTTTATTGTATAATGCAACGAGAGAGTGCATTATAGTGTAAAAAATGAATTGGGTAACAAACCAGAAGATTTCACTACAAATTTCACCAGACCTATAATTTTAGACAACAACAAGCAATATGTCATTGGTCTGAATCGAGTTATTAACATGTCATTCACTTGGTTCAATGTTAATGCTGGATACAAAAATCAATTGATTAAATACAGCTCAGATAATGGTTCAACTTTTAAAAACATTTCACTTCCAGCCGGTGTGTGGAATTATACAGATTTCAACACATACATAAAAAATCTGACAAAAATCAGCAAAAAAACCGGTGATAAAACTGTTGATACGTATCCGATAACTCTTGTATTTAATGACACAACATTCAGGGTCACGATTATATTAGCCAATGATTACCAACTTGATTTAAGAGCGAGTAATTTTAATGACCTAATAGGTTTTGACAAAAAGATATTAGCAAGTGGAACTCATATTGGATCAAGAGTGCCAAATCTCAGTAAAGACACAGAAATTATCAATATTCATTGTGATTTAATTGACAAATCGCTTGTAGACAGCAAAGAAACAGACATCATTTATTCATTCTCAACCAGTGTACTGAAACCAAGTTACTCCCTGACCCTCGAACCACTAAGAGTTACATTTAATCCAGTTAATAAAATTACAATTTCATCAATCGGAATCCGGATAACCGATGGAAAAAAAAGATTACTGGATCTAAATGGAGCGGATACATCTTTTTCACTGATTTTGAAAAGCATAGAATAATATAACATAAAAGTATAAATGAAACCGTATGAATTCAAGAGCTTTTATCATCCAAAACTTGGTAGATTTGTTTTTCAACACAAAGGATCAGGACTTATCATTGATAACATTTTCAAACCGTTAAAGAGTGTGGCATCATCTGTTTTCAAGAAATTTGCTAAGCCAATGGCAAAGAAGGCATTAGAATCAGGGGTTTCCCATGCAGGTGATCGTATGGGTAAGGCGGTATCAGAAAAGTCAGGAGACCTAATAATGAAAAAATTGGCAAATTTGAGAAAAGGAGCTACAACACAAAGGGTAATTGTTCCATCCTCACCCATTAAACAGAAACAGCAATATGAAAGTACTGATATGATCCTCAATAGATTGATATCAGGATCTGGAAGAAGGCGTAGGGTCTTCAAATAAATAACATGATAGCAAAATTATATAATATAATAGTATAAATGGCTTTTAGAACAAGTGAATTTTTACAAAGAAATGAGTTAGTGCATTTCCAACTTGATGATGTAATTAGAGCCCCAGCCAATGGTCAACATCAGGAGAAAAATGGATATACATTTACAATCAATGATCGATCGAGTTTTTACGATTGGTACAATGCTTATTTCGAGGTTCAGTTTCAGGTACAAAAACTGGCTGACGGTACAGCTTATGGTGCAGAGCGTATAACAGTCATTAATGGATCTCATTCATTGATTGGTCATATGATGATAAAAAGCGCTAGTAAAATTGTGTACGATACTGATAATTTACACAAGGTCGTTTTTGTCAAAAAACTCCTCGAATATAGTGACGATTTTAGTCGCTCAGTAGCCAAGAATAGTCTTTGGCATTTAGATACAAGTCATCTCATAGCAAATGCCAATCAAAATACAGGATTTGAGGCTAGACGACTTAAGATGCTGGTACCAATGCAGCTTGAATTTACTTTAAAGCTACCGGATGATAGAGAACTACTTCAAAAACTTGATGCAGTTGATGATGGAAGGGTTGTCATTAACAGATTTCTACTATGGGTTCCAAAATTGACAGCAAAAGACAGTCTGTATGATAAGTTCATTGGTTCTTTTTTGAAACAGGATAAATGGACGTATCTCAGAGAAATGTATCAAATGTCAAGTCCTAGGAATGGTAGTGGATTCTTCCAGATTTCTTCTAGTATCGACAATGTCAAAGCAATTTTTGTATACCTACAACGAGCTAAAACAAGGAATGAAGCGGCAAATCCATATGAATTTGATACAGTCAATATAAATGCCGATCGTGGGAATGGTAGTTATTTGACAACATGCAGATTAGAATATGGTAATGGTGTCTTTTATCCCGAAGCTGAATATGATTCTGAAAGTAAAGTAAGAATCTTCAACGATTTAATGTCTTATGCAATGAGAAGAAATGATTACAACACCGGAACTCAGTTGAATATAGCTAATTATAATAGTCTATATCCACTCATATATTTCGATCTATCATATCAGGCACAGAAAGTGACAAGAGATCCCAAACAGTTGATTTTTAGGTATAAACTCAATGCTAATAGTGCTGGCGACAGTCCTTTCAACGTACATGCTATCGTTTTATATGAAGAAACAGTTGTCATTGACAAAGTCGGAAATGAACTGGTTATAGTATAAGCCCACAACTGAAATAGTAATATGAAATCAAGTAAATGACTCCTATTTATTTGTATATGTTTTGTAACTGGAATTATATAACATATATTATATGACTGAACTTCATGAAATCAACGTAAGACTTTCAGATAATCAAAAAAAGAATCTGAGTAATGCTTACCATAAAAGGGAAACAATTGTTCTAAGACTAACAAATGATTCTCTTAATGGAAACGACACTCTTTATGTTCCAGCAATGGTAAAAAAAAGATTACAAAAAAATCGCAAATTGAACAAAGGAATGGATATAAAACTCGCCAAGACGAATATCAGGAAACAAGTTGGTGGAAGTCTTTTGAGTACCGTATTGTCACTTGGAATGAGAGCTCTTCCAACTATTGGTAAAACCCTTGGGTTGAGTGCTCTTGGTGGTTTAGCAGAAGCCGGAGCTAAAAAATTGATTGGATCCGGTCAACAGACTGGTGGTTTCCTTATACCCCAAGATAAAATTAATAAGCTGATAGAATATAAACATCTTTTATCGACGAAACAAAAACAGGATATATTAAATGCCCTTCAATCGGGTTCAGGTGTTCGCATTAAACCGACCAAAACACAATCAGGTGGATTTTTAGGCACTCTGTTAGCTAGCATTGGAATTCCTTTGGCTTTGGATCTTGTGAAAAAGATGACTGGAAAAGGAGCACCGAGGATAGGTATACCACCTTGGTACAGGAGCACCTAGAATGGGAATGCACCCTCCATTTTATAGTTATCCGCCATATGTGACTGGTAATGGTAAAAAAAAAAAAACCTCGGCCAAAAAAGGAAAACGACTGCTGTTAGGGAAAAACTCGCCTTTTCGAAACATTCCAATCATAGGAGACATATTGTGAAACCAAAATTTCACAAAAACACCCCTTTGAGCAACCATGATCTAATAAAATGGTGTAAATATTTGAATATACCAATCAATGATGTACTGTCAAGAGACGAAAATGTTCCACATAACCATAAACAGGTGTTATTTATCTACAATCTAGAACCAGCTTATATGAGCGGAAGTCATTGGGTTGCAACATATGTCAGACAATGTGATAAATTATTTCGATAGTTTTGGTATGCCCCCGTTTCAAGAGATTGTAAATCGTGCCAAAAAGAAAAATTTAACTCTATTGCACCAAAACAATCAGATACAAAACATACAAACAACAACTTGTGGGTATTTCTGTTTATACTTTCTAAATGAAATGAATAAGGGTAATTCGTATTATGATTTATTACAAGTGTTCGACATAAATGATACAATGAAAAATGAGAGTTTTATTGAACATTATTTTAGAAATATCTAACTTATATATATTATGAAATCATATTGTGTTAAACAAAAGAAAGTGACTGAATGTACTGAGCCTTCAGGTTACAAAACAACTAAAAATGGCAGACTAATGTTCTTTTGCACTTGTGCTGAATGCGGCATTAAAAAGACCAAATTTGTTAAAAAACAGGGAAACTAAACAGCCTGTCAGAGATGGCAGGCAAAGGGATCATGTCAGATTTAGGTAATACAGCAGCAGAATTATTTTTAACTAAAGGAGTACCTTATCTTGGCAAAAAAGCCGTTGAAATGGGTAGATATTACACATCAGAAATGCTGCGAGATCCAAAGTTACAGAAAAAAGCTATTGATTATGCTTTGGATAAACTTAATCCAGCAATTCAAAATGTTGGATCACAAGCTTTAAATCAACTGTCGACAAAAATAAGACCAAACAAAAAATACACAACAAATAGAAAAGATCTTGATGGTGGTGCTCTTGATATTCACAAAGCTATTGGTAAATTACCAAAACCAAAAAGCGGATGGACACTATCCGGTCATAAATATACAGGACCTTATAATGATTTGGAAAATCAACTGAAGTATGACCCAAAAACTGGTCAAATATTGGAAATATATGATATGCCCACTGGAAAAACTGATGTGATCGCAACGCAGCATGACGTTGATTATTCCGTCTGCAAGGATGATAGGAAATGTATAAATAAAGCAGATAGGAAAATGGTTCAAGCTTTAGACAAGGTACCGTATAATGAAAGACAATGGGAGCATTGGTTGGCAAGAAATGTTATCAATATAAAGCAGAAACTAGGTCTAGGAGTTTCAAAAAACGGAAAAAGCCCTCGAGTGAAGAAAACTGGCAAGAAAAATTAGCAGATGAATTACATGCATCCATAAGACGCAACTTTACTCGGCGGCGTGTAATCGTAAATCATATTGATGAAATATGGGCAAGTGATCTAGTTGAAATGCAAAAATTTAGCAAATGGAATAAAGGTTATCGGTATCTTCTTATGGTTATTGATGTTTTCAGTAAATACGGTTGGATCACACCATTGAAGGATAAGAAAGGTGAATCCGTTACTGAAGCATTCAAATCAATATTTAAGGAAGGTAGAAAACCACAATATTTATGGGTTGATAAGGGAAAGGAGTTCTATAACAAACACTTGAAAGACTTGCTGGAGAAAAATGGGATACATATGTACTCCACTGAAAATGAAGAGAAATCCTCAGTGGTTGAAAGGTGGAATAGAACAATTAAATCCAAAATGTGGAAACAGTTCACTGTTCAAGGTAACACAATGTATCTCGATATGCTGTCCAAACTAGTGAAACAGTACAACAACACAAAACATTCAAGCATAAAAATGACACCTGTAGAAGCCAGCAAAAAGAGCAATGAAGGAACCGTTTACTTCAATCTATATGGTGACAGAGAAACATCAAAACAGAAACCTAAATTCAAAACAGGTGACAAGGTTCGAATATCCAAGTATAAACGGAATGTGTTTGATAAAGGATATACTCCAAACTGGACTGAAGAAGTATTTACGGTTTATAAGATCCAATACACTAATCCAATAACATACAAACTAAAAGATCTCAGAGGTGAAGAGATACAAGGCAGTTTTTATGAGCCTGAATTATTAAAACCCAAACAAGATGTTTTCCGTATTGATAAAGTAATCAGAAGAGACTATAAAAAGAAACAAGCTCTGCTAAAATGGAAGGGATACAGTGATGAATTCAACAGTTGGATACCATTAAAAGATATTAAAAATATATAAACAGATATATCAACTTAATCACGGCACATACTGTTTATTTGCTATTCGTAGCCAAAAATATTTAATTGTTTCTGGCTATGTTTAAACGCACTCAAAAATATATAGTTAATTATATAAATGGAGTTACAAAAGACCAATTACAAAAACAATAAACTAAATATAGACATTAATTGTTACATCGACAAAAAAGACCAAATATGGTTCCACGGCAAAGAAATAGCTTTGATACTGAACTATAAAAATACACGAAAAGCGATCAGAGATCATGTGCATGAAGACGACAAAAAATTGATGGACTTAAAAATCAAGCCAAAATCAGGGGGGAACGAAACGTTCCCCCCTTAAAAAGCCCCGAAGATGGCATAATTAAGTGCGTTTACGCAAAATCTATATTCATCAATGAATCAGGATTTTATTTTCTCATTCTTTCTTCCAAACAACCTGTAGCAAGAGAATTCAAACATTGGGTAACCAACAAAGTTTTACCATCAATCAGAAAGAAAGGATATTACAACATGAAAAGCAAAAAATTAATGATTGAAAGTGAATATGACTTGCATTGCACAGTTGTGCAATTTATAAGAGACAAATATCCCGAAAAAGCTTTAATGATCGCTGGTCTAGGTGAAAACCAAAAATCTCCTTTAATACGCTCAACATCATGGAAAAAAGGTTACATGTCAGGACAATGCGATCTCATGCTGTTAAACCCGACAAGTAAACACAATTCTTTATGTATTGAATTTAAAAGCCCGACAGGTTCATACAATGTGTCTGAGAAACAACTTCATATGAAAACGATGTATGAAACGAACAAATGTAAGTATCTTATGAGCAATTATTATGATGATGTTATATTTGAAGTCATTAAACATATGGAAGAAAGTAACAAATATATTGAACGCAGATGTAGAAAAAATATCTAAATAATAGTATATAAATGTCGGAAAAAACTCAGAAAGAAATTATGACACATATAACTGAAATTTTGAATCCTAAAGAATCATGCCCACCAGATTTCATTGTGAATGATGACGTCACAGAATATGAAAATGAAAAGATCAGAAAAATGGTTCAAGATTTAGGTTACAAATATAGAGTGCATCAAAACGCAACACACTTAAAAAATAATGTATAGTATCTATATATGGAAAGGGAAAATCTGAACAAGCCTTATAACTGTGATGATTGTGGAACATTAGTAAAACCGAAAGGAAGACCTAGATATTACACTGATGAGGAACGACGTCAAAGGAAAACAGATTATATGTTGCATAAAGAATGGTTTTGTCAAATTTGCAACAATGGTCATAACTATAATCTTGCAGGAAAGCATAAACATTTACACACGAACAAACACTTTAAAAACTCTCTGAAACTTATTCAAGAGGAAACAGATTAAATTCATTTAAGTTCATTATATCTCAAGTCATCCATGATTTGGATGCGTTGAAATAGTTGTCCTATATCTTTTTTAAAAGCAGTCATTTTCATGCATGAATTCAAACGCACTAAAAATGGCTTAAAGAATTATTTACTATAACTAATATATAGAATGAATAATATGTCACATTATAGTATGAATAAAAAAAGATCTCAAAAAACTGAGTAAATCTGAACTGATCAAATTGCTATTGAAGCAAGATAAAAAACCAGTGCCAACACTAAGGACTGTAAAACAAATAAGACCAATCCCAACACCTCGTAAGAGTGTGAATCAAATGGTTCAAGATTATGAAACCAACATAATTCTTCCACCACTGGAATTCAGGGATAAACCAATCCCAAAACCAAGAACCAAAAAACCGGTTCCAACACCAAGAACTAAGATTGAGCAAACAGCAAAAGCATTAAAAGGTTACACAAAGTCTTTTGAGATAAATATCAAAAACAACAGAGACCCACTTATGCAACTGCAAAATACAAGAAAGGCTGTTGCTAACCATATTGAAAACATATTAATATCAATGAAAGGGCTCAAGTTTGTTGAAACACTGAGGGTGACATTTGAAAAGGAAACAGGTCATGAAGAAAGAGTCATTAAAACAGCTTATTTCAACAGTCAACCCCAAACAATAACAAATGACACACAAATTGAACTAGCTTTATCTTTATCAAAACAAGAAATCTTAAATAACATAGCTGTATGGATTTCAGAAGGATCTGGTTGGACTGTTCAATCTGTTGACAATCACTATCTTATGTGGTAAAATACGAACCAATGAAAGGATCATCATACATTAAACTACCACATGAACTCAGAAACAGTTCTCAAAGTTTAATAAACATAAAAAACAGTGACATTGAATGTTTTAGATGGTGTCATATTAGACATCTTAATCCTCAAGACAGAAACCCTCAAAGAATAAAATCAGAAAAAGCGTTCATGGAAAATTTAAATTATTTAGGAATTGAATTCCCAGTAACCACAAAGCAGTACAATAAAATAGAAAAACATAATGAGATCAACATCAATGTATTTGGTTATGAAGAAAAACAAAAATATCCCATTTATGTATGAAAAGAAAAGTATGAAGATTGTATGAATCTGCTTCTTATAACAGAAAATGAAAGAATAAAATAATAATAAAAGATTTCAACAAGTTTATGTACAATCAAACAAAGCACAAAGAGAGGAAACATTTTTGCATGCATTGTCTTCAGTGTTTCAGTTCTGAAAGAGTATTGACTGATCATAAAGAAAACTGTATCCAAGTGAATGGCACACAAGCGATTAAAATGCCAACAAAAGATGATAACATACTAAAATTCAATAATTTCCATAAACAACTA
>NC_090886.1:23058067-23060567 GCF_036669925.1 Montipora capricornis
GCTCTCATGATTTTGCTGTTGATCCTGTCGAGGATTCTTTTGCTGATCTTGCCTATCTCGGATTTGGTGAGGTTGATCAGCTGGCAGGTTGGTTTGTTGGCGAAGTTCTGTTTGTGGTCTTTGAGGGTTATGAATGCTTCTTTGTTAGCTGTCTTGTCTACTCTGTCGTCTATACCCAGTTTCGTTGTGATGTTTTTGTTTTCTGCATGCATGGCTTGTACGGTGTCAGGTTATGCTTTTTTGTAGGACTTGGTGATGTTCTGTTCGAGAAGGTCGTTGTATGCGGATGGTTCTAGCTTGTAGAAGCTCGTGGTTTTGTCGGCGCCGATAAGTAGCTTCATTTTGTTTTTAATCTTTATGGCGTCGTCTTTGAGTTTGTTAAGAAAAGGGCTATTAAAATACAATAAAAAACGTTCTCTGGCTAAAAATTTTCAAAAAGAATATAAGCTTTCGGCTGTCGATCTACAGCCTTCCACGGATAAAACGTTGAATGTAAATTAGTGAAATATATACAGAAAAGGCGAGATAAAAATGATAAAAAGAACAGAGTAAAGGTATGAAAAATGGTGGCTATTGTTTAAAAAGAATTTTATACTGATTAGGAATCGGCTTAAAGTTATTGTCAGCATGCTTGGTAGAAGAGGTGTGCCAGGCCTCTAGAGTTTTCCTAACACGAAAAGAGCCTTTGTCTATAACTCGAGAATGGTTGAAATCAATGCGATGACCAAAAGACCACGCATGTTTCGCAATGTTTGACCCATTAGCACATGTTTTTGCATTCCTAACGTGTTCTTTCTTGCGGGTTTCAAAGCAACGGCCAGTTTCACCTATATAACACCAATCACAATCGGCACAGGGTATTTTATAAACCACGTTGGGTTGGTGTTCAATAGCTGGTCTGAATTTAGGAGAAAGGAATTCTTGTTGTAAAGTCTTGAGGGGCTTATTTACAACTCGGATATCGTGTCTTCGAAGAATTCTTGTTAGAGGTTGCGTAACACCATTGATAAAAGGAAGGACAGCAAAACTGTTAGGGTTCTCTTGAGGCGTAAACCATTTAAAAAACATGCCAACCAATTCTTCAGGTGAAGGGATGGCATGTGTGGTTGGTTTGGAAAATTTCTGCTTTAAGATATTGGAAATAACAAAGGAGGGATAGTTGTTGGCTCGTAGAGCATCAAAGACGTGATTGATTTCGGTATTTTTCCCTTGCGGTGTACTTGGGAGTTTAATTGCGCGGTGTAGGAGGGTCTCAGCTGTGCTGATCTTGTGGCGTTTGTCGTGGTGAGAAGAAAAGTCTAAATATCTGTCCGTGTGAGTTGCTTTGCGGTAAACATCAATAGTGATCGTGTTATCCTTGCGAGAAACCAAAGTATCCAAGAAGGCGATCTGTTGGTCAGATTCCTCTTCAATAGTGAATGAGATGTGTGGATCGATGGAATTAAGTGTAGTATGAAAAGAATTAACAGCATCTCTTTTGATGATGCAGAAGCTATCATCCACGTAGCGTTTCCATACTTTAGGTTGTACTTCAGACGTGTTAATGGCCATTTCTTCGATCGCTTCCATGCACAAGTTCGCCACCACAGGGCTGACGGGGCTACCCATCGCGCAACCATGGATCTGTTTGTATATCTTATCATCATAAATAAAGTAATTGTTAGATAAGATAAATTTCAACAGAGAAATGATTTCATTACTGTCTAAGCTCGTGCGTGAAGGAAGTGAGTTGTCCTTAAGTAGTTTGTTGCTTATGTAATCACAGTCAGTCTTTCGGTCATCGCATTGATTTCAACCATTCTCGAGTTATAGACAAAGGCTCTTTTCGTGTTAGGAAAACTCTAGAGGCCTGGCACACCTCTTCTACCAAGCATGCTGACAATAACTTTAAGCCGATTCCTAATCAGTATAAAATTTTTTTTAAACAATAGCCACCATTTTTCATACCTTTACTCTGTTCTTTTTATCATTTTTATCTCGCCTTTTCTGTATATATTTCACTAATTCACATTCAACGTTTTATCCGTGGAAGGCTGTAGATCGACAGCCGAAAGCTTATATTCTTTTTGAAAATTTTTAGCCAGAGAACGTTTTTTATTGTATTTTAATATGCCTAATCCTGGCTGCGCTTCAATTTTTAATAAGAAAAGGGCTGTTAAACTGTTAAACTGGCTGGAACAGTGCTCAATACGTTGAGGCAGAGCGGAATAAATATTTTAAGAGGGAAAAAGTATGCAACTACATTTCCCGACAAGCCTGTTTCGTGAATCGCTTCACTCTTCAGGGGTTCAATGAAAGAATATTCATGTGACTATTGTGTACATACTAGGAGAATTTACATAATCAATTACGCGGTAAAGTTAAAAGTTCAGCTGTTGCGTAGCAACGCTTTGTTTCTGTGTCGGCATGAAGATACGAGTTCGTTACGCTTATTTAGTGATGAGAGGTCAGGTCGGCAAATTATCATGAATTTCTCTTTTAGGCAGAAGTTGCATCTTTT
>NC_090886.1:23068067-23073067 GCF_036669925.1 Montipora capricornis
GACCCCCATGCTACAACTACTCGTCTTCCGTTGTGAACCCCAACTTCAATAGTCTTCTGCGCCAGATAGTCCGCTAGCTCCATCTTTGTCTTGGTATGTGAAAAGAGCTTTTTCATCGGAACTCGTGCTATGTGCGTTGATGGGGTAATGTGGTAATACACAGCATTTTTGTTCTCCCAGCCTCGTTGTTCGGATGCGTTCTTTCAGAGAAAATGGGATGTCGTATCTATCAAAAACCAACCGGAGTTCTTCATTCTCACCAAACTTCTGGAAAATGCGATTAGTGAAGTGATGTGCCAAATGTCAACACTTTTTAACCCATTCAGGTTTGTCCAGGCATTGAACCTCCGCCATGGCATCTACAACTGAGACTTTCATTTGCACCTCTGTGTGCTGACCATTTTGATTGACACCAGTGTCGTTGTCCTCATGTACATCTACAGGTAACGTCTCCAAAATATCCATCAATGCACTTTTGCGGAAGCAGCGAAGCAGTGTTCCATCGGCTGCAAACAGTGACCTAGGTACCTACAGCCTCTTTGATATCAATTTCCGGTCAACTTTTGCATACGACCATCATTCTCGCAAACAAATTCCTATCTTCGCTCAGCTCTACAGTATTGTTGTTAACTCTAACTTTGACTTTTTTTCCTGCAGTCTTCCAAGTGGAGAGCTTTTGCTTCTTCATGGGGTCCCAGAGGTTGACTTTATGTTCTTTTATCCGCTCTTCTACAAATCTTTGGAATAGTCTTTCCCTGATAATACTTTGCTCGCAGAGATCCTTCTTGACATTTTCTGGCATCACGACTTTCGTAACCAGGTTGAATAATGTGTCGCTTTCTTGATCAAATGGATTGGTAAAACTTTCCATTGTGGTCAGTAGCTTCTCTACACTTTTCTCTTCGCGGCTAAACACAGCAGTTGTAAGAGCATGATGATGAGATGTCTCCCCAGAAAAAGAAACTCCTGCCATACTTTTGGCTTGCTCTGATAACTGGGAAAGTTCAGGAGCTATCAAAAAAAAACTTTACTCGAGCGTTTGGGTTCAAAGTGATCCCAACCAATCCACCTGACACTTTCATCTTCCGATTGAGATGCTCAAGCGCATTGTCAGTTCCAACTGCACAGAATGCAGATTCCTGGTTCTTGTTCACGACCCAATTCCCAGTGAGGAATTCTTTATAGAGTTCGGGGTCTGACTTTGGCAATACTTCCATTTCTGCTACGTACAGGGGATCATTGTCGCGTAATTTAGGCGATCATAAGCAAAGAAATACTTCGTGAACGATTTGAGCACAGTCAGATGCAGAAGCCAGTCTCCTGTTCTAACTGCTGATATAAATAAAATCATGTCCATAACCATTGTCATGTACTGGCGAAACACTTGAAATTCTGGGATCTTGTCATGGCTGTCATCAAATGTCTTCATCCGGGTAATGACATCTGCAGACTGGATGATTTCAACCATTTCCACATGCGCCTTCTGCACCTCACTCTTGACACCTTTGAGGCAAGCCATGGCGAGATCTCCTGCAACTTTCTGGAGACGCTCTAGAAATTCTGGGTCTTAAAGGAAAAAAAGCATTCTGGTACATGGCAAACAGAGCTTGAAGTGTAACCATGTGAGCTGCTTGACCTCTTTTGACATGATTACCATCGATTATTTGCTTCACAGTTGTAGGGCCATATAGGTCAGCCTCAATCCAGCAAAGATCAATGCTGCTGTCTTCGATAAATGCCCGAATTGTTTGGAGTTGCGCCATGACAATGTGCAGCTCACCAGGACGAAGAACCAAGTGATCAAGATCATTCCGGCCCATCTGGAGCTTTTTGGCTGGTTGATAGAGGCCCATATCTAAACTGATGACAGTCTTCCTTTCGGGACCCACAATTTTTGTTTTGATGGCCTGTGCCTGCATCAAAATTGTAAGCAAGGTCTTCCATTCATGGGCTGGTGCTGCAACAAGAGGGGGGCAGCTGACTCGTGTAACTGGCATGGTGTTGTGAATAAGGGAGTTATACCCTGACCAAACTGGAAGATGTACTGAGCTGACAGCGTCACGTTGCAGGTTTTGCTCATCTCGTCCTCTCTCGACCTCTTCAGCATTCTCCTCTGTGACAGTTCTCGTCAAAGTACGTCCAAGTAACCATGCAAAATCTTTGAGCTGGACCACTATTGGTATGCCCTTCTCTGCAAAGAGACCACAGTTTGGGTACACAGGACTTTCACGCCTACAAGGTGGCTTTGGACAGTCAAGGATTGCTGTTACGGTTTCTGGAACGTCCTTAACGGTTCGAATCTGATTCCCTGTGTTTTCAAATCTATATATTGATAAAAATATGAATTAGAATTAATGTTGTCGGATGGAAAATGATGACTAACTATAATGAACTCCTTTTAAGGTATGTGCTTATGCATACGAATTGAGTATTGTTTGAAATTAACCTGACTTCCAGTTTGGCGTCACCAGGCTTGGTCACCTGATAAATAGCCATAGCTGCCTCGTGGAAAGTCTTTCGACCATCACGTATGTCTTCCGAGAAGTCAACGTTGTCAACGGCGAAGAACACGTGTCTGCCCAGGACAATATCAGGAGGAAGGTAGACTCCGTCATTCTGTTTCATTCGTCGAATAACACTCTGCTCTATTTGCGCCTCTACTCTGAGGAGCCTGTTGTATTCAACAGAGAATGCAAATCCATGGAGCATTTTAATGATCTCTTTGCTACGAAATGCTTGGTGAATGGCTAAACCAACACCTAACTGTTGTGGCATTTGTCTCGTTGCTTTGATCACTTCTGATTTCTTGTTATTTGCTTGTCGTTCGGTCAAGGTCAGGGAAATAGTACTTTGCGCCAAACTGACTGCGCGCTTGTGAACTTCACTGGACTTTTGCTCTACAGTTATTGAGGCACTTGGGCCTTGAACAATCCATTTGAAAAAGCAATAAAGTTCTTCTGGTAAATTCTCGTCTGATGTACCGTCAAGAGAACCAGTGAACAACCATTTCTTGCTTTTGCTTATACACTTTCGCAAAATTGCAGCTGCATCATAAAGGATCTTAATTTCTTCAGAACGTTCCAGAGTGACCTCTTCAGATAACTGCACAGCAGCATCCCTAGTTTTCTTGATGTTCAGCCTTTCAGATTCATTCAGACGCTTTGGCTTGTGGAATTCTACTTCAGATAATTGAGAGGATATTAGCCGTTTCAATGTCTTTCTGCTGCAAGGATGGCTTGTTGCATTGTTCGATTTAGGAATGCTAACATACGCTGTTTCCAGTTCTGCCATAGTAGGGACTTGCCCATCTTTCAAGA
Source organism: Montipora capricornis (assembly GCF_036669925.1). Lineage (NCBI taxonomy): Eukaryota > Metazoa > Cnidaria > Anthozoa > Scleractinia > Acroporidae > Montipora > Montipora capricornis. Next base: position 23,071,385 of record NC_090886.1, read on the forward strand.
TCTTCTTTGTTAAATCTAAAACTCTACCTCTGTTGCTATTTCTGCACTGCCTAAACAGGCTGGATTACTTTTGTTGTCTGCCCCTTTTCGCAGCACACTTGATACATTACGTGCCCAGCACTTTTTGTGATACTTGATGTCAATTGCTACTGCATCCTCGGAATCAATTGCAGATGACAATTTAACCTGAATTCTGTCTTTCTCGGCTGTCTCGATGGCCACTCACAAAGAATGACCTGCTGATGAGGTGCTGACAGAGTGAAGTGGATCTTGATATCCCGCAGCTTTCTCGCAAAAAGAAGCAAACATCCCTGTCATACGGCATTGTTTTTGAACGAGTGAGTTGATTTGACTTCCTCCTTGATTCATCGTGTCCTGTCATCTCTTTTTCATACCTCTCCTTTATTCTCTTAAGCTTTCCTATATGAGCAACGTCTTGGTAGCATTTTCTGTGCCAAGAGGCTTTACTTACGGCAAGTTGATTACGTGAAATGCCACTCAACCTTTTCCACGTTTCAAAATACTGCGAATCTCCATATTTAACTCGCTCTTCAATAAAATTTAACACATTTTCATGTGATACAGGGTTTTCAACCAGATTTTCTTCACTTTCTGTTTGCCAAATGATGCAGAGACTGTAGTCAAGTGTCTTTATCTCTCCCCCTTCTTCCATAAGAAATTTCTCAGGCGACGATACTCTATTAGTACTTACAGATCAAACATGGCGGATTGCTATTTTGATTATAAATACTGCTGACCACTACTGTGGTAAGCCCCAGTCCTTTGTCAGTTTTTTTCTTAAATGCAGGCCAATCATGGTAATGATAAGTATGGAATAATGTAAGATTTTTCTGTTGTTTACAAATTCTGAGCAGCTACTAGCCGGTACCACAGATTTAAATTCTCTTAAATATTATTTTGGAATGTTTTAGTTCCATTCAGTTACGCAGATCTTTGTCAGGAAATATGTCTTCTGATTAAAAAGGAAAGAGAATTAGGAGATCCAATCACTTACTCTTCAGTGTCTCTACAGTACTCTACAGTGTGGACTGTAAGATCCTAAGGATAGCCTTGTTGAGAATATTGCCTACTTCTTTCTCCTGTATTGATGTCCAAAACGACACTCTGGCCTCATTTTCATGCTTAAGTTTACGTGACCCTCTCATAACAGCAAAAGCGGAGTAGTTTTTCACGTTGTGTAAGTTTTAAGAAGCAGTAAAAATAATGTGCAAAGACCTTGAAAGATCAAAAGCTATTATTGTAAACTAACCTCACTTCCGTGCTCATTCAGTCACGTGACCAATCATGTGACAAACAGTGGTTACGCATGTGTTCATGATATCAACGGTAACATAAACTTGCGTTTCTCCTGCTATTTTAGTGACAATTTGTCCATAAACGAAGTTAGAGTGTGTTTCATTCCGTAGCCTTGTTTTCATGCACGTTCCAAGGGGGGTTTCTGTATTCTTTCATACATCAAGGCCACATCGGAGCCTATTAAACGGATTTTGAGTAATCACAACATCATAGTTGCTCAAAAACCACACCAAACCAGCGGAAATTTGTTTCCTAAACCGAAAGACCCAGTACCACAAGATCAGACTCATGGCGCCATCTACTCGATTCCATGCAAAGATTGTGACAAGAGTTATATCGGGGAAAGCAAACGCAAATTTTCTACTC
>NC_090886.1:23078067-23083067 GCF_036669925.1 Montipora capricornis
GATGGCGCCAAAATTTCTTTCAAGTTTTTTGTTCTACGAAACGAGGGAATAATTGAATTCGATGGAAAAAATTCTCTTAATTTGGGATTAGATTGTAACAGGTGACTCGTAACAGATGACTCGGAACAACAACTCACAGCATCTCGACCCCATCAATCTTACGGACATCGAAATCACTGAAGATCAGATGTCCCTGCTAAGGAAAGGGCCTTCTTTCTGCCCAACACCAAAGGACGTCAATTGGCAGCAAGTATACGATGACGTGGAAGCATTTCAAGCCCGGCTAAGAACAGCGGTTTTCTTTCTTGAGAAAAAACAAGACAAAACAGAAGAGCATGAAGATGCTGAAAGCCACCTCCCACGAATTCCAGGTAAAAAGAAATGGAAGCCTCCTGTATCTAAGTACCCTGAACTTGAACTGTTTCTTTTTAACATTAAGAAAGAAATAATTAATCCTCATATTAGACTAACTAGGCCAAACCTCTCAAAGGGGGAAAGAGCTGCACTTAGAGAATTAAAAAAATCAGATAAAGTTATCAGAATTTAAGATAAAGGATTTAGATTTGTTGTTTTAAACCCGGAAGATTACGAAAACAAGATGTTAGGACAATTAAACAATGAATTACATTACAAACCAGTGCAATCCGACCCAACCTCCAAACACATCTCTTTAGTTGAAAAGTGGTGTTCTAAATAGCTACAGAAAGGAGAAATTTCAATTGAAGTAGCAAAATGGGTGATGAATAAAGAGGCAACACCGGGTGTAGCATTTGGAAATATTAAGACCCATAAAGCCGGCAATCCTCTACGCCTCATAACCTCTTGTTGTGGCACGGCGATAGAACACTTGTCGCAATTCACAGAATTTTATTTACAACCTTTAGCGCAGACATTGCCATCGTTCATTAAAGACACCACTGATCTGCTAAATAGAATTAAAGAGCTCAACAAAAATGGTCCTTTCCCTGAAGGCACCTTGTTGGTCTCTTGGGACGTTGTCTCAATGTTCCCCAACATAGATAATAATTTAGGTCTTACAGCAGTTGAAAAGGCCCTTGATGCCAGAGACAAATCAATACCATCAACCAAATGCATCCTCGAAGCAGTTGAAATCTGCCTGAAATGTAATCACTCGGTTTTTAAGGGGGATTTCTTTTTGCAAATTCATGGCACAGCAATGGGCCCAAAGAACGCATGCAGCTATGCTGATCTAGCCATGGGCGAATTAGATCACAAAGCAAAATTTTGCGGCCCCCTAAAACCCGCTTTATGGTGGAGATATCGGGATGACATTTTTGATCTCTGGCAGCAAGGTCCCTCGGCTCTAGAAAACTTCACAGGATTCATCAACTCTCTTTACCCAACCATCAAATTTGAATTAGTTTCTTCTGATAGCTACCTTAATATGCTAGACGTCACATTGTATCTAATTGACGGCTTCATTAGAACAGACATTTACTCTAAACCTACAGACAGTCATCTGTACTTGCCACCCACTAGTGCTCACCCCAAACATGTATTCAAAGCGATTCCATACGGAGTGGCCTTGAGATTACGTAGGAATTGCTCAAATCAGAATTTTTTAGAGACGTGAATGCTGGAATATGAAAGGTACCTTGTTAATCAAGGCTACCCGAAAACACTCGTTAAGAGGCAATTCCTTAAAGCCTCGGCCATTCCTAGAGATCATCTGCTTTTGCCCCGAACCAGGGAGAACAGAAAACTGTTTCCGTTAGTGATGACCTTCAATCCTCACCTACCTAACATAGGGTACGTCATTAGGAAGCATTTGCACCTGTTACAATCTAATCCCAAATTAAGAGAATTTTTTCCATCTAATTCAATTATTCCCTCGTTTCGTAGAACAAAAAACTTGAAAGAAATTTTGGCGCCATCGAAATACAGAACGAGAGTAGAACAAGAAACCATTGAAACAGGTGGTTGCATTAAATGCAAACGTAACAGATGTGATCTTTCCATTTCTTTTTACCTGGAATTCGTGGGAGGTAGCTTTCAGCATCTTCATGCTCTTCTGTTTCGTCTTGTTTCTTCTCAAGAAAGAAAACCGCTGTTCTTAGCCAGGCTTGAAATGCTTCCACGTCATCGTATACTTGCTGCCAATTGACGTCCTTCGGTGTTGGGCAGAAAGAAGGCCCTTTCCTTAGCAGGGACATCTGATCTTCAGTGATTTCGATGTCCGTAAGATTGATGGGGTCGAGATGCTGTGAGTTGTTGTTCCGAATCATCTGTTACGAGTCACCTGTTACAATCTAATCCCAAATTAAGAGAATTTTTTCCATCTAATTCAATTATTCCCTCGTTTTGTAGAGCAAAAAACTTGAAAGAAATTTTGGCGCCATCGAAATATAGAACGAGAGTAGAACAAGAAACCATTGAAACAGGTGGTTGCATTAAATGCAAACGTCGCAGATGTGATCTTTGCAAAAAGTTTTTGATAGAATCAAATTTTTTTCAGAGTTTCCAAACCAATAGAAAATACTTTATTAAACCAAGACTGTCATGTGATTCTAAAAATGTAATTTATCTTGCATCCTGCAACAAATGTCGCTTGCAATATGTTGGTTCAACGGCAACACAATTCAAAGTTAGATTCCGTAATCATAAATCATCAATGGTAACGAACAAGAAAACCTGTGAGGTCGCGGTACATTATAACAATAGGGACTTTAAGATAGTACACGACGGTAGACCAGGACGGTTAGATGAGTGTTATGTCACGCAAAATCCCCGTGACATTTGACCGTCGTGCTTCTAGGACGGTATGTTTTCGCGGGTTTCTCGTCGTGGAATCTACGGTGAAAACGGTAGGAATTCATCCATACTTATTCGCACTATTTTAGTCTTTTCCTTTATTATGCATTGAAAACTGATCACCCAGTGGGTTAAATGTGTATTTGCTTGTGTTTGTCTTGATTTATCCATCACTGAAATGAAAAAATCTAGCGAAAATTCTGAGTTCATTCAAAGACATCACTCGGTCACATCGCGGCTCAAACCAAAATTTGCTTGTTCTCAATGTAGCGTTATCCATAATCCACCATGACACAGGAGGAAAGCAGAAAAGAAAGGTAAATGAACCAATTCCCCTTAGCGGATTTACACTCGCTAGAATCCAAGGAATCTAAACAAAATGGTTCAAATTCCCAGTAAGGATAAAGAGGATTCACTGATTCGTATTCATGGTATAAAATAAGAAATTCCTCCTCGCTAATTGAACCTTCTGCAAAAGAAATTACAAGAGAATTTCTCGCCTCTTCAAAAGACATGTTTATTCCTCCGTCCTACGGTCGTGTTGGCCGAATCTTAAGTTAAAAATTTTCGCGCCTTTCTACCGTACTCGTCCAAAGTCTCCGGTATATGCATCCAACCGTCCCAGCCTACCGTTGTTGAGTATCTTAAAGTCCCCAATAGTCCGCACGCCCTTAACGACTTTTCTTTCCAGTGTATCGATCAGTTGTCTGCTACCAACTGCACTGAGATTTTGGATAAACTTTTGATTACGAAGGAAGCGTACTGGAGTGCGCAACTTTTCTCATTAGCACCTTTTGGCCTTAACAAAAGGCAAGAATTCCACTCCAGGAACAGAATCACCTACAACCAATCGACCACTTGAGTCGTAATAATCTGCAAGCTTAACGAACCATATAACTTTACAACTCAATGTAGCACATGAATTCTTTACTTTAATGATAGTTTTAGTTCTCGCTGTTATTACATTGTACCTTTCGGAATAGAATTACTTCTTTTGTTTTGTTTTGTTTGTAATGATTTTTTACTTGTATTGTTGTTAAGTTTTGTAACATACCGAAAATTCCTTGTAAACCATATATAAGCTCTTAAACCTAATTATTATCCACATGCTGTAAACTGATGAAGGTCTAAGACCGAAACGTTTTTTAATATATTTTACTTTTTAGCTTCCAAAAGTTGTCCGTCCTCTGACTCTTTTAACTTTATATATATTTTTGAATTAACAAGGCTGGAAATCCAACGATGTAGTCCCAAGCTAGTAGGATCCGAAGGATACACAACGCTTTGCTAGAAATATTAAGTAATTTGAGTGTACAAATGGCGACAGCGAACTACTAACAGAACCATTGAATGAAAAACATATTGCCGTGAGTGGGAATCGAACCCACGTCCCCCTGGTTACTAGTCGGGTGTGCTAACCACTGCACCATCACGACAACCCTGCTGGAAACAGAGCAATCGGTGAGGTGATTGGTTAGCCGCGGGGTTCCCCGGCGTTTAACATTCAGGAACAGGACGTACATCGGATCATCCGGGGATGATTCACAGGCTACCAGCTAATAACAAATTATATTTTTGAATTAACAAGGCTGGAAATCCAACGATGTAGTCCCAAGCTAGTAGGATCCGAAGGATACACAACGCTTTGCTAGAAATATTAAGTAATTTGAGTGTACAAATAGCGACAGCGAACTACTAGCGGAACCATTGAATGAAAAACATGTTGCCGTGAGTCATTTCATTATATATATCTATATATATATATAATGAAATGACGTGATAAATTGATCATCAGCTAAAAGTGCTCAATGGGTTTACCAGAGCTTTGAATAGATACGTAGACTTGAACTAGGTCAAAAACATTTATTTGCTACTCCGAGTTTCATGCTTCTCACGAAGCAATCATCAGGCAACTGCCAAAAAGAAGGAATACGTGGTGTTTTACAGTGATTTTGAAAAAAAAACGGTAGCAATTCACTATAGGCTGGGGTACATAGCAACGGTTAAACAATAAAAAGTGTTTCCAATGAGCTGCTAAAAATAAGCTTTAAATAATTACGCTATTAAGAAGGAATTTCTTTGCATGTCTGCAACTTGTTACAAGCTCATTTCTGTTGTTAAGGGTCGCCCAATCTGGTCTACAAATTATATAGTATTTCTCCCACAGACATAAATTACACTTCTTCGTTACATTTGAATAGGATCTCGCATGCCTAACAATCCGCCAT
>NC_090886.1:23088067-23090567 GCF_036669925.1 Montipora capricornis
CAACGAGCTGATACCCTTTGAAGAAGACATGTTAGACCTTATGCGGCACATTAAATTCAAGAACAACATAAACCCAACAGCCTTCTGATCCCTGCTGACAAAACCACAAATTATTACGAAATGAATATAACCGCTTACAACAAGTTAATCAAGGAGAATGTAACAAAAACCTACAAAAAATCAAGTAGCAAAGTTGTCCAAAAGTTGAACGCACAGTCTGCAAGAATAGCTGAACATCTCAAACTAGATGACCGCATCGATAAGCTAGCGGAAAAGGAAGTATTTCTCACTTTAAAAGATCACAAACCTGCATTCCACGACCACCCGGCCTGCCGCTTAATTAATCCATCCAAATCTGAAATCGGAGTGATAAGCAAGCGCATCCTTGATGATATCAACACGACCATCATCAATAAAACTAAAATTAACCAATGGAAAAACACATCCAGCGTTCTAAAATGGTTTAACGGCCTGCAACAAAAAGAAGTGCTATCTTTCATATGTTTTGACGTGTGCGATTTCTACCCGTCAATAACCGAGAAGCTACTCCGCAAAGTGCTGGATTTCGCCAATAGTTACAGACCCATCAGCGCACATGAGCGCGACATAATAATCCACGCTAAAAGGTCACTGCTGTTCAGCGAAAACGTCCCATGGGAAAAGAAGACCTCCAAGGCCAAAGGTGTGTACCAAGATGCGCTTAATAAAAGTGGCTACAAGTACAACCTGTCATACAAAGCGCCAACTCCTGATGCATCACGAAACAGCAAGAACCGTCAAAGAAACATCACGTGGTTTAACCCGCCATACAGCCAAAATGTAGAAACAAAAGTCGGTAAATGCTTCCTCCAACTAATTGATAAACATTTCCCTAAATCCAATCCACTACACAAAATCTTCAACCAAAACACTCTTAAGCTGAGCTACAGCTGTATGAGAAACGTAAAAACCATCATCTCCAGCCACAACAAAGCCCAGATCAGTGAATCATCAAATCAATCAGAAAAAATCGATGACAACTGTAATTGTCGAGACAAGAATTCCTGCCCACTTGAGGGAAATTGTAACACCCGGAACATTGTCTACCAAGCAAAGGTCGTGACCTCACAGACAAAAGAGACATACATCGGTCTGTGTGATACAACATTCAAGGAACGCTACAAAAACCATACATGTTCTTTGAGGCACGAACGGTACAAAAATGTAACCGAGCTCAGCAAGTATATTTGGAGTCTAAAAGAACAGAACATCAATTATCAGATTAAGTGAAAAAAAAGTAAAGCAACCTACAGTCCCGGACAAAATTGTTGCAACGCTTTACAATTTCTTGCCCTCCCACAATGTTGTTCTGGCAATTGGGCTCAGAAACTCACGTTAAAACAACATTGTGAGAGGAGAGTGAGCTGCGAAAGCTTCAGATCTGTACAGTCGTGTACTGTTCCAACGAATTTTGTCACCGACTGTATTTGTGAGGAATTTAAACTATTTATAGGACGTGCTGACAGGGTCATAAGTGACACAACTTTACAGTCGCCTTTATAACCGGTACGATAGTGCTGTTTAACGTTTTTATTCGTAACTGAGTTTGATGTACAGTGTTCGAATTTCTTTGGTTATATATGCACAATGATAAAATAAGCGAAATTGTTTAGATTTAGCTAAGAAGAGAGTCATGATCTGAAATATGTTTTTTCTTGCTGCCATTGATAGCGTGACAAGGGCACGAGCGTATTTGTTTTCTCTTCGTAAAACGCGCTACATTTTTCCTAAAAGCGATTAGAGATTAATCAGTGACGATTTTCCTGGAAAGAAAAGCACATACAAAGGTTTAACAGTTAAGAGAAAACCTATCCAGCCATTGTTTAATTTAACAGAGGACGCCCATGGAAGTTATGTTATAGAAAGGGAGGCGGGGTTTTTACAATTGCTGTATCTGTGAGAAAAGTTCGTCCTTTCCAACTTCTAAAGGATATTACTGCCTACAATCAACAAAAAAGGACTTTTGACTTCTTGGATGTGCTAAACAGATTAAGATTTGCGCTAAAAATGAGATGACAACATACTGAATATATATGGACGAAGGATATTGCCTTTTACCTTGATGTAGCTTCCCTCAGGAGGTCGTATAAAATACTAACTGATGCGGTATTTTAAATAAAATGACGATGTATCGCCAACTGTCAAATATTGTTACGGCTTAAAATTAGTTTGCACATATATGTATTACCCGGCCCAATGTTACGCGAGTAAAAATTCGTAAGACCCGGGAAATGTAAAAGAATACTTTTTGTGTTAGTACAGTTATTTTTTTATAACTTTTCGACAATTTCTGTCGGTGAGAGACATGGAAATACAGGAAACACAAGTTATAGTTATGAAAAACACTAATTTTGCACAAGGATAGAAACTTATGACACGTGATGTAAAAGCTTGTTTACTTTAGTTCATTGCGTGAGCAACTTTGTACCAAAATGGTGAGATGCAGTTTGAAAACGTTACT
>NC_090886.1:23095567-23098067 GCF_036669925.1 Montipora capricornis
AAAAAGTAATAATAGTAGATAGAAGAAGCATATACCGAGTCAGTAATTGGGTTAGTGTTGTGTTGATGTAAAGTGTCAGGAAACATGATTGATGCATAATTTAATTTTCTTTTACCACAATGCTTGCTTGTAAAATTTCAGTCCAGGAAGAGTTAGTCAGGCTAGCCTTAAGTTAGCAGGTTATTTAATTGTCAGAGTGAAGAGATTCAACTTGTCAAGTGCTTTTATAGGCTAAGTGTCTGTACAATAATACAAATTTATTTCAATTATCTTTGCAGTTTCTGAGCCACCAAGACCTGGCAAGGTACAGTACTTATGTTCTTTAATATATAGATTTAGCCAAGCCTAAAAGTGGAGTTCCTGGGCTGGGTTGTTCAAAGCCTGATTAAGCTAACCCAGGATAAGTGTGAATTTTGATGATAATCCTGGGTTAGCATTTAAACCGGCTCAGTTCTAAACAACCTGGCCCTGATTACAGTAACTTAACCTGATTTGAGCTTGCAATCCAATCAAAAATCCAGTACTTGGTCGGCAGTTAACTTCAAAAAACCGCGTGACCTTGATGAGCTCCAAACTTGAGCCCTCAAAATGATTTTGATACTGGTCAGCAGATACCTAATTTTGACAGGTGTCAATTGACCATAAAATGGATGTGCAATGATAAAGCTGTAATGCTATTAACTAAGTTATGTTGTGCGACGTCGTTATTGTCGCCATGCGTACGTGCCCATGACCAACACAGCTGGCCTTTTCACCATGAGAAAAGTGATTCACAGGTTTCTATAAGTATGGGGCTCCGCTTGGTGACCCTTCAGGCTGCCAGAGCTCTGCTATGAATTTGCTTTACACTGTATGCCATGTCAGCTTTTCTATCCACAGGGAACCCATACAAATGGTGTGTGTGTTTGTGTGTTCGAAATATAAAGAAATGTATGGGAATGGGAGTATGCGAGTCTTAATGTCGAAAACTTATATCAAGTAATGTCCATGTTAAAGCTCAAAATAAACGTAAACCTACCTCAAGAGCTTATAGTCATCAGTTGTTGTGTATTGTCGTTTCTGCAGCTCAAAATGGCAAATTTGAACAATTTGGTGGGTTTTGTGTTGATTGTTACTACAAGTTATAAGGAGACAAGGGTGGAAGGAGCAACCATCACGCTGTTTGCTCCACGCTGATTGGTGATGCATTTTAGCATCAACCAATCAGCGTGGAGTAAACAGCATGATGGTTGCTCCTTAATTGGGACACGAAATCCCGGGGTGCTTACCATTTGGCCAAAAGATCCAGAAATTTTGGTTTGAACTCAAATGGTAAGGTAATTTTCCCGAAATTCAGTTCAGAACTTGTGGAGTACCTTCAGAGGTACTCCTTTTTCCGTTCAGAACGGAACGGCGGAAAATTTCCTTACCATTTGCTTAAGTTTCCAGTTTCCAGTCTCTCATCAGCCAAAAACAATTACGGAAAATCGAATTGCAAATGGTAAGCGCAATTTCGTTCGGTTGGTTTGCTGAATTTGGAAAAACCTTACCATTATTCAACACTCGTCCCAACCGGTTTATTCGGAAAAATGGTAAGCACCCCTGGCCGCGGATGCTGGTCACTTCGAAAGTTGCATTTCTCGAAAATTATTTGGCAGTTAACGCTTGGATTTTGAATGGATCTTCTGTTGAATGCCACGAGAAGAAGCTTCAACTTTTCAGTTTATCTGGTGTTCGATTTGGAAGCCAGGCAATTCTAATTTCTGGGTGAAAATCAGCTTGCCGCTGGAGAGGTCGAAAATGAGCTTTCCACCCACCCACCAAATCGCTCAAATTCGCCATTTTGAGCCGCAGAAACGACAATACACAACAACTGAGGTAGGCGTACGTTTACTTTGAGCTTTAACATAGACATTACTTGATATAAGTTTTCGATTTTAAGACTGTGCGATATTCCCATACATTTCTTTATATTTCGAGCATACAAACAGACATGCCATTTGTATGGGCTTCCTGTGTTCTATCGATGCAACTTTTGATGACAAGTTCCCATAGTGATCACCTGTGTTGCATTTTACAACATCTTTCAACTGTTAATATACACAGGTAAAACAGTCTGTTATTGTCTTAATTGTGAAGAAAAAGAGGGGAGGAGGAGAGAGCTTCATAAATTTCTTGCTCCAACAACAGGGCACTTACTTGACTGAAAATCCTGTATTCTACATGGTTGTGTATATAACTCTGATGTTGGTCAATTATGTTTCAGCTGTGTATAACATGTATGTTACAATGTTTTATATTTTGTAGATGGTCGAGCTCACTCCAGGATCTCGAGTATATGTGTATTGCAACATTCTGGAGCAAGCCTCACGGCGATCATCAGGCTCTGGATGTGCTGCTTTTGCTCTGGATGTGCTACTTTTCTGCTAAATTCCTTTTATACAAATAGGGAATTAGTAGGAAAAAACCTAACTGGGGCAAATGGTAAACAATCCATTGATCAGGATATCCTCAACAGCAT
>NC_090886.1:23103067-23118067 GCF_036669925.1 Montipora capricornis
GACATGCACCCTAATCTTCGCATTTCATATAATAGAACAGGTAATTTATTTTTTCAAATACAACTAAATTAGCTTACTTTTCAGCACACGAAATGCAGTAATTGAAGCGCAACAGAGCCGTTTGTTTAACGACGAACCTGATTAAACGTGTTAAAAAGTTGTTTTCTAAATATACCTTAATCCCCCTTTTCCCAAATAGGGTCACAATATAAGAATAGCTGATGACAAGGTGAGCTTAGGAACAAACAGCTATTGCAAGCAATGACTTATAATGATCCACAATGATCAAGCAAGCGAGAAAGCAGAGCTAACTTGTGCAATCACATGTGCATACCCCTCAAGACTGGTGGCCACCCCATATAAGCATATGAGCCTGGGGAATAATAATAATCATAATAATAATAATAATAATAATACATTTCTATAGCACCCTATTCTAGAGCTCTAAGATGGTTTACAATAAAATGTTAAAAAAGCAGTAACTCAGTAAATCATAAATTCAAATACAAAAGCAAATTAAACTACAAAATTAAAATAGCGCTTAAAAAGATAACCTTTAAGATTGCTTTTAAAGGATGTAAGATTTGGACTACATTTTACATTTTCTGGAAGATTATTCCAAAGTTTAGGAGCGCAAACCCAAAAAAGCATGATCACCATAAAATTCTAACCTCGATCTAGGTGTCACCAACAAGTTTATGGTTTGAAGATCGTAAACTCCCAGATGGCTTGTAAGTTTGTAACAGATCACGAATATAGCTAGGACTTAAATTATTTAAAGCTTTAAAAGTTAACAGTAAGATTTTAAAAATAATCCTGTGCTCCACGGGAAGCCAGTGTAGTTATACGCTCATGTTTAGCACCACATAAGATCCGACGCGCTGCACAGTCTGAACTAACTGAAGTCTATGAATTAAGTGTTTGGGAAGTCCGTATAAGAGAGAGTTACAGTTTGTCCAATCGACACATTACGAAAGCATGCACTAACATTTTGGTGTTTTCAGCTGACAAAAAACGTCCTAGTACGAGAGATATTACGAATGTGAAAAAAAGGCTGATTTTTTGACTGTTGGCAGTAACTTGACAATCCATGTTCAGTTTATTGTCAAAAATTACACCTATGTTGCTGGCAAACTGAGAGGGGTGTATAGCTGACCCATCAACGGGTGTGAAAGAGAGGAGCTGAGAGGGCTGGACGATGTCTCAATCCAATGACCAAAAGTACTGTCTTGTCACCATTAAGTTTAAGTTTGTTCAGGGAAATATAATTAGCATCTGTAATCGTATTATTTTGTAAGTAGTGTATAAATTGGTATTGCAAGTTTAAAAAGTAATCATATTGTGTTTGTAGAGTAGTATTGTAAGTAGCACCTGTAATTGTAAGTGCATTGCATTGTAAGTAGTGTGTACGCAATTCAATTGTTAAATAGTTTTGATGGTAATATAATTGATTTTAGTAGTTGTTAATTGTGTAATTTTTGTAAGTTGTGTAAGTAGATGTACCCATTGTTGTAAGTAGTGTGAATCATAATAAAAAGCTATGCGTATAAAAATAAAAAATAAAAAAAAAAAAAAAGTTTTTTTCAGGGACATCCATGTTGCAATATCACGTAAACATGCTTCAATTCTGGGCACAATAAACAGGCGAATCAGAGTCGAACGAAAAATAAACCTGAGAATCATCAGCGTAGAAAAGAAAATTCATATTATGTCTTCTTATAAACCTCACCAAGAGGGGGACGTATACAAAAGATATAAAATAGGGCCAAGAACAGAACCTTGGGGAACACCGTAGATAAGATCAGACCTGGTGGAAATGCTTCCATTCACACAGACAAATTGACTCCAAACAAGCTAGGTAGGATTTGAACCAAGCGAGGACCCTTCTCTTGATACCAAATCGCATCTTCAATCTGTCGAGTAGTAAACTGAGATCAGCAGTGTCAAAAGCTGCTGATAAAATCGAGCAGTAACAAAACGAGTGTCATCATGTACTTTCAAAAGGGCGGTCTCAGTACTATGTTGTTTCTTGTAGGCAGATTGTAGTTTCTCACTGAGATTATTTTCATCGATATAATGCACAAGTTGGTTCTCCTTGAAATGAAACGGAAGATTAGACACCAGACGAAAGTTCTTAAACTCCTCACGATCTAAATTAGACTTTTTCAAAAATGGAGTAATCAAAGCACACTTAGTGCATTAGGCATAAAAGCCTCGTCTAAAGAACGATTCACTATATCAGTAATTACTGGCAACAAAGTTGGCAAACATTTTCGTTAAGACAGAGGCAGGCAGACGATAAATGACTGCTGGCCAGCTATGAAGGGTGATCAGGGTCAAGGTGGGGAAGTAGTATACAAAAATTTGGTTTTATCAACGGAGTTGATAATGTAAATTGACCACCGTACAGAGATTCTAAAAGCTGACGTTTCGAGCGTTAGCCCTTCGTCAGAGCGAATCGAGGGATTATGGGTTACGTGTAGTTTTTATAGTAGAGTAGGAGCTACGCTATTGGTGGTAACATGGCAACGTGAAAAATAGGAATATATTAGTTAAATGAAAAGGGTTCGTTATACCGTGAGGATTAAGGGTGCCGATTTGAAAGATGAATTTTTGTTCCAGATTCTTGCGGCTTTCCCGTCGTACCTAGATGTAGGGAAAGGCCGCAGATAGCCATGTGTTTTTTGGAGTGGTTAGGCAGATTAAAATGGCGAGCGACTGGCTTAGATGCATCCTTGTCATTCTTCTCAACATCGCGAAGGTGTTCGCGGAATCGGTCACCTGTAGTCGTCTACCTGTCTCACCAATGTATAATTTATTGCATAACGTACAGGTTATGCAATAAATGACATTTGCGGAGGTACATGTGAAACGATCGGTGATCTTAACAGATCGCTTAGGTCCCGATATCTTGCTAGTGTTAACAATGAAAAGACAAGTTTTGCATCGTGAGCGCGCGCATTTGAAAGTGCCGGGTTGCTCGTTGGTTTTGAGCGCGCTTCTAACTAAAAAGTTGCCTACGTTTTGTCGCGTTTGAATGAAATAAGTGGAGGTTGCGAAAAGATTCTACCAGTCTCGGGATCATTTTGGAGTAATTTAAAATTACTAAGAATGATGCTTTTGACTGCGTGATTATGAGGATGGAAAGTGAGGGTGAATGAATTCTGTCATTCTTATCTTTCTGTGTTACGAGGTTGAAATACGCCATTTTATGATTACAAACTGCAATACTTCATTCTAATTCAGTTTGCTATTATTACATTTTGCCTTCCTGTTACGATGGTCGAGCTTTCTTATCACGTTTCCAGTTTTGCCGCTCTACTGGTTTATTCTAAGAACAGCAGTTTGGCGTTCAAAGTCAGTTTTTACTTTGTCTGTACGTCTTTCCTAATTGCTACCTGTGTTCCGTTATGCTTTTCTGTTCCTGTGCAACCCCGCGCAGTACGAGCTGGACGTGGGAGGACTCAGAACACAAAAGCTCACTCTTATTCAAGATGGCGACGGCTTTGTTTATTGGTGTCATTCTTGCTGGCTTCCATGAAAACCAGTGGAAACCATAAAGAAAATAACGTAAATATGCTTTTGTCACATTTGATTGAAGATTGGTTATTTTAGTGTCTCAAAACCACGTTTCTTTGATAGGAGTCATCGCTGTGGCAACTAAGAATTATGTTATCATGACATGTCCAGAGTACCTTGGATATGTTGCAGCAAGCTAGATTTGGATCCAACAAATTTGACTATCTTCTGTACAAACTGGACTGTCCTGTATACCAGTTAAAACCACTATTCTCCTTTATTACAATTAGATAATGTCATTCTAACAACTGTATTTGCATGGAAAGCAAGGTCATGGCGAGGTCATGGCGAGCGGACGTGTGGTTGTTCAGCTCTGTTAAATTGTACAGTTTTCTCTTAATGCATTTCTCTTATTGCTTTTTGTTTTAGTTTAAACATTTCTATTAGCGTTTGTCGTAGCTTTAACATTTACTGAGGAAATGGGGAAACCAAAGAAAAAATCATTCGGCTAATGCTGCAGCGGCCGACGAAGATAACTTAGAAACCAAAGATGAAGGAGAATTGGTCTCCATTGCTACAGTGAAGCAAATGCTTGATGTTCAGCAGTCCATGCTAAAAACGCTCTTGGATTCATTTATCTCCACTGTCAACAACAAGAGTCGATAAGCTGGCAGACTCAGTCGCGTCTCCTCAAAGCAAGCCTTGAATTTACCACAAAAGGATGTCAGAGATTTGTTGTCCTTAAAATCGAAGCTCGTAAGCGCCGAAAAGGATATTGTTGAAATAAAAAAACAATGTGGAACTTCATGGAAACAAAATCGAGTACCAGGAAAACCAAAGCAGACGGAACAACATCAGAGTATTTGATACCAGAATCGGCAGGCGAGACTTGGGAATCGGCTGAAACGAAGGTGAAGGACGCCATCAAGGAGAAACTCAACATTGATGTTGACATCGAGCGCGCTCACCGTGTTGAACGTAGAAAGTCTACAGGAATCAATCAACACCAAGCTGGTGCTAAGCCTAGAGTTATTGTGTGCCGACTGAGTAGTTGGAAGCAGAAAGAAGCTGTGGTAAGAAAGGCAAGAAAGGAAAAACCAGAAGGTCTGTTTATTTGCGAAGATCTTTCGCAGGCGACGCTTGAAAAGAGGAAACCTCAACTGGAGAAGCTCAGGGCGGCCACGCAAGCTGGAAAATCAGCATATTTTATTCTTAGATCGCTTGATCATTCGTTATAAGCCCTCCGGTTCTTCAAATGCTTAAAGGGGGACTCCGACGAAAAAACACGATTTTTTAAAAAGTCTCAAATCCTCGAGGAAACGCCGCCAAAATGTTGCATACGCTTTTCAAATAATGAATTTCACTTTCTTTCACCAAGATTCCAATGTGATTACGTCGCAATACTTGTTTTTCATAGCATTCTGCCATTATTGCTATGTCGCCTGCATACTTATTCGAGAAAGCCTGGAGCGAGGACTTAGACGTCACTTACTCAACATATTGCTAGCTGCTACTTCAGTAAACAATGGAAAACATGTCAGAAAGCGAAGCTTCGTCTCTTATCGATCATGATTTATCAACTTCGGAATTATTGTTTGACTTCGAAAAAATATTCTGAGTCACTTACCTGTGATTATGAAGATTTGGACTCGTGGCTACTGAGGAAAAAGCAGCCGCATATCGACGAGAAAGAGCTCAATAGAAAGAACAAGAGGAATGCTTCGAGATCGTTCGAATCAACTGATTACTAGATGATTTGTTGGAGTCGTGATTTTGTCTGTTTACTATTGTTCCCTTCATTTGTAAAAATTCAAATTTCTCGTTATTTTTTGGCGGCGTTTCCTCGAGGATTTGAGACTTTTTAAAAAATCGTGTTTTTTTCGTCGGAGTCCCCCTTTAAGATAAGTACATTTATATATTGCTTTTGTTCGACTACTCAATAGAAGAACTACCGTTTAGTCATTTAAATGAAGAAGACTTTCGTTTGGCTATGTTTGAGCAGTTAAATGGATCTATACGTTACGATCCCGATAGATTAGCTGGGCTCAGGTTTAATCCTTTATTATCCGAAACCTATAAAAAATTTAGCCTTTGTAGCGATCAAGATCCTGATGCTAATTTTTTCTCGGAGTTACCCGACTGCGAGTATTATATCGAAGATAAGTTTAACGATATGTTGCAACAGAAAAATGTTTCAGGAGCCAATAATTGTTTATCGATTTTGCATCTTAATATTCGTAGTCTTCATCGTAATTTAGATAGCTCAACCACTTTGCTTAAGAATGTAGATTTGAGGTTCTCTTTTATTGGCAGAACTGAGACATGGCTTCGGATTCATCGCTTCATACCGATATTTCAGGTTATAATTTGTCCACAATCCTCGTAAAGATAGAACAGGTGGAGGTGTTGGTCTATATTTAGCAGACAATTTTGATTTTAAATGTCGGCCTGACTTAGTTTTTTCTTGCACCGAATGTGCTGAGTCTTTTTGTTTGTGGAAATCAACAGGCCGAAAGAGAAAAATATAATTGTAGGTGTGGTTTACAGGCCACCTAATCAAAACTTGCTGGATTTTATGAATAGCCTGGATTTGCTGCTTGCAAGTATATCTAAGGAAAACAAGATTTGCTATGTTGTAGGTGACTGGAATCTTGACTTAATTAGTCACCATTGTCACGAATCAACTGGAGAATTTTTAGAAATTATGTATTCAAGAATGTTTTTTCCAGTGATCACACGTCCAACAAGAATAACCTCTAACACTGCAATGTTAATTTGATAATATTTTCACGACTAATTTAAACAACTTCTTCGTTAGTGGACTAATGTTTTGTGACATATCTGATCATCTTCCGATTTCACACTGCTGCTTGATCAAAGCAAGAATTCAAATGACACCACTTGGCTTTCTTTTCGTGACAAAATATAAATAATGTTGCCACGTTCACAAATAGGCTTGCAAACGTTAATTGGATGAATTGTCTGAATATAAAGATCACGATTGCGCTTATCGGTGTTTTCTTGATAAATACACAACCCTCTACAATGACTGCTTTCCTCTTAAAAAAGTGAAAGTAAAGACTGTTACTCTGAGCAATCCTTGGATAACGAAAGGTCTTCTCAAATCGATACATAAAAAGAATTCACTTTACAAGCGTTTCCTGGCTAAGCCAACTTCATACCGTGAGAACCTTTACAAGAGCTACAAAAATAAATTGACACATTCCCTTCGAGTTGCTAAACGTCTATATTACAATAAAAAGTTGTATGAAATAAATCTAATGCGAAATCAACTTGGAAATTACTTAACGATCTTATCAATAGGAAGAAAAGTAAGTGCAAGTTGCCTTCCTACTTTAAATCTAATGAAGAAGAAATACTTAATCCTACTCATATAGCTAACCGTTTTTGTGAATATTTTACAAATATTGGACCTGACCTAGCTAAATCAATTCCGGCTTCTGACAAATCTCACCGTTCTTTTCTGGATGGAAGCTTTATTAATTCATTTTTTCTTCAATTGGCAACAGAACAAGAAGTCAGAACTGTAAGTCAGGGAGATTTGTACTAGCTTTCGATCTGGTACTGCTCCAGGATATGATTGTATTTCAATGAATGTTGTTAAAGGGTCCTTTTTTAATGTGCGCACCGGCGACGTATATTGTAACTTGTCTCTTAATTCTGGAGTTGTACCTCAAGAAATGAAAATTGCACGAGTTATTCCATTGTTTAAATCTGGTGATAATTCTCTGTTTACTAATTACAGACCCGTATCAGTGTTACCAGTTTTCTCTAATTCTTGGAAAGAATTGTCTATAATCGCCTTATTAATTTTTTGAATAAATATGATATCCTTTCTCGGAATCAGTATGGATTCAGGAAAAAATCATTCTACCGCACATGCTTTGATCCAATTGTATGACAAGATTTCAAGTGCACTTGACGACAAGAACGTAACTTTGGGCCTATTCATTGACCTATCTAAGGCCTTTGATACAGTAAATCATGAAATTTTGCTCGATAAACTAGAACATTATGGAGTACGTGGTATTGCTTTACAGTGGTTTAAAAGTTATCTTTCTGGTCGGAAACAATTTGTGCAATATAACAGTTACAACTCTTCTTTATTGCAAATTCCTGCGGAGTCCCTCAAGGATCGATTTTAGGTCCCCTGTTATTCTTAGTGTATATAAATGATCTATGTAGTGTATCAAAGGTCTTAGAGATGATATTATTTGCTGATGACACTAATATTTTCTATTCGCACACTGATGCTTCGTATCTTATGGAAGTTGTAAATTTAGAACTGAAAAAGATAACTTGTTGGTTTTATACAAATAAGCTATCAATCAATGTTAAGAAATCTAATTTTATCATATTCAGACCGAGACAAACAGGCAAAACACTTGATCTAGCTTTTAACATAAGTAATTATTCGATTGATCGGGTTAAGGAAACTACCTTTCTTGGTGTAATTTTGGATGAACATTTAACATGGAAATCATATATACATAATGTTGCACGGAAAGTGTCTAAAGCCGTAGGTATAATTTATAAATCAAGTTTTTTCCTGATAACTCTTCCTTACAGATACTTTATTTCAGCCTTATCTACCCATACTTATTTTATTGCGTGAGCGTCTGGGCATCAACTTACCCATCAAACCTCAGAAGATTAAATCACACTTCAAAAGCGGGTCATAAGAATAATGTCGAGGAGTGCTTTCGATGCTCACACTGACCCTCTATTAAAAATTTAAAAATTCTAAATCTTGAGAGTATCTACAAATTCAAGTAGGTAAATTTATGTATCAATACAGATCTGGCTTACTTCCTGATAGCTTCAATAACATGTTCTTGGTGACACACCAGGTGCATTCTTAAGGCACTAGAAGTTCAAAGTTTTTTCATTTACCACAGTGCAGAACCAATGTAAGAATGTTCTCAATTAGTTTCCAGGTCCTAATTTTTTAATTCTCTGAGTTCTGAAATTCGTAATGCAACAATACCGCCGTCGTTTGCCGTAAGCTGAAAGCATTCCTCTTATCTTAAATATTTATTAAAATATATTTATATATGTTTTTTTTTTTTCCTCTCTTTCTCTTATTTTAACCTAATTATGATCAATATGACTATCTAATTTATCATAAGATTTTTACAGTAGCTCTGCCATTTTTCCTCATAAAATTAAAATTCTGTTCTATTTATTTATCTGAGGGAGCCCATTCTCTATAAGCCTGCTGGCTTCTTTTGGGCTTCCTCGCCATGAGATTGTAAACAGTAAGACTTTTTTTTTTTCTTTTCTCTCTTGTACCCCTCATGTCGAATAAATAAATGAATGAAATGAATGAATGTACGTGAGGCAAGGACGGCTTTGTTGTCATCGCAAGAACAATCACTTGTAGATTTCTCCTTTGCTTACAAAGCCAGTGTGTTGCATTTTCTGGAGTACCTGGAAGACCTTCATATGTTATTTCAAGAGAGCATTTACTTTTTTCCCTTGATCATCGATTTAGAGATTGCAGTACTTTAGGTGTGTCGCCGTCAACTGTGAAAAAAAAAGGTTGCGTCAATAGGGATTGTCTGTTTCTGAGGGTTATGCTGTGATAAAAGATGAAGATTTGGATCATATAGTTTCAGCAATTGTTAAGACTTCCCGAATTGCAGTTAAAAAACAATGACTGGTTTTCTGCTTGCATGTGGACTTCGCGTTCAACAAGAGCAGATTCGAGAGTCAATGTGTCGTGTTGATCCAGAAGGAGTGTTATTGAGGGCGTTACAGCTTAATACCATTAATAGGAGACAGTACAGTGTATACTCACCCCTAGCATTGTGGCACATTGACACCAATCACAAGCTTATAAGGTACATGTGTAAGATATTAATTATAATGACTGGTAAAACTCCATCGTTCCAGCTAGAATGTGCACAAATTTCCTCAGAATCATTCATGCTAAAGAACAGTGGAGTAGCGTGTGGCATTAGCAGACCGAAGGAAGAAGAACTAACTGACAACAGCTTATATATGCACGCAATTAACGCGTATTGCGTAACCGAAACACCTAATTTAATAACACAATAAGACTACCAATACAAATACAAAATATCTGCTAAACTACGTACCGCAGATATTTTAATATTGCTAGTATTATTACTGTTATTTTATTATTATTCTCATTATAATTCTTAGAAGATGAAGAAGAAGGATGACAATAATTCTTTATTTAAAAAGCTGAAGTATCATCAATGTACTATAGCACAATAAACCATCTTGTTTTATTCAATATACAAAGTATGTCAAAGTAAACCCTTCCTTTTTGAACAGGAAAAGAATCGGTGCATTAACGTCTGTATTTCTTTTCTACACTGACTGTAAGTATAATCCTATATTTAAAAACCATTGCTCAAACTACGATAAACCAACGTATTGCTCGCAGTGTGCTGTACTTCAAAACACCCAAAAAGAAATAAAATTCACCCCATCCTTGCTAGGGCTGTTCCTAATTAGCGTAGTATCCAAAATACTTTTGAATTGATCTTGTATATACTGTAGACTGGCCAAGTCCACAGTTCTTTAGAAAGTTTACTGAATACCCATGAGGAGGAGATGGAATCAGGACAAGATCTTTCACACGCTGGCCAGAACAGAGAAGTTAAAATCTACAATACTAGACACAATTCGTTGGAACATGTTACACGAATGATCTAGAATCGTCGTGTTACAAGATGGCAGCTTATCCCTTCTCCCCCTCCCCCAATTCAGTGTTGTTAGAAAAATTTTCGGACAACTTCTGGTAGTTTTGAAATCAACATTGAAGGAGGGGGAAACGAGGATGGGTGTTCCAACAAATGTGACGAGCATTGTATTTGTTTCAAAGAAATCGGCAAATCTGTAAAGGGTGCAAAGCGTTCAGATTAGGATAGAAGGCAAGTCTCAAAAAGAGGTCAATTTCTTCCTAAGGCAAACAGCGTTGTCTGTTCGCATGCTTCGTACTTCAAAAAGTGGGCAGTTGGTTTGAACATGATAATAATCGTACGAGATGTGTTGGGGAGTTCTTATAAGGCCAAAGAAATAGTGTCTGATGTCAAAGGGAAGACCTTTAATATGCTGTTTACCGCATTTCCTTATAAAGTTGTTTACACTGTGTAATTTGATTAAACATACCGTCTTGGCTGGTTTAAGTGTTATGGAGCCGAGAATCGAGCGAAATTAAGGCGGTCTGAAAAGCAAAATAAATGTTCCTTGCATTCTGAGAGTTGATGTTACCAGTGAAGCGATGACAGCGGTTAGCGAAGGAGAGAACTCTCAAGAGGTGGGGTCACTGATGTCTCGTGAGGTTAGGAGTGTGTACTTAATAACATACAGTCGAGCTGACTTGGAAGTGGTGGCAAGTAGAGAAGAATTTTCACGCCTTGTTTTGGATAGTTTTGCCAACGCCGATCCCTGTACGCATTCAGAGGTTGTTCAGTGGGTTTGCAGCAAAGAGGCTCATAGAGATGGCGGTTATCATTTCCACATGGCCGTAAAATTAAATACACGGCGCCGTTGGCTAAGAGTAAGTAATTATCTGGAGGAGCGACACGTAGGAGGAGTGAAAGTACATTTTAGCAACAATCACCATAATTATTACTCCGCATGGCAGTATACTACCAAAGAGGATTCCTCTTATCTGCAATCCATAAATCACCGCGATTTAACGAACGCCTCTCAGCCACACACGAGTAGAGCCAGTCGAACGCGTACAAGACCTGCTGAAGGAAATTATCCCTGCACCAAGCGCAAGAAGTCGCGTAAATGTTTAAGTATTTACGACGTATCCAAGTAGTAGTTCAAAAGGGGATAAAAACTCGTTTACAACTTCTTGCGCTAGCAAACCAGTAGAAAAACGAAGGAAAACGCGACTTAGCCCAATTTATTGCAAACCGTGGAAGCAAAGCCGTTGATGAAGCCCTCTCTGTTGGGTGGGAGTTTGAGAATGCGGAGGCAACCCTCCAAAGAAGTCATTTGATTAGATTTGATGTCCTTTATGGATGTCTGGGAATTGAGTGCGAGCCTGGTTGTGGGGGGATGTGGATACGAATGGATAATGAAGTTCTTCTGCAAAACAATATACCCAAGAATAGATTTTTTCGATGCTGTGCGTACTCTCCTGCAAAAGGGCCGTGGGAAATACCGAAACCTGTATCTCAAAGGTCCCTGCAACTGTGCCAAAACGTTTTTATTGAACCCACTGAATGACGTTTACAAACCCAGCGTCTACAACGTCTGCTTGAATAGGAGCTGAAGAAGCGGAAGTAGTATTCTTGAACGACTTCCGGTGGTCCGCGCAAATAATTCCTTGGCATGACTTTCTCATGCTTCTGGAGGGCCAGGAAGTGCACTTGCCTGCGCCAAAAACACATTATAAACATGACATTGCTTTTAAAGGAGACACCCCGATTTTTTGCACCAGCGAAGATGAACTTTCTTTTGTCCGAGGAGGAGTCCTGGACCAAAGGGAAACAGATATGATGAAGGTTCGATGGCGAGTATTCTCTCTATACTACCAGATTCCAGAAGAAGAGCAACGCTCCGTTCCATTGTGTGCCCGTTGTTTTAGTGAACTTATTTTTCCACAGCATGATTAAACTGAAATTGAATTAGTATGCAAATTAAATCTTGTGCGCAAAAGCGATTATTATCGATTCACCGTGCGATTCACCAGACATACTTTAGCTCGATAAATTGGAAAAAACGAGTTTCCAGGCATTAAAGCGATCCTATCCCGAGGTTGTGTTCAAAACTAGTTATTAAAGATAAATTGGAATAAATCTCATAGCATTTCATGCTATTGCGGCACGGTTCACCATGGTGAATCCTCTGTTTAAAGAATCGAATTGTTTATCTTTCACCTTACCAACGATTCACCATGGTGAGACGTTGAGATTCACGATTCCAAACGACGTCATAACATACAGGTGATTGGAAAAGTCTAATTACGTTTTCATATTTTCAAGTCTATTTTTACCTATGTTGTAACGGGCAGTAGACGGGCAGAATTTGGAAAACATTCATCGAGTTACTTCACCATTGTGCACACATAAGTTAATGTAATTAATGCGGGGCTTACATTATTATCCTTTTGGCCCCTACAGGGGTATGGTGATGTCGAGTAAAACCAAAAAATGAACAATATGAATGAAAGTATCGTTTTGCGTCAGTAACAGGTGCTGTTATCCATTAGCCTAATATTTTCAGGCTTTGAGTCAGAGTGTCTCGAGATCAGACCGCCACACCATTATGGACGAGCTGTTCTTTTGCTAAAACTGATTTGGTTACTATTGAAGAGTAAAACGTGTTCTGCTGCTGTGATATATTTACACAACTAATTTGAATCCTTAATTAATATTTTACACGCTTGCCGTTGCTCTTGATAACCATGTCAATCCGTTTGGGCATAGAGCTTATTAAAGTGTTCACAGTCTCAACGGGTACAGACAAAAATGTATTTATCACACGAGTTTGAAACTGTTGAAATGTTTCACGGCGTATATTGCCTTGCACAGCTTGATTCCTGAGCTTCCTGCCAACTATTGAAAACAAATTTTCAATGCAAGCCAGATCTGGAGATCTTGGGCACAGTTTAATTAATGTGCTGTTGGTGCGTTGCATTGCGGCTCTTGCTAAAGATGAATTTTGAGAAGGATCTCCATCTTGGACAAAAAGGCGCCTGCTCCCTTTGCCAGCAACGTGAAAGAGCCTGTGAAAATTGGCATCAATGAATGATGCGAAATATCTCCCATTCATTCTTTGATATGGCTCACAGCAAATAACTCCCTTTTCAAAGGAAATAGCGACTATTAATCTCAACACTTTTCCTCCTGTTCCCTCTTTATGACCTTTAGCAGTGCATCCCAGGGCCAAGCGTTCCGATTTCTTTCTCCACACACGAGCCTTCGGTACACTTGCCTGATCTAGTGGATTTCGCTTGTGTGTGAAACCCGTACCATCTAAGTAGAAGCCAATTTCTTCCGTCCAAACATTTTCACTGTAATTCTGTTTCATGTGTTTCGCAAACCGCAATTTTGACCACCCGTTCTGTTTGTGGCCACTCATGCAAAGATTTGTGGGTATTTCTCAGGCCCATTTGACAGTCGACTTTGAAGAGGTCTAGTGCCTAAATTTGACAGCCACGAGATTTGTGTTCTTCGCCATTTGCAAAACTACAAGGTAAGCTTTAATTTGATACCAAATTCGACTATTTTAGGGACATTTTCGATTTTTTTCCTTTAGGTGAAGGTAGAAGATGACTAGTATTACTTTCTGGAGATTATTTGGCTGTGTTTGTGGTCAATTTTACCTCTTTTAGTGTCGATTTACGCTAAATGAAAACGATAGGATTTTAGCCAGTTGTATTGACTATTGACATGCAAAATTTGCTTGACATTGATCTTGTTTTGCTAAAGTTACACCGGCGAGATGTCATCACATTATCCCATTGGAGAGTGGGCACGGCAGAGAAAGAAGAAACGACAGGTTTTAGTTGAAGCGAATAAGTCTATTCAAGAATTGGAAGGAAAAATTACAGAACTGAAGAGAAAAGTAAGTTAGGTAATTAATGCTGTAAAAAAATTATTTTTGGTTTTGTGATTACCTATTAATACTCAGATTTTTTTATCGAAGTAGTATTTTCGATTTGAAATGCAAAATTTAAGATCACAAGTGTATTATTTGTTTTACAAATATAATATTGCATGCTGATAAATATCTTCTTTACCAAATAATGATGAGTAATTTCTTAGAGATCGATCTTGCAATAAAAACAAAGAATAAAAATCATAAGCACTTGACAATTAACTCGGAGTGGTCGAAACGTTGTGATTTTTTTGCATTACTTTCCTAGAGGCTGATATGATATCTTAAATCAGTAATAAATAAGATGTTGTAGGAGACATGCACTTGTGCAAAATATTTATGCAGAGCCGTAATTACAGCAATTCAGTATTTCGATGTTTCAAATAATTTATCAGATCGTTATTTCAGTGTTTAAAATTCTAAAGTCACCCTTCCTTTTTTCTCTCTACAGCGAGGGTTATTAGACAATGAAATAGTGCATCTGCCAAGAGGACAACATGTTGTAATGCCAACCACTCTAGATGAAAACAACAGTGACAAGTGTGTTGGTTTGTCACACAACATTTCAGCTAAGAGAAGAAAGCTTACATATGATTCTGCCAAGAAAATTCACTCTACACCAAGTACAGAGCCTGAAGTTCAATGTGCAACTGCCAATGGACTTTGGAGCACCTTAGTAACAAATTGTAAACTAAAGTAGTCACTGGCATACTTAAAAAATTAAAAACTGTTTGTAAAGCAGTTGTACCACAGCTTGTGGCTAAATCTGTAGCTAAATTTGAAAAGTCCTCAAAGAATTTTCTCAGGTCTGTAAGTGTGCTATACAAGGGTGGAATTCTTAGCAAGAGAAAGTATTGTAATATTAGA
>NC_090886.1:23120567-23135567 GCF_036669925.1 Montipora capricornis
AATGTCAACCAATACAATATTCTTTATATAATAGTCCAAGTTATTCTTGCATTTTGATTGGCTCTCATTTGTGGCCTATGAGAGGGCAGACGCATAGCTGACGTCAGCATAAAAAAATTATTATATAAAACAGATAGATTCCTCTGTTCAGTAATAGATTACAGAAGACGTCAAAATGTGGTGAGAACATCAGTGACGCACTCAACTATCGCCTTTTGTTCTCACCACATTTTGACGTCATGTGTGATCTATTACTGAGCAGACACACGGTAACATGGAATCTATTTCTTAACTGTTAAACACAACAGGAACTAAAACGTGCACAGTAGATTCATTGATTTCAAATAAACTGAGGAACTCCTTCTTCGTTCCAGACACCATAATAACACTTAATTTGAACCATTTCTGTGGAGTAAATGTATTTAAGCTGGAAAGGCCTATTTGCATCCACAAGTAGATCAGTGTGTCCCTTGCCTTTAATGCTTCTTCTAAACCCTATCTTTCCAGTTATTTGTCCATCTGAAAACCATCGCTCCAGCTTTCTTTTGTGAGACACTTCAATGACCTTTTCTTTTGCTTCGCCGTTTTTTTTTAAGTTGGTTCTGGATGTTTACTCCATACATGGATGTACAAGTAAGGATTTCCACTAAATGATCGAATATCTCCTGATGAAGTCTGTAGCAGAATTCTACAACCCATGGATTGGAATGTTTGGCGACGAAAAACTCTCTTCTGATTATCGACCTTTTCCAGTTGTCAAGCTCGCGGCAGGCCATGTCGTGCAAATTACAAGAAGACACTGTTAGTTTATCTCGAGCAGATATCCGTGAGTATGACTTCAAGGAATCTTCTTTCAATCAGTTCAACTCTTTAAACAAATCCTGGATCGCAAGCTTCTCAGGAACCGCTTCAGATGGCAAGGACTTCCAATATTTGGACTCGGTTTTTTCGTAGAAACTTCCAATCTCTTAAGAAAGACCTCTTATTATCTCGGTATTTAATTCTCTAGCGGCCATCTTTCGTCGATCTGATATCATCCAGCCGAGCGGCCCAGGGGGCAGCCTCAATCTGGCGATAGGATAAATTCTGGCCAAAAATCCCCAGTGTGATCTTCTTCATTCATGACTCCTTTTTTGGCACACTGTAAATAAAAGTAGTTCTGCGAATTTAAAAAACGGGAAACTGTCCTGACAGAAACTCGCCCTGATCTATGCCTGCTGCTTCCATGAGTCTTTGGCACGTGAAATTCACCTCCTTTCTTCTCAGCACATTTAGACGTCTTATCAGTAGTCTCTTTTCCCTGTCGCTCAACTTGCACTTCGGACCCCGTTTGGAATGCATCCTAATACACCTTCTCTCCATATTTTTCTCATTTTTAATCCTGAAAACACTTCCGATAGAAATTTGGCACATCTTTGCAACTTTACGAATAGGCAGTCCCTTAACCCTGCATAAATAGTATGCCCAGGCCCGGGTCACGATGTCAATCGCACTTTTGAACACCATTGCGTACTGCTTATATTCGGTCGCTTGTTGATCGTATCCCTAACAATTCGCAAAATCTTCACGCCTTTCCCACGAAAATTCACAATAAAAACCACTAGAAACAGCCAGCACGTGCGATTAAAGAGACGTCAATAATTCTCCATCGCACACGTTGTTATCAAAGCAAGATCTACTATGCTTCCTCCCATCACTTAACACATTATTACGAATACAATACTAGACACAATTCGTTGGAACATGTTACACGAATGATCTAGAATCGTCGTGTTACAAGATGGCAGCTTATCCCTTCTCCCCCTCCCCCCAATTCAGTGTTGTTAGAAAAATTTTCGGACAACTTCTGGTAGTTTTGAAATCAACATTGAAGGAGGGGGGAAACGAGGATGGGTGTTCCAACAAATGTGACGAGTATTGAAACGCCTTTTTTATCTTGTTAATTTTTAGTCGATAATTCATTTTGCTTTGTCACGATGCCGCTTTCTTGATTTTGTTACGTTAGTTAGTTCTGGTTAATTTTAATTGCTGACAGCTTAGCGCTTTGTTCGAATTACTCCATTTTTTCTCAAATTACACGGTTCTTGTGTCAATTGGTGCTGAATGCTAAAGCATAAAAATTCCGCTACCACTGTTGCTGCTGTTTCTTATTCCATCGCCTTTAGGAGCTTACCAAAGTGAGTGTAATTTTCTATTATTATTTCTTTAAGTTTTTGTTACCGAGTTTCTGATTAGTTTCTATAGTGTACTTTCATTGTTATTGACCTAGTTAAGAGCAAATGTTACCAAAAATCAAACATTTTCAAAATTTCGTGGCAACAGCTCAAACATCAATTCGGCCCATAATCTCATTTTAGGTTGACCTTAATGTAAAACAAAACACTACATAGTTCATTTTACTAAGTATCGATTAGTTTTCAAGAAAATCGATAATCACTGAATTTTGTGAAAACGCTGCCTTTCAATGTGAAACTTAAGGCGATTAACGACGCCTCGTGTTACAAAGTAAAACACTCTAGAGCAATAAAATCTACCACAGACTGTTGACCGATGTCAAAAAATACCGTTAAAGCAATTTTTATCAATTGTCGGCTATTTCCTTTTAAAATGTAATTTAATTTGCCCGACCTATTTTTATCGAGAAGAAAACTTATCTAAAATTAGCCTATTATTTAAGCTCGTGGCACTGCATATAATTCGTTGAAAACCTAGCATTTAAAAGTCAAAGAGTTGTTCTTTTAGTGCCACAGGATTTTTTGGGGAAATGATTCAGAGCAAAGAAATTGATTTTTAAAGTTGGATAAATTTCGGTGTTTCAACTTTTCCCAAACATGACATGACACTGCACTCACACTACACTTGACAGAAGCACCTAAAAAGTTAAGCAGAATACATTAAGTCGAGGTCTATTTTAACGTACAGAAACTAACTTTTTTGTCTTCAAATCAATGAGGAAGAAAACTGTATTTCTGCAGGTCTCGTTTGGTTCGTGAACCAATCGTTGAAAATAATTTCCCACGACATGATAGTGGCACGGTGGCATTATTTGTTTTCCATGCTTTGGACGTTGGTTTTTGTTGTTCGTTTTCACTGCCTACATTTTCCTCAAAAATGGTATCGGAGTGCCTTTCGTAAGTCTTCTTTGCCGAAACATTAGTTTTGAACTGAGCAGTAAACCAAAGCGGAACCAAGAGACCTCAAGTCAAAAACATATGTTATCACGTGGGTGTTGTGAAATACCGCTTCATTCAAGTGAAATCTACAACTGCAGAAAGACAGGATTGGAACATGGAACAAGTGACTAATGGATCTTAGCGATTTTTTTTTAATATCAGAGTAAAAAAAGAAGGAAAACAAATAGGATCGCTATAGAAAAATCATTACCTGAGGAAACAAAAAAAAAATTGCGGCGTTGCCCTGGGGAAAAACCTTGTGAAATGATAAAAACGTCGTCGCTATCACTTTTTTTATCAAATAAATTTAATTAAGAATGTCAGTACTAATTTAAAAACGGGTGCCAGTTTTTGTTTGTTTTGAGCGAAAGGAGAGAATTTGTTTGTAGTCCAAAAGTAGAAATCTTCATTTCGTAACAGCTTTAGTGAAACGTTTGTAAACACAGCGAGTTGCGACGCGTGTTCATTGCGTGAATATGGAGGTGTGCTGTTCTTTTAAGTCTATCGTAGGAGGAATGTGTGGATTTGACACGAGAGACAGGAAAAAAGAAACACAAATTATCCCTTTACTGGCCTGTTCAAAAGCAATTTCGAACCACACAGCCAGCCTGGGGTTTTCCGGTCCAATGGACGAAGTTGACCTTATCCTCAGCAGAGCAGCAGTATTTACTCAACCTGCAAACATAAATTCTATGACCATTTGTCCATTACATCGCGAAAAGCTTGGTTTGGGCTGGAGGCGAGGATCCACTGCGAGGTGTAGAGTTCCAGAGGCATTGTCCAATCATGACAGAAGAGGAAAAAAGTGGCCAAAATGTGACCGAGGAATCGGGAAAATTGATTCCCAAATAATTTTAAAGAAAACTGGAGTATTTCTTCAAATAGGCTCGGGTAAGTTTGCATTTTGCAAACTTTGTTTCACTGTAGTGACCTCTCTTCGTTTCCTTAAAAATATTGACTTTAAGTTAAGCCTTACACTTTAATTTTCTTAGGTATTTGCGCATCTTGTCGGAAAACCCTCAGGCTGCTTGTAGCTGAAGAAAAAGAGTCGTCAGCCATAGTAAGTTCGACTTCTCGTTTCCCTGACGCCAGTGTGTTAATGTAGATGGAAAACTTGAATCTGGTAAGCTTTGATCCACATTACGCTATTTATAGTCAGCTTGCTTTCTGTCATCCTGTGAAGTAACAGGCAAAACACACCATGCAAGTCCTCCCTATTCAATCTGTTTGTCTCCATAATGTGAGAGGGGACTTGTGACTAATCACATCATAATTTGTTTCCTCAAAATGCGTAGAATAAACTGCTGGTTCCCGCAGATTTTCGCTGAGGCTAGATACAAGAGAATTATACTACGAAAAAATCTCTGCTACCGGCTTTCGTAATACAAAAGTCAGTTTTATGTTCATATGGGATTTTGACATGTTTTAATCCGGATACTCTCTCTAAACTATAACTCAGAAAGAAAAATAACCGTGAGGAGACTGGAAGGAATGATTGGTTTCTGTAGTTAACCACGCTTCGTTAAATTGTAATAGATTTTTAAATCTATTGTAATCTCTCCCCCTTTTCCCTTGCTGTATTTTTTCTCCTTCATTTAATTTTCCTTGTTATTCTCTTCTTTTTCATTTGTTCTGTGGTTTAGAAAGAGAAGGATGAGGGGGAGGAGTTGGAAGAAGAAGAAGAAGAAGAAGAAGAGGAAAGTGAAATCTCTTTCACCCCAATAACAAGTCCTATACTAGAAAGTAGTCTCTATGAATCATCTTTTGCTGAAGAGACAACTGTAACGCCAAGGGAGAAGTTGAACAAATTCCTGATTTCAAGAGATATTAGTCCAATTCGCCATTCCATGGAAACACCATGGGCAGAAGCTTCCGAGCGGACGAAAAGGCTTTATACTAGGAAGGTACGAGAAGTTGTTAATGCATGCTTGGATGAGATTGTTCCTGGGGAAACTGAGACTTTATTGTCTTCACTGGTTAAATCAGAGCTTGACAAAAGTGCTATTGACTCCTCTCTGATGGAATGTTTGGCCGAATGTTATAACAACGCAGACCATTGGAGCTCTCGAGGCAGATTTTGTCCATCATGGCGGATAAGGTGAATTTCAAAGATTTGCAAACATGGATACCTAATTTGTCCAGGTATCGTTTTAACATAGCTAGACATCATTTATTACTCCACGGTAGAGGTGCGAACGTACAATCTGTTAAAGGCACAAGAATGTACATTGCGCCAGAGAAACTCGATCATTTTTTGTCGTTCATCACCAGTACCCACATAATTCAAGACTTGCCTTTTGGCGAGAAAACTCTGAAACTGTCCACAAATACGGAAATAAAGGTTCCCAATGTTGTTCGAAGTTTGATCCCTGAGCACATTGTCCTTCAGTATCTAAGCTACTGTAGTGATGTGGGCTTCGTACCAATGAGTCGCAGAACGCTATTGAAAGTTCTCAGTGTATGTTCCGCATCTACGAGGAAATCTCTGCAAGGTTTGGACTATGTTTCAGCTGCCGGCGCCAAAGCTTTTGACGAACTAGAAGTAGGGACAGTCAAGCTTGGAGATAATTATGGAAAGGGTTTCACGTGGGCTAAGGTGCAGAAAGAGAAACTTCATCTAGCGAAACGCTACTTAAAAGGTGACTATAAGGTAAGATTGCTTCTGTCTAAGATATTTTAGTTTTCTTGTTTTTGCTTCTACGGTTGGTGCACATTAAAGGGATAATAAACCATAAAGGATTTAACAGACTAGTAAAATTGTGCAAAGATAGACATATTTGATATATTCGTGATGATGAAACCCTGCGTTTCTTGGCACTATGGGTGCTTGAATTTGTGGCCGAAAAAACTGTGATAGATAATGCGTAGAATTACTTTTTATATTGTGTCGTGTCCCAGCAAAGCATGTTAGAAATGAAGCAGAAAAGGATATTGTAGAATCTATGAGCATTTGATGTAGAGCCAAAGTTACCTGTGTATACGTTTTTCTTAATGCCAGATTGGTATATTGTGCTTTCATGTTCACTTATTGATATATGCTAAATAGCTTTTTGTGTTTCTAAGGTTCACGTATCTAAAGAATCGAAGGTCGCAGATCATTGTTAGACATATTCCCTCAGCTATCCTCAAGATAACGATTACATCACAGTCTGTATTCATGAACACGATTCAAAATGCGACAGATGCGAACTTCTCCCAACATTATTCCGTGAAATCAAGTCAGTTATTGGCAGTGTTAACTGTAGCGCTGAAGAACGAGACGAGATGGAGTATGAAATCTCACAGTCAATTCAGAGTATTGAAGCTTGGAAGGCCCATCTCCTTCGCGCTGTAAATCAGGATGCCGCAAGACATGAAATTCTGGAAAATCTTGATCCACAGGCAGTGTTAGTGGTGATGGACTGGGCAATGAAGTTTCTGCCGAGAAAATTTCGAGAAAGTCAAAGCGACTGGTTCGGAAAACGTGGCATACCCTGGCATATCAGTGTAGCATTGAGGAAGAATGCAAATGATGAAACTGAATTGTTTACTTTCGTTCATGCCTTCGAAAGCTGTAACCAGGATAGCTCCACTGTACTCGCCATTATTGATGACGTCTTTCGTCAACTTAAGGAAATCATGCCAGAAGTCGACTCTGTTTATATGCGGAGCGATAACGCAGGATGCTATCATTGCGCGTTTACATTACTTTCAGTCTACCATGTTGCTAGCGAGCATGCAATTGAACTAAAGCGTTTTGACTTTTCGGATCTCCAAGGCGGAAAAGGATCTTGTGACCGTAAGGCCGCGACAATTAAAAGTCACATGCGCACCCATCTCAATTCTGGCCACGACATAGAGACAGCCTCTCAAATGATGACGGCCATTGAGTCATCTGGTGAAATTTCTGGTGTCCGGGTGACGGTGAGCGGGCCACAACCTGCTGCAAAGTCCACTCCAGTAAAATGGGAGGGCATTAGTTTCATTAACAACATTGCATACACCCAGGAAGGTTTGCATGTTTGGAGAGCTTATGGAATTGGCTCTGGTAAATTTGTACCCTGGAGCAACTTCCGCCAACAAGTTGGGAGTCTTCCTCAGCTAAACAAACAGAAACAGAGTTCTATTGCTGAAGTATCTTTCCAAACTGGCAAAGCCAGGAGTAAACCAAAGCAAACACCGGTTTTAGAAGAGGCCCCACAGAACAGAAATAACAGCGACGACGATGAAAGCTGTAATGACGAAGGAAGCAATCTGTTTTTTTGTCCAGAAGAGGGATGTGTCAAGTCCTTTCTACAATACTCATCGCTAGAAAAACATCTGGACTGTGGTAAACACAAGTATGCCCTGGAACAGGAAACGCTGTACGACAAGGCAATGACCATGTACGCAACGAAACTGGAGCGTGGGGCTGGCGTCCTACCAGAAATAGTTGATGAAGGTGCATCTAAGTCAGTGGAGGATGATGGCTCCGTGCTACCGATGGGATGGGCTCTTAAGTCAGCAGAAGTACAAAGAAAGAATCTCACGGTGGCGCAGAAAAACTATCTGACTGAAGTCTTTCAAGTTGGAGAACGCACTGGGCAAAAAGCAGATCCAACGAGCGTCTCAAAGGCAATGCGAAGAGTAAAGCATAGCGATGGCTCTAATATCTTCGACAAGTGCGACTATCTCACACCACTACAAATAGCAGGATTTTTTTCCCGCTTGTCAGCAAAGAAAACTTATAGTGTGGAACAATCCAGTGAGGAGGAGGAACTAGAAAGGAATGAGCTGATAACAGAAAAGGCAATCGAAGAAATGTCCAACGAAGTAACGAAAGCATTAGCTCTTCAGCATCCCATCATGTACGAAACATACAACATCTGTGAGATCGTAGGTCAGTCTAGGCTGGCAAAGTTTTCGATACGAACACTGCAGAAGATCTGTGCAGCCTTAGAACTGGATGTAGCATCGATGACTGGCAAGCGCAAGCAGCCGTATATGAAAATTATTAAAGGCATTGTGGCCAGGTGTGGCTGTAAAACTAGTTAAGGCTGACTAGAATATGTAGAGATTAACCTACAAAATAGTCAGTGATGTCGAGAATGTCTTACTTGAGGTAAACTGAAATTGACGGCTCTGTTTGACGCTATGTGTGTCGTCTATAGAACATTTTAGAGATACTCTTTTACGAGTGACGACTGACGGGGGTTGTAAATTGTCTCGTCAAAATTATCCTGGTAGATTTTACGATGGAATCCAGGGAAAAGCCAACAAAAGGAAAAGTGTTATATGAAATGTAACAAGTTGTTATAAATTAGTTAAGTCTGTGGAGAGAAAAGGAATCACAGCCACGCCCACAAACGGAAAATCTTGTACATATTCAAGTAGATTTAAAGATTACTCAGAATTTTAAAAGGGGGATGGTCTAATGTAAAGTTTTTTCAAGCTATCCTGTGACTAACAATTTTAAGGCCAATCATAAGGAATCTTCCAATTTCATTTTAAAATCATTTTTAACTGCATCACGAGGTCAACCAAGCCCTCTTTTATCGAGAAATCCTTCGAGTTGAACCGCCCACTGGACAGAGAGCAAACCGTTCTCCTTTTGTAGGTCTACAGTGGCAAATAATACTCTTCTTGTAAAAAGAGTTAGAGGTATGGTAAGAAGTCACATGCATCTCGTCCTGACGAAAACTTTAGTTAGAGCGGGACTGGCACTAGTCAATGAACACCAGTCTCACCTGCAAATTGTAATGATTCGGGAACCATTCCGAACTGATTTCGCATAGACTTTTTAGGGTCAATGCTTTGATACAGAAAAACTAGAGCTACACGTTTAGAAAGTGATGAGGATCGTTAGTTACAATTTTCGAACACTGGAGGCGGGAGGGCGTAGTCGATCACGTGGCCAAGTAATTTGCATTTCTTTTTTCAATTTTTTTTAAAGTTTACTTTACTTTACCATCTATCATTCCTCGTGGGTGTCTTTAACAATAGTTTTTGGAAAATGTGCGTAAAAACCACCTAGTCTTTGATAAATTAGTTTATCGAGGAATTCATTATCCGTGACCGGTCGTGTCCAGGTGATCCCGTTTAACCCACTTAGGCAATAATGTCCTTACCATTTTCATAGTTGGAGACCATTACTGGGCTGAATTGTTAAAAAAAAAAAAGAAACTAGGTGATGGTCAAAGCCAAGTGTTAAGTTTTTCCGAACTTGAGATGTGGCAACGTCTTTCTTGTACAGGGCAATGAATTCGTCATGGCACCCGCATAGGTATATTTTCTAGTTCGATTTGGGGTAAAGCTTTTAGTAGAAGTGCACAAAGGCGTTGTGTTTCATCTTTGACAGTTTTGAAATTAATTCAGAGGCTAGAACTTCTTGAAGATGGTTTATGTGGTTTATCGCCGTAGAATATAGCTTAGGTTATAAAATGTAAAAATTGATATTGAAACTAAAAAGACTCGTAGGTTTGAAATGTTTAGCAGCAGCATTATATAAAGGGTTCATGATTTTCCAGTCACAAAACGTCCGTGCACATGAACGTCCGCTCGCACTTCTGGAATTAATAATTGGTCACGCAACCGTTGAGTTGCCATGAATACATGTTCTGCGAATCCAACTTACTGAGAACGCCCAGCTCCGTTTTGGCTACGTTCCCAAGGAAAATGTAAGTTGTTATTATACTCTGAAAATGTGGAAGTCTTCATGTGCTGGTAAAGAAGGCTAAACGACCCTTTAATTTTATGATCAAAATATTTGATTCTTGTGCGAAATTGTCACGGATTTAAGACAAGTTTTGAGACAAACAGCTCGTTAAATTGTTTGCCTTTGGTTTGTTTATTAGTTCGAAACTGATTTTGGAGAAAAGGCAAACGAAAATAACTTTTTAAATCTGATCTCTGATCTCGAATTCAGAGATTATTGGTCGGGAAAACTTCCCAACAAAACATCTCACGTCTGGTCTTTACCCTGGAGTGTAAACAAACATGACAGCTGCGTTATCTTGACAAATTATCTTGTAGTTTGATTAAAATTTGTATCAAACGAAGGTACAGCAGAAATACAATGTATGTCTTTGATTTTAAAACATGTTGGTTAAATTTTTACGTCAATCCCGCTTTTGATTGAATGCTATGTATTCCTGTGTGTTTACTACGTAAATTGGAAGGTCGGTTAAAACAGGGCATTGTATCCAACTTTAAAATTGAATTTCTTCGTGCTAAATCATTTTCCCCAAAAATCCTTTGGATATGTAAAAGAACGATTATTCGGCTTTGGAAATCCAGATTTTTCGACGTATTTCATCTTATATTAAAGGTTATTTTTTGGCATTTTTTCATCTTGATAAAAGAGTGTTAGCGCAATGTACTTATATTTTCAAAGTGAAAAGAAAAGAATTGCTCAATTTGCTTTTGACACATATTTTGGTATCGTTCTACAAGATTTAGTAGATTTTATTTCTCTAGAGCCGGTTATTTCGTGACGCGAAGCATTCTTTTTCGACCTAAATTGTACGCTCGAAATGTGGCAAATTCTCAGGATTCGGTTATTATTGATTTTCTCGAAAACTAATCGATATTTAGCCAAAAGAACTATGCAGTGATTTGTTTTACATTAAGGTCTACCTAACCTGAGAATATGGGCCAAATTGAATTTTGAGCTGTTGCCACGAAATGTTTGACCGATGGTAACATTTGCTCTTAAATCCTATTGCACTAGTTAATTGCCTATGCTTGGATCCGCTTCGTTTCTATTTGCCTTTAGTTCGAACCACTTCACTGTATCACGCTCTGACACTATTCTACGCAACAATTTAAAACCTCGAATAAAACCTCAATTATTGGTACAAAGTGCGTCCGTTTCAAGCTCCTAAATATCTCAGCTATCCCTGTGGTTTCTCCAAAATCACAAGAGGGAGATGGTCTCAGGATTTGTCACTCCATCGACAGCTCATTCAAAGTTTAATGAAATCTTTAATGGTGTTTGTTTGGACTGGAACGAAATTCATAGTTTGCCCTTTCTAGTCGCTTTAGACACAAAGTCACGAGAATTTCAATATAAAATTCTAAATAGGTATTTAGTGACGAATACGTTTTTGAAAAAATAGGCAAAATAGACTCCTCGTTGTGCACCTTTTGTGGTATGTTGGACGAATCCCTGGAACATCTTTTTGTGACTTGCCATTTCACTACATTGCTGTGGAAAGAACTCATAGCTTGGTGTAGTGGAAGACAAATTAAAGTTGAATCATTATTTGGTGACTGGCAAAGGAAAGATTGCTTCCTCTTATTAAATCATATAATTCTCATCATAAAACAGTACATATATTCTTGTAGGTCCAACAATTTGAAACCACTTTTCTACGTTCTGTTGCAAAGAATTAAGTTTGTCTACCAATTAGAGAGTAAGATTGCTAAATGGAACAATAATTGGCAAGCTCACTCTATCAAATGGGGTAAGAGTGGTTTTGAAGATGTAGAAGATTGAAACCTACATTTGTATCTTTTTCGATTTTCTAACACATAGCGCTATTGGGTATTTTGTGCATGTGTGTGGGTGGGTGGGTGTGTGTGTGCATCAAGTAGGGGGAACTTTTGGGGGTCGGGGTTGTTAGCATGCACTTGTTAGCGCAAATCTTTATTTTTTTTTTTTTTTTTGTGATTGCTGTAATTTCTTCGTTTCTGTAAGTGCTGTAACTCCAATACGGAAATGTTAAAGAAAAAAAAAGTTAAAATCTGCCCCCGTCTTTTTACTTTGGATACACTTCTTCTACCTCTAAGAGAACTTCAGCCAAGTCAGTATTTTTTCTGAATGTTATTTTCTTTTCTCCCAATCCAGGTTGTCACGATACTTCCCTCTCGTCTCTGTTTTCCGGACTAATCTGATCTGTCTTTTGAAAGCAGTAAAACTTGTGGGTACACGTTTTGCGCTTCCAAAACCACTGACCTGGGTTCAGGGTTCTCTTGGCACTCTTTCAAGAATTCCGGCTGCACCCACCTGCTGCTCATGGGAGCAGGGTTTGAGTCCACCAAAACTGCGTTGAAAATTCGTGGTCGCTCTAGTTCGCCATTCTTCTGAAGAACTGGGAGGTGGTTGAACTGGAAGCACTTGAATCAGCAGAATAAGCTCCTCCCTGATAGGACACAGCACTACTACTGTCATTACTTAATAGTTCCACTGCCTTACTTAAAAGATTTGCTGCGTGAGAAACTCTATCATGAGCACATTCTCAAATTATTGCCACCTGATCTGTCGTCCATTTTTCGTTTTGAAGGATCTCTGGTCTCGGACGTCCAGCTCGGATGGTGCGGGGTTGCACAGGAACTGAAAGCGTATCAGAACAACTGAACATCGTAACGGAACACAGGTAGCAGTTGGGAAAGACGTATAGACGAAGTAAAACTGACTTTGAACGCCAAACTGCTGTTCACAGAATAAACCAGTACAGCGGCAAGACTGGAAGCGCAATACGAAGCTTGACCATCGTAACAGGAAGGCAAAATGTAATAATAGCAAACTGAATTAGAATGGAGTATTGCAATTGGTAATTATAAAATGGCGTATTTCATTTTCGTAATGACGAACTTTCGAGTCATAACAAGTAGAACAAATTGTGTAATTGAACTGAGGAATAGCAAAACTGAATTTTGACCCTGATCACCCCTCATAACCAGCAAGCCCTGTCTCGAGGTTAACTTTGCTTCAATAAAGTAATTTAGCCACATTTTAAAGTTTGTGCCAGTTCAGAGACTACTCTAATAGGAAGGATTAAACTTCCAAAGAGATGATACTCCTAATTGCATCTGAACACTACATCATTTTTTAACTCATGTATCAAAATTTCGGGTAATCTTCGATGTACCAGAAAGTAAGGACCTCCTGTGATGACTAAACTGGAAGATGTTTCATGTTATAGCAGAGCTCCGCGGGTGCCGTAGTAAGATATGGTAACCCATCAATTTGAGAAATATTGGTCATCAACCGTCCGTACGTGCGTCCACTCCTCCATGTATGCCAATGTGACCAGTATCATACTAGTTTACAGCATAAATCTTTGATATTGGACACCAATGTTTTGATCAATTGACACCTGTCAAAACGAGGTATCCACTGACAAGTATCACGGGCTCAAGCTTAGAGCTCACTAAGGTCAGCTGTTTGTTGAAGATGACCACTGAGCAGGTCAGCTATGCAGTTATTCAAGTCAAGCATCAAAGGGATACAAACTTAAAGCTGAGTGTTTATTTTCAATTTGCTAAGAGCTGGTTTTTTCTCTGTA
The DNA here is from genome assembly GCF_036669925.1 of Montipora capricornis. NCBI lineage: Eukaryota > Metazoa > Cnidaria > Anthozoa > Scleractinia > Acroporidae > Montipora > Montipora capricornis. Next base: position 23,133,988 of record NC_090886.1, read on the forward strand.
TTGCAATTTTTCGTATATCTTTAGAAGCTCTGATAAGGTTACATGATGCCTGGAGGACCAATGACTAGAACAGAAACGAAAGGAGAGCGAAAGAGAACGACAATGACAAAACAGAATACCAGTAACAGCTCATACTTAGTGGCAGAAGTTACGCCACAAATTCTTTCCTTGGGAAATAAACCGTTTGTTATTTTCAAAAAGTGGTTTAATTGGTTTTTCCTTTCTTCAGGAATGAAAATCGAATTTTTATTGTCAACTGGGATTAAATAACAATTATCTGTACTGTTTTTAAAGTTGATTTGTTTGTTTTGCTCTAAAATGCAAGGGAACAAGTGCTTTTTAATCCGCCTCAACAGTGACAAGAAAAGTTTGCCTTTATGTTATAAACACGTAATTGCAATGAGTTCTCGTAAACTTAGGGGGAAATTTCGCTAGCTTGTGTTTTCAGAAGTTGTTTACAGCACCAAAACGTTATTTAAGCGTTGGAGCAGATCTTGTTTGAAGTTCGTCCTTTCTTTGTTGCATTGCCGTATTTTGCCGATTCTTCTTTCAAGCCAAGTTGGCGTGTTTCAATGAAATACATCAAAATGTGAATGATCTCGTTTTCAGAAATAACGTGGAATAAAGTACATCGGTAAAACTCTTTTTTGACCTCGAACTGGCAACGTTTTTTTTTATGGCTCTTAATTTTAGCGTGATTCATATTTGCGGGCTATTGACAGTTAACTCTGAAATGGCTTTTTTCCTTTTCCATTCGCTCGCTTAGGGTGTGCCTGTTTTCTTTTAAAACTCATCCAGTTCAAGGAAAATTCATGGCCAAACTGGTGAATTCCAAAGTAAAGTTCACTCAAAAAAGCGATATCGTACTCATGGCTTTGTGATTCAAAGCGTAAAATGTACCATGGAATTCACTAGTTAGGCAATGAATTTTTCTATAGAAGAAAGCAAAGAAAATGATTTAATTATTAAAGCAGAAACCAGAAACATCAGAACGCTGTCCTTCTAAATCTGCCAGGTGAAAATAAGTTTTCAATAATAGTGACTTATATCAGCAAATATAAATATTTTAGAGAAATTATTTACTATACATATATGCTAGGTGAAAGAAATAGATTTGATTTAAGTCATTTTTCTTAAACTTAACAGGAGTAAAGTAATTTCATCGCGGTGACATGCAGACTCTGCTTGTTGATGTTCATTTGTGTTGAAAGACTTAAATTGTAATCATTTCAATCACTTAAGTCACCTAGCAAAGCATGCAATGGTGGTAAATGCAACGAAAAATGAATCAAATGGCTGCAGATCAGTTAACCTTATGTGACGTTTTGTCATTTCTCATGACAAAACACATCATCCCTTCATGGCAAACTGAACTTAACGGTTGTTCTTCCAAAGAGTTAACAATAGACAAAATCATTTTTATGTTGCTTTTAAGATGTCAAGAAAGTCGTTTAAGGAAATAAATCCTTTTCAACCTACTCAAATTATTTCCTCTGAAGAACAAGAAAGGCCTTTTGAATGGAGTTTGTGCATACTGTGCCAAAAAATGACCAAGGAGATTTTACAATGTCCAGCCCACT
>NC_090886.1:23143067-23150567 GCF_036669925.1 Montipora capricornis
CTTGAAAGAGAAACTGTACCGGTACTTGACAGCCAAGAACACGCGGGCATACTTATAGGTCTTACAGAGTATCGTGCAGGGATACAACGCTACCGTTCATCGGAGCATCGGCATAGCTCCAAAAGACGTAACGGACGTCAACAAGGCCCAAGTATGGCACCGTCTATACGACAAACGATTGCTAGCTAAGAAAAAGAACAAGCAGACACTTTTGGTAAAAGGGACACGGGTGCGTTTGAACAAGAAACATCGAGCATTTGAAAAAGGGTATTTGCCGGGGTGGACAGAAGAGGTTTTTGTGATCCGTAGGGTCGTGCCAGGGGTAGTACCCACCTACACAGTACAAGAATGGGATGGGACTCCAGTGGAAGGTACATTTTACAGACAAGATTTGCAACCGGTGACCGTACCAGATGACGGACTCTTTCGCATAGAAAAGGTTTTACAACGCAAAGGAAATCAAATCAAAGTGCGTTGGCAAGGATGGTCTGATAAATACGACAGTTGGATCGATGCAAAGACCATTCGCAAGTGGAAAGGGTAAGAGAACTATGGGTGATTTCTACGTGACCTTACCGAGTGATCCCTCACCTGAATTTCCAGATAACTCACCATCCAGTTTTAAGGTCCGGCTGCCCCAGCGACTAACATTGCTGGGGCAGGGTTAACACTCGTGCCAACTTCTACCATCTGGTACCAAAATACGATTTTCTGTTTTACACAACGCTGATGAGATCTGGGGCTAGATCTGACGTGCAAGTCAACATGATGAATATCGATCAATTCAAGTGGGTGGTGGATGGAGAAAGTTTCATGAAAGCCTGTATTGATTTTCTCTTCCAAATGCGCCTAAGGGATCCCTTTCAAGGGAGTCATTTTGTGGATGACACGGGAAAGTGTATCTACATAACCTTTTGATGGATACAGCGAGGGAACGAGAAAGACTTGCTGATTGACAATACAAAGATCAAACTCGGTGGTGTAGACAACACTCCAGAAATTTGGATTAATGGTACCTTGGCTATCAAGATGGGATGGTTGAGCCGTAACCCGTCTCGAGAGTACATAGATGACAAAGTGTCTGATCTGACAACTTCTGAGAAGTACTGAGACTTGCGGGATAAAGATGGAAATGGCGTGTTCTAGGCAATAGAAAAAAACTGCCTTCGATTAAGCATGAGTTGTAATTGGCGTTTCACCAACCTGAACCATGCCTTTCGAATGGTGTACAAAAATTTGGTTTTATCAACGGAGTTGATAATGTAAATTGGCCACCGTACAGAGATTCTAAAAGCTGACGTTTCGAGCGTTAGCCCTTCGTCAGGGCTAACGCTCGAAACGTCAGCTTTTAGAATCTCTGTACGGTGGCCAATTTACATTATCAACTCGGTTGATAAAACCAAATTTTTGTATACTACTTCCCCACCGACGCAGCACCACAGTTTCTTTAGAAACTACCCCTTCTTTCGAATGGTGGTTGGGGAGCCTTCTCGCACCTTGCATGTGTACTGTAATGTAGCGCAGAGCACGAGCGTGGGAGGAATGAAGACGGATTAATTGCGCGAAGTCTGGTACGAGAGACGAGGAAGAGGTGTGATGTATTTCGAACCCAAACACAAACAATTTTTTCCAGTGCGCCAAAACATGATCTACGAAACATTGCAAGTGCACGTAGCTGAAACAAACGGGTCCTTGGTTGCATTTCCTAACAACAAATCTAACCATACCTTGGTTACCCTGCATTTCATCCAAGATAAATAGAGCAGCCATGAAGGAATCACCTTTAGTACGAAACGGTTAACAAGCGAGAAGGAAGTCTGACTCAATACACACCCCCGCAAGTGGGAGATGGATTATGAAAAACTCTATTGGGGATAGCAGCTCCTGCTGTAGCAGAAGGGTTGCAGAGTTTGGCACAAGGTAAAGCGCTTGATGCGGCGGCAGGCATGGTTTTGCGAGCAAGAGTCAGCAGGTTGAAAAGAAAAGCTAGTCAAGCTGTAAGGTCTACGATGCAAAAAACAGCTAAACCTGCTAAGAATGGCATCAAATCAAAGGTCCGTCAAACAACCAATCATGTGCGGGATGTTTTGGGTGTGTGATGTGGACCAATCAAAAAGCAAGAAAGGAGTTAGACCAATCAGCGTCAAGAAAAGCTCTATAAAAGAGACAACTTCATTCCCTTACAGTCATACACCATTTCATGTGCAGAGCACAAACACCTCCATCTAGAGTACGTTCCATCATGTCTATTCACAAAGAAACCTCTCACACAGACCTCTGTGCGGAGAAACAAGAACCTCACGGCGCACCATTAACCCACACGGACCTATTAAACCCGTTGAATGCAGAGAGGAAAGAAACGATGCAGAAATCCGTCCGAGAACCGGTCGGAAAAGTGATGATTCTGCCAAAGATAAGTTTCGGTGAAGTCAAGCAAGTAAGGAAAGAGCCTGCGGCCGAAGTGAATGGAGACCCCCAAAATTTGAAACGGAAGATCACAGTGCCCCAAAAGCCAGGCACCCCTGCTCCAAAACGGAAACGCATCACACCTCGAAAGTCAACGGATGAATGTGAGCAATCAATGAACCTGCAAGAAGAAGGAACGAAAGAAGAGGAGCACAGCAAACTCATTGCTCGCCTAGCACTAGCCAAACTGAAAGAGATGTTGAAAGATGAACGAAAAGCCGAACAGAAGCTGAGAAAGTTGACTGAACGCATGCTGAAGCATAATGACATATTAGGAGAGTCTGTTTCAGACCAAGACAGTGTCGTTGTCATTTCCTCTTGTATAAAATGGTTTGAATAAAGCTTGTTCGTTTCAAATGATACAATGTGGTCTCTGTGTGTGTTGTTGTGCGATACTTGGCACTGCTGGCGATGGACCCGCGAGGTGAGCTCCTTGTGTGCTTGTTGCCCAACAGAGCTCTTAGACACTATGGAGCAATGGCCCTCAGGGGGTATTGTCCCACAAGACCTATGGGTCAGTTTGTCGCCCATCTATGTAGGGTGCGTGATTGTGTTCTTGCTATGGTTTAATCAGCGGCCTTCCCCACACCGTCAATGGGCCCATATATCAAGCCGTTCCCCCTTCCAAATGATCTCAGACTTACTCGACCACCAACAGGGACACGGACTCCATCATGCCGCGATTAGTAGTCCGATCCATTCCTAGACGCGAATGGCGATTGCGGGGGTGGGGGCAGCATGGTGGCTGGATTTCCAATCACGTGTCACCACCACCACCAACAACCATGGACTACGAACTGTTCCGTCGGTGGACGACACAGATAAAACCCAGGCGACGTTGACGAACAACCCACAAACGACGTTGACCTTCGTCATGAGCAAGTCGTTGAATTGCTGGGCTTTGCCAGCGCAAGATGTGGCTATTCAAGGGTCTCGATGGGTGTGTTACTCCCCGCTCAACAATAGCAGTATTACCCCCTTGGATTTCACCATTTCCGAATTGGAAGATTTTGTCGATTTGAATCAAAGTTATTTAACTTTTTACATGAGACTACCTACCGGTGCGAACAATGCTAGTTTGTATGCGGACGGGCAAGTCACGGCAGCTGAAGCAAATCAATCGGGAGACAATTGCACCAAGTATGTTTCCCTGGTCAATAATTTGGCGCACACATTGCTGGCCCCACAAGGTTGGGTGAATTATTTGAATGTGAATGCTTCCCTGCAAGCCACCAATACTCTGAATGATGACCGGCCCCTTAACGCTGGCGTGTTTGCTACTGGAGAGATGAATCCCTTGAAAGTGTTAACAAGTTTTTGGAGAACGGATGGGTGCGGCTGATCATGAAACCGCATTTGGAAGCTTTTCATACAGGAACCGTGTTAGTTCTTAGTATTGAAATCAAGCTGCGTATCACCTTTAACAGTCCTGAGTTCTTTTGCTTTGGTACAAGGATGGCTACCCATGCCTGGTGCGGGTCTTGACACATGTTGGGAGGGAGTGATGGTACTCTTCAAAATGCACTTGTCATCCTTGTTTTTTGAGACGTATATGCACCAACAAAGTTGCTTTTCCAGTGGGAAAATGCTTTTTGGTCTTTATACTTTCCTACATATGTCGAGTTAAATTCTTTGTTAGTAAGTATAAATGAAAATATCTTGCCTAAATCAACTGCTGGCCATTTCGTCATTTTATCTAGCCATGCACTAGCAGAGTTAGAATCACTGAGGTTGTATTTGCTTTTAAACCGATAGTGTGTTGCTCATGGGTGAGCTTGATAGGTATAGTCTGCTCACATGCTGCAAATGCCCTTGCTACCAACTCCACCTTCCACCCTGTTGTTCGAAGACCTATTACATTCAAGTAATCCTTTAAGGATCCAAAAGATAACTCTAAGTAATCATCATATGCCTCCATCTTGTCGTAGCCATCGATTGACCAGACCCAGTTGCTGCCCTAAGAGAAGGAATCAAAATAACACAATAATGAACTACCTATAGAGCACACCTGTACGTTTGGCAGGAAACATGTCACAAATAACTTAGGGTATGACTGTTCACTGCAAGAGACTTAATTAACCGTGCAGGCAGTTAAAGCAAATTCGTGCAGGTGCATTACCAGGTTGGTCTGAAAAGGCTGTGTGCCCAATTTCTGTTTGAAACTTGAAGCTTTTTGGTCTCAGTCTGATAACTTACCGACCATTTCAACTTTCATCTGAATTGTATACCACGTTTTAATGAACAAATGTCTTTTTGATGTTAGAAATATCATCAAAAGTGTTAGTAAGGTTCAAGTCCCACTATTTACGTCAATTTCCCTCGTTGGTCCAATTGTTCTGGAGGCGACATTTAAAAAAAAAAAAAATGGGGTTAAGAGAGCGTGAGTGAAATGCAGCGCTGGTGCTATTAGGTTTGATAAACTTGCTTACCTTTTCATTCAGCAGTGTACATACCTTTGAGAAAAATACACGCCACGGTGTCTTCTCCTCTGTAACCCATCATATTATACAAATGTTAACATTCCTGCATTAGCGTTCGTGGGAAAAAACAACATTAATTACCCCTTACCTCTCTATCCCTGGCATCACCCTTACTGAAAGACCACCTTCGGAGAGTGGTTATGTTGTCGCTCAAATCCGTTCTCAGGTTGAATCCGTTTTTACCTACGTTAAATTGGTCATCCTCATTTTACCTTGGTTGTATATGCACTCTACCTAATCAACCTCCAAAAAGAATGGGCACACCTATACCTTCCCTCAAGCTCTATCTTCACGAATGTCAACACATCTTTTTAATGCTTCGTGTCATGTTATCGGTTTCTGTCTTCATGCTCGTATCCATTCAGTCTCAACATTACAACATAGTAAGGGAACAAAGAACTGTGCTATGCACTTACCGGTATTCCTTAACTTTAAACATTCCAATGGATGATGATTTTGCCATTTCTTTTGCGGCTGGAAATATTGACAGGGATTCCAAAGTCCCAAGTTGGTCAAGGTATAAACATATTTGTGAAGATCTTATGTATTTGTACCCTCCATACAGAATGTCAGTTGTTTCTCGAGTCATTTCAGCTCACTTCATTCCTTCTTCTGTTTTTCCCTTGTTAAAGAAAGTGATCTCCTCAGTGCATAACTATCTAATTACAGTATATTGTTCTATTATTTTTTTAAATCCTCAATTGTGGTTCAACACAGATGCCAGGAAATGAAAATAGTGGTAAGTACTTATCAGATATGTACTACTTAACTTCTTAACTTTTTGAAATATTACACTATTGTTGTAACAACTGGGGAAGGGGGAGAGAAATGTTGTTATACACATAACTCATTCATTCATAAAGGCATGCTTGGGTGGCACTATTTGGTAATTTGTACATGCTTATTTATACATGAAATTATAATTGAAATTGAGTTAAATAGCAACTGTCAATAAAATTCTTCTTGCAGGCACACAAATCACCCAACTACCGCCCATCAAAGCTCGATTTAACAGAATTTCAAAAGACTACTTTGCTTGGACACCCCCTTGCTTCCCAGTAATGTCTCTGGAATTTCGTTATGTTGATGCAGAGATTGATGGCAATTTTGAACAGGTTCTTATATCACGGACCTCATTACAAGTCAAATGTCCAGTGGATATTTCCTGTAGCTCATGTTGCAACATTGTTGTTGGTGGCAAGAAGCATCAAGTGTTTTGAACACGGGCAAGGACATCAGACACATCTGAAATTGACATTAATAGTAGTGATGACTCTGGAGATGAATTGGATTCATCCTCAGAAATTGACATTGAGAACAGTGAGGATGTCCTTCACACTGTTCCTCTTAAGGTTTTCGGTTCTGCCTACTCTGTGGGTAACTCAGCTTTTGCATCCACTGTTAAACCATAACAAAATTACAAATGTTTCTTTAAAGCACATCAAGTTTAGGACAACTTACCAAAAAGTGGGATTTTACGCAATTATTGAAATAACAAGAAGAGGTGCATGGGAACAGTCAGTTGTCAAAGCCAGTAAAAGGGTTGGATAATTATAGGATTGTAGATACCAGTGCCCGGATGTTCGGAAGCCGATTAACTTAATCCAGGATTAGCGTAGACTTTTCTTTCATATTTTCAACTTTTTGGTGAAAGTTTCTTTTGCTTATTTTTGTTTTCCAAGTTTGACTTCTAATGTAAATTTTTGCCGAATATCAGCTTCCAACAACATTTGGGAGTAGAGAAATAATTTCAGTGGTTAATTTTTAATCTGGGATTAGAGTTAATCGGCTTTTGAACAACCGGGCCCAGATGATTAAACAAGGCTAAGCAAATCAAACATAGTCTAGATATATAGATTTATTTCAATTGTAGCCTTCTATCTTACTTGCTACAAAGAAATCCAAGTTATATTTCCTTTTCATAGTATTATTATGATCTACATGTTTGTATGTAATTAATATATCTACATGTATGTAATAACAATATGAAAGATACAATACAGGTTAAAATACAGGGCAGATGTTTTAATACTAAATTGGGAAGCACATGTAAAAGTTCTGGCAGTTTTGAAGGAAAATATTTTCACCAGAAAAAGTCACTTAGGTCATGCACCAATCCATTCACTTATTATTACTAAAATTCATGAAGATGCCCTTGAAATTACTTATACCATACTCAAAACGTATACTGTGCCTTGTCCAATGTGATTGAGGCAGTACTACTTGTGGTTCTACTTGCACCTCACTACTAAGGTTAGCTAAAATAAGACCTACAAAATAGTTTCTCGGTCTCTATGTAGCGGCTACGGGGGGTAATTCAACTGGTGCTCTGTGAAAAGTTAGTCTTACTGTCAGTTAGTTCCTTTGACGGAGGGATGCCCTATTGGCAACAAATACCCCAGGGTCTCCCCTTCTGGAAAACCTTACTTTGTCCAGTCTTTCAACACCACCAGCGGACGGTTCATTAGAGGAGGGCAATGAATATGCTCTGTAGTGCGTCTGATGACCAGTCCAATAGTAGAACGGTAGGTCAGGATCGATCCTCTTTTCAAAT
>NC_090886.1:23155567-23163067 GCF_036669925.1 Montipora capricornis
TGCTTGAGAAGTATTTTACGTTACATTCGGATTCCTTAGAATCAGAAAAGTATGGCCAGAAAAAAAAATCGGTTCAATGCACAGTATGATCCTTCAGTTTTTCAGTTTTGAGAATGCTTGTTGTACACCAGTATGTTACTAACCCTAACCCTAACCCTAAACAACACATGTAGTCATGATGGCTTTCACCACTAAGAACAATTCTCTCATACATTTCGTGCGGCTTTGTATTACCTCAGTCTTTATACAGACCAAAGTTTATTGACAAAATTTCTTTGTTCCACAGTAACTGGAGACGTTTGAAGCTCTGCATTCCTACCTGATTTCATCCAATGAATCAGATGAAGAGCAAGACACACTGGTTACAAGGCCTCTTGTCTGGAGAGCAGAGGAGGTATCCACTTTCCTTCATGGTTTGGACTTGTGCCGCAAAGAAAGACTGTCAAACCAGCAGAGGAGGCAGTGTGTAAACAGGAGGGTTGGCCCTCCCAGCAACAGAAGACATAATGAAGTCCCAGAGAAACTTTTCTGGGCCATTAAGTTGTAAATATTTTTTCTTAAGTCTGTATTTTTATCAAGGATGATATTAGGTTGCTTTCGATTGGGAAATCCAGATTTAGATCTTAAAATCTGGATCTCTCGGATTTCCAATCCAACACAAAATAAAACAGATTTTGTCACGGATTTCAATTGTGGGAAATCATTGTCGGGATCAATTAGTGAGATCTGTGGCAAAATCTTTTTCAAATTTTGTGTTCGATTGGAAATCTGAAGATCCAGACTTTAAGATCAAAATCCGGATTTTCCAATCGAACGCACCCTCAGTCATCACTGTGACAGTAATCAAACTAGGCTGCACCTATGAGTCCACAGCAAATTGAATTAATGGCGTTGTGTTGTGTTTACTACCTGGGACTGTATACTAATTATACAATCCCACATAGAGACTAATATGTTTAGGCATTTTGGTACAGTACAATTATATTGAGGTTACACTGTTCTGTGCCTTTTTGTTCTTTTGTCGTGCAGTTCACACATTCAAACATTTGGCTGACATCCTTGTTCACTGTTTTTTACTTTCATGATAAAAATGATAAAATGTATATGCAGGGTACAGTATTTGTAACAGTGATATGAAAACATCTCCATATAATTTGTTACTTAATATCTTAAGCTAGCTTGCACCAAGAAAACACTATCATGTGTTAAAAGAGTGTAGCTATCAATTTGTATATAGTATAAATAAATGTTTTGGTATTGTTGTACATAATAGAAATAGGCAAGTGCCTGTTTGAGTCATTGATAATAAAACAGTGTAAGGTATACATGTATCTCATATTTTATTTCTGGGGACATAATCAGGGAGGGAGTCAAGTCCTTCTGCCAACAACATTGAATCATTTGAATTTCATTGTGAAAGTAGCGTCACAGCTACGAACTCAGAGTAAATGAAAACGTAAATACAGCCAAATTTGTAAGCTACGCCACCCAACTGATTTTAAAGTGCATGTAAAATACCAGCGAAAAGGAGAAGCCACAACTGCAGAAAAGGCAGGAAAGTAGGTGCATTTGTGTGACAACACCGCGTTTTCCCTCAAGGCAAACACCTTGGTTTTAAGCATTAACCAACTAGTGAACGCTGAAGAACAAGCGGTTTTTTGGCGTTCTCCGCGCATTCACTGTTCGCGAAAATGCAAGAAAACTCGCTGAAAACTCCACTGAACGCGTTGTTTTGAAACTGGAAAACACCAGTAAACAATGGAAAACAACCTGTTTAGCGTGCGTTAACCGCCCGGTGAACACCAGGACAATGAGAGAAAACTCCGAGTAAACTCCAGTTAACACGCTGTTTTGCGACTGGAAAACGCCGGTAAAACAACTGGAAACAATCTGTTTTCACAGCGTTAACCGCGCGGTGAACACCAGGACAATGCGAGAAAACTCCGAGTAAACTCCAGTTAACACGCTGTTTTGCGACTGGAAAACGCCGGTAAAACAACGAAAAACAATCTGTTTTCAAAGCGTTAACTAGGCGGTAAACACCTGGAAAACGGCTTGTTTTCCTGTTGTTCACCCTAATGAAAAACTGTCGGATAATGGAACGAAAACTCGAGTTCACCGGCTGGAAAACAAACAGAAAACCTCGGATTTTACGATCGGAAAACGCAAGCAAATGTTCGAGAAATGCCGCATTTTGCAATATTCACCGATCGTTTTCCTAGCGGGTGAACGCTACTTTTTTTGCCGTGTGATTGGCTACACTGCGCCATATAACAGGATTTCTGATTGGCTGTTTCTTAATGCGAACGATGGGTCGAACCAACGAACCAAAATTTCTCGATGGCTTCAAGAATATGAAGGCTGCCTATTGGCAGCAACAATTTCAAAAATTATTCAGAACAACTTTTCTTAAACTTAATCATTCGCAGAATGGAAGAAAAAGAAAACCTTTACCACATCAATTAGCTAACGATGAGGGATAGTCTAGTTTGCTTTTTGAGGGGATCGAGTGGGGTTGCCAGGGAAGTAGCCAGCTTTTCGACTTGTTGTGGGCCTGGCTAATTTTCATTTCCACAGATTCTGTAAATTGTACGCCTTGACCTCACCAACACTTTGAGCTGTTAAGCTTTTTATCTCTCCCCAACAACGCATCAAACCAAGACTTTGTAGGCCCGGGCCTACAGTTATGTGCTGGCTACGCCCCTGGTTGCAAAAAGAATTTCTGCTTAGTTTTCGCAAAAGAAAAATACTAGTACTATAAATACTCGCGCTTAATTTGATCAGTGTCTAATGGGATTATAACTGGAACTTATCTGAAATATATTTCACATCTAATAATGCACATCATTCGTACCATAACAAAGATTGTGGGCAACGCACACAAAACCACAATTATCGTCGTACAATTGCAGAATACGGCAGTTTGTGTAAAAGCATTTAACTATATTTGATATGCCCTACATGAGCTTACATGCCCAATGGATAACAAGATTGAAACTGGAACTGTTTGTAACATAACATCCAACACTACATATATTATACCTCTATAATCTTATATACGAAGCTCTATGTTTTACTTCGGCTCAACTAAACCATGTCTATTATCATTGTAATCATTCAATGCAATCTCTTGCAGAATGAAACTTAGTACTGTAAAATTATTAAGAAATATTTTTCCTGCTTTAGGCCAATTTCAGTGCCCAACATTTGGAATATATGAGGTGTTAAAAGACACATTCTGGTTTTCTTGCTCCTAGCACTAAAGCCTGGATTGCCCTGAAGAAAAAGATGATTTAGTCCCAGAATGTTAACCTTGCTGTCATTTTTTTAGTCAAAGGATATAATTTTTTTTCAATTTTTTTTATGTTACACGATGAACAGGAAATCGGCGAAATGGAGGCGAATTTAGTTGGGGATTTAAGAGCTGTAACCATCCGTGTTTTCAAACATCATCCTAGAGGTTTAAAATTAGATTTATTTGGTGCACAAACACAGACCATATATTCTAAGCCTGAGGGACCAGAAGGCTTTCTACGCATCCTAAAGACGTTGTCCTTGATTTTTCCCCTTTCCTGTGCCAATTCCTCGAATATTAGCAATTTGCAAAAGCAAAAAATCTTACGTGACCCGTCACACAATCAAATTCTTAAACAGTAATTGTAGTTAAAACATTTAAAGGCGATAACGCCTTCTATGCGCCGATTTTACTTCCTTTTTTACCTTGAAGTTAAAAAATAGCCGCCGTCACTTTGGTAAAGCCATTGGTGAAAACTACATAAGCCGGACAAATCAAATAGACAATTGTAAGGCCTCCCTTAAAAGTTTCAAATGACCCTCTTTCAAGTTCAGTCGCACGTCATCGTCAATCTCAACCATTGCCTTCAAAAAGTATGGATGCCTTTGTAATATGCAATAAAATCTGGATGCCTCCCGACTCCATGTGGGTTCCATAGTCACTCTTCCCTTACCGTCTTCCTTTGGGTAATAGTATCGTTCTTTATGAAGTATTGCAATGTCCTGTGGAATGCACACTACACCACCTCTAGCAAATTCCACTTTACACAACTCTCACTTTTTAGCCTTAGTGCATTCTTTGGTGAAGACAACGTTAAAGTTGTTGTTGTTGTGCCATATTTCTGTAAACGCAAGAGGCTTCTGGAAATCTATTTCACTGTCTGGTCTTGTTACTTCCTCTATGATTGGAGTGAGTTCCACATTATTCTGTCCCTTTCGTTTTTTCTTCTCCTTGGCCTTTTTGCCCGCCCTTTTTGGAATGTTAGCCAGGAGTATGTTGTGTGATTTCCCTTTTTTGTTGTTGAAACCATCTAAGAACGCAGGAAGTGTTCCTATCGTATCAACCATGGCAAGAATGTGACAACAAAGACCTGCTGTGCTTTGGGAATTACGGCATCTACATGTGGGGTTACCACCTTTGATTGTGACATTCACACTGTTTCCAAACTCGAGCACACAATACGAACCTCCACCCAGATCGATTACTTTGTGATGAGACAGAATTATTTCTGATTTGTGCCAAATTTGATTCAAAAATCCTGCGGCTCCACTGCTCATCCCACATTCTTCGACTGAAATGGACAGTCTTGGTGTAGGTTGGATTTGATTGGAAGATGAACACAACGGGACCTTAAGGACTTTCTGTAAGTGTTGCCGTTGCTGTCTTCTGAGACCAAGCTAAAGGGGTAATGGAATAGGCTTGAAATTCTGGGGCCAACCTGTATTCCCCCATGCCATAAATAGCTTTGATGTATTCCTGCTCTTGTTGTTAGATTACTTCGGCTTCTAGAATTTCGTGAATGGTAGCCTGATTCTCCGCTGCTTCTTTAATGACGTTGTTGAGCGATTCTGTCCTCTGTCCATCGTTGTTGAGCGATTCATTATCCCACTTGTTTGGGGGGTTACCAAGGCCGGCTGCAATTCTTATTGGTTTCAACATACAAAACTTTAAAGTCGCCTTCATGGATCTGTGCCTCCCTTTGTTGGTTACCATCCATTCTTTAAACTGTTCAGGCCAATGAGCCTCTTTGTTCACGTACAGTTCTTCAAATTCTGTTTCACTCTTGCAATCGACCCGACCTTTCAATCGCTTTCCCCCGAACTTCTTTCTGAATTTTATTTCCTTCACTTTCGGACACATTTAGATCTTTCATTTTCCTAATAATGTCACCTTTGGCGTGGTCGAAGCAGCGTAGGTGAATGTTCGTGCAAGCAGACTTGTTTACCTTCAATGGGGTAAACACTCTCAAAGCCTCTCTCTAGCACACACTCTCCATCCGTTCCGTACGTCAATGACTCTATCCCTTCCGACTTTAATGACCTTGCGAGGTACTCATAGTCGCGTGTTTCCTTCGACACTGAGGTCATTAGTGCTGCCAGGGTTGCAGGATGTTTACTTTCGTTGTTTTTGTACACAAACATTGGATTAGGGAAAAATACTGTTTGTACGTTATATCCACTCCAGCCACTGAAGCTGGACTTGAACGCGGGTGACAAAATCTTTTTATCCAACCGATACTGTAATTGGTGGCTGCAAGCGTGCTCACTGCTGCTCGAATCTCGCTTTTATTGTCTGATCTTGCACCCATACTAACATCACAGATAAATCTTCTGGCTTGCTGGAGAGACAACAACTTGGTAATGTCCGGTGACTTAGCGGGGCCAGTGCTTCGGGATTTTTTCCTGCCCTCAACTTGTCGAGGTTGATTGTAGACTTGTTGTCTATCTCTTGGAAAGTCGGATGGAGACGATATCGACACTACGCCCCCTGCTTCCTTTTGAATGTGATTGATAATCTTCTTAGCGCTCTACGTATCGCCCAATTGTCTCACTCTCTCAAGAACACTTGGTTTAGTTCTCACCTGAGTTTCTGAATGGCGCTTTGTCTGACTGAAAAGCAGCTTTGCTTCATCAGAGGTCATATTGACAGTATACTGTACAATGGCAAACCGCAAAAATTTCCCTCCGTGTTCAACCTTCGCCATCATACGACGAAAGTTCTTGTCATTTCTTGGCCAACTGTACTGTCTTCTGATAACAAAGTGGTCATAGGCGGTAAAGACCGCACTCGCTTTCTGGGTCAGGCTTGGAAATTCTGCACATGGCACTGACCTTTCCTCGACCATCAATGAAAACCTGAAAGTGCTCAGTTGGACTGGAATGAGCTCCATAGAATCCGTTGTCATCCACTGTCAGGTCTTTATGATGAACTGCCTCCAGATCCACGATAAAAGTCGCACTTTCTGTTACACCGACAGGAACTCTTATGCAAACGTTTTTGTCTGGAAGGTCACCGTCAATGCACAATTCTAAGATTTCTTTTGCCGTGATTCCAGCTTTTGATCTTCTGTAAACGGGAAAGCCATTTATGGCACCTGAAAATAACATTAGATTAGACGTTAATCCTCGTTTGTTAAAATTTCAGCTGATTCAAACTTTACGGTCTCGGCCGCGAGAAAACTGAAGTAACATAGTTTTTTTGCGTTTGAACGCTTCTACTCTCAACAAAAGCTCCTTCCGCTCCCCAGAGAAAATACAAATACTTTACAAACGTTTTAAAGGCTTCTTGGACCGTCAACAGTTGATCTGTTTCGAGTTTTGCATGAGAAAATAGTTGCGCTGTTACCTTCAGGGGAAGGGGGTTGGTGCAGGGCGTTTTGTATTGCTTCCTTTTCAATATCTATGCGACCTCTTTCCCCCTCCTTGAGCAACTGTGAAACTCAAATTCCCCCTCTTTCCTAAGGAAAACCTATATATACATATAAATCTCATATATACAAATAACATATATACCGACATTCATAAATAAAAGTAAAACTACATAGCTAGTTTATGTGGTCCAAGACATTTATTCGCTACTGAGATGGATGAAGATTTTAATTTGCTATTTAGTTATATCCACGACAAGAAAACCCTAATTCACCAGTGATTTTACCAAACGGAGAATTATAGGGAAAGTTGGAATTTGTCTTTAGTTTTCCGATTTTGGAAAATGTTCTGTGAATTAGTCGTTTTTCTTTTGTGAACGCGGGCAAAATTTATCAAAGTTTATCATATGTTTTCCAAAACGCGGAAAACCGCCAGTCAACGCGCTGTATTCACAACCGTTTTCGTTACATTTTCCAGCCTGAGTGAACGCAGCATTAATCGTAGGTTTTCTAGCTGTATCTGTTTGCAGATAACACAAGGTAAACATGGCATTTACTGTCAACTTTGCTGCACTGGAAAAACTCCTGTGAACACTTTGGTTTCCAAAATGTTTTCAGATGTTTTCCCAAGAGGGTAAACACAGTGTTTGTCTCACGTTTTCGTTACATTTATATTCACGGTTAACCCAAGAAAGACATGACATTCCACGTAAATTTTGCTGCACTGGAAAAACTCCTGTGAACACTTTGGTTTCCAAAATGTTTTCAGATGTTTTCCCAAGAGGGTAAACGCGGTGTTTGTCTCACGTTTTCTTTACATTTATATTCACGGTTAACA
>NC_090886.1:23168067-23173067 GCF_036669925.1 Montipora capricornis
GTGGACGCAAGTTCTCACTTGCGAAGACTTGCGTTCACTTGCAATAGGGTGGCCAAACAAAACGCAAGTTGAGCGCAAGTTCTTTGCAAAAGTAGCAGAAGGGCTTCTCGAACAACGAGGATCCAGTGAAAGAACGTGAAAGAGCGTGCAGTGTTCTTTTTCGTAGATTTAATATACTTTCTTTTTGCCAGTGAAAGAACGTGCAGTGTTCTTTTTCGTGGATTCAATATACTGTCTTTTTGCTTCCGGTATGGAACGAATTTACTTCCGTTGACTGTTCAGCCAATAAAATTGATGCGAACTCGTTGTAAACATCCTCGCAGCCACAATTAGATTCCGTTCTGTAAAGAAGTTAAGAATATAACGCGCTCGTACTCTATGATTTATAGGTCTGCAAGGCTCTATTGTACATTATTTCTTTGGGTCAAAACTTTAGTAAAGACGTCCTAAAAGCTCACGCAATTATCGATTACGTGAGATCGAGATTTGTTTCAATTATTTTCCCTTGATTTGATTCTTCGCCAAAATGTTTGCCTAAAGAAAACGAAAAACTGCAGCCTCTATGCTTGTACTGCTTATTTGTGACGAAGAAGAGAACAAAAAGAAGAGAGGGAAAACAAGAAAATGGATCAAACGAAGGGAAGAGAAAGGTTACTTCTGTAACATTGTAAAAGAACTGAGGACAGAAGATCTCAGTGGCTATCGCGAAATGATGCGTATGAACTATAATCAGTTTCTGACGATCTTACGTGTCTTGGAACCGCACATTTCGAAAAAACAAGTCATTGGTGGCCATAAAACGATATCAGCAGCTGAAAGGCTGACATTAACAATAAGATTTCTGGCGAGTGGCGAGACTTTCCGATCCTTGTGTTTCCAGTTTCGTATGGGCAGAGCGACGATTTCCAGCATTGTTAGAGAAGTTTGCCAGGTTATTTTCAAGTGTTTTAGGGAGAAGTACTTGTGATCTCCAACCTCAATTATTGAGGAAGAATGGCTACAAATTGCCCATCGTTTTGAAGAGAGATGGCAATTCCCTAATTGCATCGGTACTGTAGATGGCAAGCATATTGTCCTGCGACCACCCCCTCGATCAGGATCATATTTCTTTAACTACAAGAAGTCACACTCTATTGTGCTTATGGCCGTAGCCGGTCCCGAATATCAATGACTCTATGCTGATGTTGGCACAAACGGAAGAGTTTCTGATGGTGGTGTATGGAACAACTGTGGTCTGCTAAATTCCTTAGAAAATAGTTCTCTTGAACTTCCCAATCCACGTCCACTCCCTTTTGGCAAGGACAAAGTACCATTCGTCCTACTCGGAGATGATGCATTTGGTATGCGCAAGTTTTTGTTAAAGCCATACGCCCAAAGAGGGTTAACACCTGACAAGCGCATTTTTAATTACAGGCAAGTATGAGAAATTTGGTATTCAAAAATGATATCCTCGAAGAGAAAGGAAAGAATTTCTCACTTTTACAGACTTAATAAAATACATGAAAAAATTACTTAATTCTGGTTGGCTAACAGCAGTGATGCTTTATGTAAACACAATGCAAAAATAGTTAATCCAGTGCAATTTACTCACAGAATTCTTGCTCTTAGCTTGATTGGTAAACAATACGGTTTTGTAAGAGCCAATCAAATATTTTGTTTTGGTGGAAGTATGCAAACAGATTGGTGAGCATTAATAAAGCAATACTGATAGATGTGCATGTTAGTGCACAACATTTTGTTCACTGTTTGGTGCTTCAACAACCTAACAAATGCAAGTGCTCCTCAAAACAAGTGTAAAACACAACACGAGAGCACCTGTTTTTTGGTCTCTCATGTTACTGGTAACTAATATTGCCTTTACCATTAACTTAATAATTTTAGGCATAGTCGTGCAAGACGGCTTGTGGAAAACCTTTTTGGCATCTTGGCCAAACGATGGATGGTTCTCCTCAGACCTATGGCACTTGATCCTGATTATGTCACTGATATCACACTTGCCTGCTTGATACTGCACAATATTCTAATATCAAGCTCCACATACTGTCCACATGATCTGGTGGATAGGGATGACCCTGTAACAGGAGATGTGATCAGGGGTTGTTGGAGAGAGCAGACAGACAAGCCATGCACATCCTTGCTGCCAATAACGTCATCTAGGTCTGGTCATAACAGCAGCACATATTCCAAAGCAGTAAGGGATATTTTTACAGAATACTTTGTTAGAGAAGGTGCTGTGCCATGGCAGTGGTCAAAGGTTTCATCTGTTAAGAAACAAACACATTTTTAAAACAAGTTATTTTTATTCAAGCAAATTGAAATTTACCTCTGAGTCAATGATCCATTATGAATTCTCACCCATTGTGCCAGAAACAAAGAAAAGAAAGTGTTTGGCTTAGCATAAAAACAGGTTTCTAGGTAAAAATATAATATAATGATTCCAGCAACAAACATGGTTACCATGCTGTCATGTTAAAAGTGGGAATAAAGACTGTCTGGTGTTAGATTCTGGTGTTGTGAAAGCTTCAGTGACATACATGCATTTGTGTTTTAATATTATACAAACAAGTGTACAAAATGACATCTAACGTAAGAAATTATTTGTTGATAAAAACAGAGAGTTAAAAACTTGTTTTGGAAGACAAACAGCCATCCTTGGTTAAAAATTGAACTGCTATTCAGTGTTATGTAAATACAACATGTAAACAAAAGTAATGACTGAATAACCCCATGGATATGGTGTCGGCTATGTTGATGAGAATAAATGACAACTTGAGATGCTGCACAATAACTCCGATGTCTTCTGAAGGGTAATTTTCAATTCTTGACACCACCTGGTCTTTCCAAATTAAAGGAAGGAGGCTTTGCACATTGGGAGGAAAAAATGTTCATGAACCATACTAATTTATCACTTGTTAAGTTTTTTGAGTTTAAAGCTGAAGAGGGATGTTGGACATCCAAAATGCTTTTAAATTTCAAAAATTTTTGTACAAACCTACCGTATTTAAAATAATTCACACCTTTAAACCATGAATACTAAATTTAAGATTAGTTAAGAAAATTAACCAACACTAAATACAAACAAATCTTTTTTTTCAAATTGAAAAACATGAGAATCAGAAACTTAAAAGTTGTAGTAATTTTGTGAACCTGGCATCTAAAAAGTAGGAGCTTGAGGATGAAGCTGCTGGAGGTTTGGCTGTGGCAAGGAAAAATGGGAATGATCTCCAGAAAGATCCTTTTGAGTCCCAAACTGGGCAAACTCCTGGTCAAATAGCACCTCCATTATTCTCCGCTGAGCCACCACCTTATTATAAGGATCAAGCAAACAAAGTTTTTGTGTTACAAGATTTCCAAATACTTGTTCCATGGAGTCAACTGGAGGGTGTGAGGCAGGTGTCTTCATTACATTTAAACATTCCTTCATCAAACTTGTTTTAACCTCTTCTGACATAGAATTCTTCCTTGGCTGCTTCCTGCTGGTAGAGGGCATATCCACGGCCGGGGATTCCTTCTTTGGAGTTCCCATATTACCTCGACTATTGTGCCGTGCCTCCATAACCGGTACTAAAAATTGCATGGACTTGAAAAAAATCCATGAAGGCTTAAATAACTCATCAGTACCCTGTCCTGATTTGGTGTTGTTGATTTTCCGCAAATTTTGCCCCAGGGTTGCCCTAAGGGAGACCAATTGGGAATTGATCTCTGACCAAGCTCTGTCAAGTTCTTTCTGTGATGAGAAATAATTATTGTAACCAGTTAGCATAAATGAAAAGTAAAGTAAGAATAAGGTGGTTTCATACATGTATACGCCTGAAAAAAGCAAGCAACGCAGTTGTCACGTTTATTCAACGAAGGATAAAGAGAAGCCATGACTGGAGACAAAAAAGTATCAAACATTTTAACCTGCTTGCCGAGACAATAGTTCATTCCAATATCATAAATTTTGTTAAGAGCACTACACCGACGTTGAATAGGTCATGGTTTCATCGAAGAATTCACCTGAATTTTTCAGGGGCATATTCGAGACAATTGCTTAAATTTTCCTGTATTAAAATGCGAGTATCATTTCTCGGATTCATTTGTTTCGTTTTGTAAGAAGTCCTCAAAAACACTGGTGTTTGTCTTCAGAATAAAGCCATCAAAAAGGAATCGAAGGAAAGAAAGAGAATGCCTGAAGAAAATGAGCTGAAGATCATAGTACCACTCACCCGCAGCGACCAGTAGTTTTCCGGGTTTCAGTACTAGTCGCTGCTCGAGACAACACAATCTTTTACGGTGAACGTTCAAACTTGCTTCAATAAGATCTTGAAGGTAAAAACCACGAAAAATTAAACAAAATTGGCAGTGTGCATTTTATATTGCAGCATTTCTTAGAAAAATATTCGAAAATACATTTACAAGACAAGATTCATGATACGTGGTGCCGTACTTCCACCATTTTTAATATAAATCACGTGAATCATGCATAATTTATATCGCGGAAAACAACAAGACATTTCCGGTTGTCAACGAGGTTAAAAAATGTTGCAACCTACCTCGATGTCATTCTTGGCTTTGCTCGTCGCCTCTCTGTCGTGGTACGACGACGAGGAGATATCCCAAAGACAGTGCCTCGCCTCGTATAGCTCATTCAAAGTAAAGATTTCTTAACTTTTCCCTTTTTTCCGTCCAAAAGACTTCTTCTTTGGAACTGCCGACTTGTTTTTCTTGCGAGAATTTTTGTTTTTTTTCTTTTTCCTAGGCTCAGACTCGGAAGAGCTGCTACTTTCACTGTAGCTGCTGCTTATACTTCCACCGCTACTAGGTCTCCTATTATGGTTTTCCTTTTTCTTATGTTTTTTTAACTCCCTATCCTTGTTTTCTTTTAGCTCTTCGGGGCTTAAGTTTTCCGAATTTTGCTCCGTGACAGAAGCCATCTTGTGAAAAGGGAAAGCGCGAAAGGCGCGAAATAGTTTGAGATTCCCGCTCAAACAGCGGCATCAGATTGGCTAAAAGGTTTC
>NC_090886.1:23188067-23195567 GCF_036669925.1 Montipora capricornis
ATTCTTCTTGCTGTAGTTCGGTGTCGAAGATTTTATTCAGGTCCGTTTCGTCAGATCCCGATAATGTGTCCCCACCACATGAATACGACCTTGATTCTGAATAGGAATAACTTGCGCCACAACGAGGGCATTTTATGCGACGTCTGTTCCTTTTCTTGAATTTTCGAGGAGAATTTCGTTTCGGCATACTAGAAAAGACTTAAATTTTAGTGTAAGCAGCGAGCTTCTTTGTCCTGTTGGCGCCTGCAACTTGCCTGTATCCGCTGATCAAAACTACTTTGAGCTGCTGGCCAATAGGAGTGTGTCGCATGCTTATATGGACCAATGGCATCCCACCGCTTCTTGCATTGTTTACACGTATTTTCTCGCCACTGTTGCATTTCGGTGGCGTTAGCCGCAGCAAGTTTCTTTTGGGGTGATTCCAAGTGTGGTTTGACCTTTTGATTCGTGATGTCAAACAACCGAGCAAATACAGCTTCCGAATTCCGCACAATTTTGACCAGAATTGTTGAGATCAAGAACGCGTTACAAGAGCGCAATTACGGCAAGATTGCAAAACAGCTGGATGAATTCAATGATTCCTTATGTATCATCGAAGGCAACCAGGCAGAATTTTCTGATGCCGTTTTAAGTCCATCAAAAAGATCCAGGAAACTATGGAAAATGGTTTCAAGGCCATAGAAGCAAGGATCGTTGCTTTGGAGGCAAAGATAGATCAAGATGTAGCTACGCAGGCAAACAGCGTTGGATCTTGGACGCCATCACCAAACATTTCAGGCAGAAGGCGAAAGAATCCCAGACACCCTGATCTGTCGGTAAATAAGCTCTTTATGGAAAGCCGATCATGAATTTGTTGTTTCTGTGTATGTTTGCGTCTAGGAAGGGGACATATCGTCGTTTTCTACGCCAAATGAACGTTGAAAACCTTTGTATTTTCAAATTTTGCACCTCGATCGGCGAGCAATTTTTCACACCTTTTCTTCTGAAACCCCTGTGTAACAGCTATTATGAAAAAGACCTCAAAATATTGCGATTTGGTAACCGGCAGGCTTGGCAAAAATACAACCTTTTGTATCGCTAGGCTATTGCAAGCATGGTTTGTCATATTGAGATTCTTTTCAGCAGTCTTTATAAGACAAATATTGCCATCTTTGAAAAGTGTTATATTTTGTTGAACATGTCTGTTAATCGTCAGTTTGTGTTCACAGCACTATATCCGCTCCAAGATGGATCAGTTGGGACTGTCCTGGAATACTGACATGAAGTGAGTTCTTTAAGTTCTTTATGCAGCAGTCAATTTCTGCGGCTTTCACTACTTTTAAGGAGGCTCATAAGGGTTTTCAATTGTTGTAGTGTCTGTGAACTGATGAAAGATTACAAAAATTGCATGTGGGCATGTGGACAAACTTCCAAACATCTTTGTAACTCAGTTTTTGGGCAATACCTTTAAGGTAGTTCTGATGTCATTACGATTACCATGGCAACAGGTTAGCTCTGCAAAAAGGACCTTTAAGTTTCAGATTTTGCAAAGTAGGTGACCTACTGTTTTTGTTGTTGTCAAAGCACCCTAAATTCTTTAACTCATTTGGAAATATTACAAAAGTTACCAAGCTTGTGTTATTTCAAAAAAGGCATTTTTTTCACCTACAGAAAATTCTACTAGATAAATTTCACCCAGAGAATTCTATTTGAAGTGACAAACTGAATGTAGCATGTATGCAAAAAATCAAGATAGGTCACTGTGCAAAAATGCGAGATAACGACAAATGTTTCCTGCAGCTTTTATTCCTGGTCGCGTAATTGATTGAATTCAGCAATTGAACCGAAAAAAATGTGTGAGTGTTCAATTTCCGAATCCAATCGAACTTAATTGAACATTGGCATTTAATTATGCAAACCATCAGTCGAAATAGACAAGAATTTTGAAATGTATTTTTTAGCATGCCAGAACAACAAAGAATTAGGTGAAATGAACAGTAGATTGATGTGGCTTTGCTGAAACACAGTTTTATGATCCACTACTGTCATGATTTTTAATCGAATGTATGCCAACTGCGGCTACTTAATTGTGACAAACCTGATCATGCTTGAGACTGTTGTTGTTGCTCTTTCGTAAATTCAGCTTACAGTTGTGTACCTTCTTCCCCTTACTTAGCAGATGAGGTTATATATTAAATGGCAGCAACAAATATTGCAAAATGATTGTTGTTGTTGTTATTTTCGATGGATCAATTTTGTGGCACATTCATTATCATCTGTAGGGAGAATGAAGACCCAAACCAGGTCGTTTCAACAACTTTACTTCGAGAGATCAAAGAAGTAGAACAAATTAAAAATGATCAACTCTGCACAGAGAGGCGAATTTTGCGTAAGTTGTTATGATCATGCCTTTATTGATGTATTCACCATATTCAAACAAGGAGGTGCATGTCTGTGTGTATACTGTATGGCTATTAAAGGTACTGAATTTTCAATAAATGCAAGGCAAGGCCCAAGGCATTTGTCTTGTTCTCAAATGATACTGTATAACAGCAGTGGTCACACTATCACTTTTACCAATAGTAAATATACCTTTGTCACTCGGTAGCCATGTTGAGTTCAGAATAAAAAGCTTTGTTTTCACATGGCAAGCCTCGCACTGAATTCACGTCTGGGTGAGGCTTGCAGTGCTCGACCCTACCTTTTTCACCAACTAGTCCTTGGGCTAGTGAGGTGTATGGTGGCCCATGTGTGCCATACGAAAACAATGTCGAATGATCATTCATTCTTATATTTTTTTGAATAAAAACACATTTTTTCTTAGAAAAAATGATCACTTATTTTAAATTATATATTACTTTTATTTTACGAGCATAGCCTAAGAGTGCCATTGCAAAAATAGATAAATAAATAACTATCTATGGAGTATGTGTGCCATTGCAAAAAAAAAAAAACTTGAGCGGCCCACGTGTGCCATTGACCAAGATGCAGTGCGGTGCCCTGTTGTGAAACCCAATATGGCAGAGACGTGAGTAATAGTTAAGAACAGCGACTGGGAACATGACTTGCTTTGAAAGAACAACCAAGATAAGTACGTCAGACTGAATTTACGGAGGTCGAAAATATTAGACCTCGTGAGAAGGGATTATCCCATGTGCGCATGGAGCATTAAAAGTCTGGCACGCAGAATGCAGTATTTTGCAATTGGGTGTCCGGAAAACTAAGACCCTTTTCATTTTAGTTCTCACAGCAATCTCTGGGCCGTTTAAAAAGGCGCAAAAATATAATAAATAAATGCGAAGGAAATCAGGAATAAATCATGGTTGTGGCGTGAAGAATTATCAAGAGCCGCTAGATTTTCTCCCAACGCCGGCATCATAAAGCCTTATTGTTGTCTCAAAATCGAACTCATTTTTTTTGATATACATAAATTTTCTTTCAGTAATAGAGGGTTATTTGTGCCGTTCCTTTCTATGGTTCATTTGCTGCTTTGCTTCGCTTTTAGTTATTATATTTTTGCACCTTTTTAAACGGCACAGGGATGCTGTAAGAACTAAAATGAAAGGGGTCTTAGTTTTCCGGGTACCCAGTTGCAAAATACTGCATTCTGCGTGCCAGACTTCTAATGTTCCATGCGTACATGGGATAATCCCTTCTCACGAAGTCTAATATTTCCGACCTCCTTAAATTCAGTCTGACGTACTTATCTTGGTCGTTCTTTAAAAGCAAGTCATGTTTCCCATCGCTGTTCCTAACTATTACTCGCGTCTCCACCATATTGGGTTTCACAACAGGGCATTACGCTGCATCTTGGTCTATGGCACACATGGACCGCTCAAGTTTTTTTTTTTGCAATGGAACTCGTTGGCTATGCTCGTATCTTTTTATTTTATTTTATTTTTTTTATTTTTTGAGTAAATTTTAAAAATAAAAAATAAAAACTACATAAATTAAGACTAAATAAATTTTTTTAAAAATAAAAAATAAAAGAAATATATATTTTAAAAATAAGTAATCATTTTTTCTAAGAAAAAATGTGTTTTCATAAAAAATATATCTATATAAGAATGAATGGTCATTCGATAGTGTTTTCGTATGGCACACAAGGGCCACTAAAGAGGTGTAAAGTTTACTAGTCAAAAGTCATCACCGTGGGTTACAGCTCTGTTATATAATAATTATCGAAAGTCTCAAGGCATCACAATGATGCTACATGTACGCTGAAGTGCATTTGCTGTTTATGTTGTATTATGTGTTATAATTTTTGCCTCAGTTTTTGGCTCTTAATAACTTGTTTCTATCTGTCAATTTAGAAACTAGAAAAAAGACTGAAAGTTTTCCACGAAGAAGAGAAAGAGGAGGAAATATTTGGATCCCTCCACATCAGCCTTGTCTCCTCAGATGAGTCAGAAGATGAAGGGGATGCCTTAGTCGCCAGGCCTTTAACCTGGAGAGTGGAGGAAGTGTCAGACTTCTTTAAGACACTGGATGACAGGTGGAAGGCAGCAATGACACCACAACAAAAGCGTCAGTCAGTAAGCCAAAGGAATGGCCTTCCAAGTCTACAGAGCCCAAATGGAGTTCCTCAGCAGTTAGTTTGGGCTGTACGATCTTTGTAGCTTGACTACAAAGTTAAGTTTGTACAGGGTATTGTGTTAATTTTACTTGCCTACAATCTATGAGGTTATGGTAAATAAGCACAGTTTGCTTCTTTTTCAATAGCTAATACTGAGAACTGATTGCAGTAATGTTGGTGGGTCCTTTTTTCTTAGCTTTGTTTTTGTATACTTGTATTGTATATAATTCGAGTGCTCTTTTGGACAAACTGACACCATTTCTAGTTTAGTAGGGTTAGATGAAAGAGCAGTGTTTTTTAATTTCATAGAAATTGTTTGTTGGAGGGGAAGATGGAAGTAACTATAAATCCAGAAACTTATTTTGTTTGTAGCTCATATTTGATTTTAGTCTTGTAATACTTCAACACCAGTGTACATTTAAATAAACGATATTCTTGGAATTCAGAGTTGTTTTCTTTCATCCTAGCATTTAACACTGGAGAGGGAAGTCCTTATAACGTAGTCCGCTGTTTCCCTTAGTTAATCTCAAATGAACAGTTAGCAAAAACTCTGAAACCATAAATCGCGCCAAAGAATCTGGAGTTGGGCTGGGGGAAAGGTGAAGCAGGAAAGCCCTCGGAATTCACCCGAATTCACTACCTAGAAAACACGCGAAAAAACACGTTTTCTTGAATTCGCATGAATTCACCACCCTAGAAAAAACCATGAAAACACCAGAATATTCATTAGTTTCCGAGTCATCACAGTTTGGTGAACGCTGGAAAACAGGCTTTTTGTAAAATTATCTTGAATTCACGGTCACAGAAAATGTAAGAAAACACAGCAAAACGCTTGTGAGCGGCCGATTATTCGCCGTTTTCGGAGCGTAAACGGATCACTAAACACTAGAAAACATACGTTTTCTTGAATTTTCATGAATTCACCCTTCCAGAGAATGTAAAAATATGCGAGAAAAACGCTTGCGAATTCCGGAATACTGGCTATTTTCCAAGCATTTACCGATCGGTGAACGCTTGAAAATATACGTTTTCTTGAATTTACATGAATTCACCGTCCCAGAAAATGCAAGAATACGAAAGAAAAACACTCGCGAACGCCAGAATAGTGGCTGTTTTCCAAGCATTAACTGATAGGTAAACGCTAGGATTTTCCATGGCGGAAAACAAGGGAAAACGCGGGTTTTTACTGGATAACGGCTTTGCACGTGACGTTGGTCTGTGGGAAAACTCCAGTAAACGCCCAGAATACCAGACGTTTTACGAGTGTTAACTGAATGGTGAACGCCAGAAAACGTGCGTTTTCCAGCGTTCACCGCAACAGAAAACTGCCGGATAATGGAACGAATACTCGAATTCACCGGCATGAAAACTCGCGGAAAAGATAGGATTTTCCGTTTTGGTCTGGAAAATACCGCATTTTGCTTAAGTTCGCCGCTAAAATGCCACTTTTCTTGCCATGATCGGAAATATTTAAACGACATAAAACATAGAGTCACAAGGGTTTTCCCCCTTCTGATTGTTAAAAGGGGATGTACAAAACTGTCGACTAGGCGGATTCGTTGAAAGTACGGAAAATGTTCGAAGCACCGTATAAGTTTGGCTAAGAAATACCTAGGAGCGCAGTGGCCTGAGGTGAAACGATCCATAGATTCTCCAGCTACATGCACGACCGTCGTACGCGCTTGTTCAAATAACATTTTATCCCAGCGACACTGGTTACATTAACGTTAAAAGAAATAACTTACTGTTATCTTCAAATGGACTTATGTATAGTTGTTGGTCCTCGGAATCACTGTCTTCAGCATGTTTTCTTTTGCGAGAGTAGCGGTTTTCTTCCTGTAAAGGAAAGAAGAAAACAAGCTTTGGCTTAAAGAACTCAATATTTATTATTATTATTTATTATTATTACATACCTCTTTTCTGTTCTTCTCTGATATGGATGTACCTTCAAAGTATGAAATGACCTCTTCCGTTTCACTTGGATTGTGATCCGGGCTTTCCTCAACAGAAACTGTGACTTGAAAAAATAAAGGTTGTTACAATATGTTGACAAGTAAGAAAAAGAAGTAACCAGTGGAAGAAAGCAAGGAAACTCCCACCTCCCCTCTTCCCTCCTTTTTTTAGTTAAGCTACCATGGCAACAGGAACACTTTGTACAACGGAGGCAGTGGCCGAAAGGTAAGGTAGAAAATCTAGATCTTTCTGTCTGTAGGTTAAGTCACCATCTCTGCCACTCTATAACTGAAAGAAATGAAGGCAAGAAGGGAAAGTGTTAAATAAAACGAACCACTAACCTTTACCATTTCTCTTGCCAGTACTGGAGATACTATCGTCTGATAGCACTTCAATGCCTGAAAGAAAGATGATTCCATTTCTATATTGCGGTAAAATACGCCTGTCTCCACGAGGTTAAGAGGCGTTATCCGAGCTACACTCTCTTCATTCCTATTTTTCCAGTATAATTTGATACACCTGAAGCTTTGCTAGCAGACAACTCAGTTTTATGAATGTTACAACAAGATCGATGTCCAAAAAGCAAGAAATGACGGCCAGTTCAGATTCTCAAAAGCTTGACGACCTGTTAACCAAAATGGACGCCCTTCTCGAGGCGAAGAATGACATGCTGATAAAGTTGAATAAGCTGGAAGAAATTCAACATGGAATTGTCAAAGATGTCGACGAGCTGAAACAAAGTCTGCGAGATTCACAACAGAAAATTGAAGAGAAAGCAGACCGTATCGAGACTGCTGCTTTAATGAGAAGGATTGAAGGTCCAAACGCAACAACATTGTTATTTGGGGCGTGGAAGAAGGCAGCGAGGGAGCTTACACCTCAATGGAAGAATTTGTTAGCGTTTCTATATTCCAAGGTCTGATGAATTTGGAGAGAGAAGTCGAAGTTATGCGAGCACATAGAACAAGTATAAAACAGGACACTAACAATCC
>NC_090886.1:23200567-23205567 GCF_036669925.1 Montipora capricornis
GGCAAAGGGATGGACTGGGCAAAGGATGCGCAGAATCGGCTACGCGCTGGAAAGCGCTACCTGAAGGGGGACTACAAGGTATGCATTAAACATAAAGAGAGGCTCATCTCCTTAATAATATATGTGCGTGCATATGATAATGACGGTAAATCTCCTCACAAATAGACAAAAGATATTCACATTTGTGGCCGGTACATGATCCTATCATGATATCGGAAATGTAACATGTTGTTCAGTTGAAACTGCTTAACAATGTTATGGGTGGGGTATTGGTTACCCTGATATGAGACCTGTTCGATAACATGAATCTTTTTATTAACCACCTGCAGGTCCATGTTTGTCAAAGCTCCACCATGGCTGATCACTGCCGAACCTTTGCGCTAAGTGACCCGGACAATGCTTCATTCAGGGGCGAATGCGATCGGTGTGCTTTTCTGCATTCTGCACTAGCAGAAGTGGAGAGCGCGCTTGCCATAGAAATGGAGAATCTAACCGACGACGAGAAGGAGGAACTGTCGTTCAAAGTGACCCAAGCAACAGGCAACATTCTGGCTTGGAAAGCGCACATCTTGCGTTCCATACATCAAGACCGAGCCCGTGTAGAACTACTCGATATGCTAGACGAAACATCAGTATTGTTGGTCCAGGACTGGGCCATGAAATACTTGCCAAGGAAATACCGCGAGAGCCAGACCGATTGGTTTGGTAAGCGCGATATTCCTTAGCACATCAGCGTCGCCTTCAGGAAACACGATGAGCAGATTGAGCTACTCACATTCTGCCACATCTTCAAATCCTGCACACAAGATAGTAGCGCGGTGCTTGCGGTGATGGCCAATGTCATCGAGCAGCTAAAGTCCAATATGCTGCGAATGGACACCGTGTTCTATCGACAGGACAATGCTGGGTGTTTCCACTGTGGGGCCAGCATTGTTTGCGCAAGCATCATCGGCCGCCAACAAGGCGTTGCGATCCGGTGTCTCGATTTTTCCGATGCACAAGGGGGTAAGGGAGCGTGTGACGGCAAAGTGGCGACCATTAAGGTTCACATGCGGGCTTCCCACAACTCTGGCCATGACATCGAGAGCGCAGACCAGATGTATGATGCCATGACGTCATCTGGCGGCATCCCATCATTGAGTGTCACGCTCTGTGACTCTGTAATAGCTGCTCAGGCTGGCCCTTACAAGATCGATGGGCTGAGCTTCCTTTCAAACATCGCGTTTACTACAGAAGGCATCCGTGTTTGGAGGGCATACAAAATCGGCCCTGGAAAGCTAATCCCTGGTGTGGAGGTGAGTACTGCAAAGCTTCCAGCTCTTGAAGTCAACAAGAGCCACCCAAGCACGTTCACAGTAGTCACTCAGCGCCACACTTCTAGCTCGACAGAAGGTCTTCAGGGCGATGCTACAAACGAAGTGGAGGCAAAATCCACTAGTCTGTTTGCTTGCCCAGAGGAAGGTTGTGCAAAAACCTTTCTTCGGCACTCCTCGCTGCTCCGGCATCTTGACTGCGGAAAGCACCAACTGGTTCTCGAACGCGAAACGCTGTTTGACAAAGCAGCCCTAGAGTACCAGCATCAACTCGAAGGTCAAGGAGGGGACACACTGGAACCAATCCTGAGTGCACCCATCTCCAGTACAGGCACGCAGTACTTAACCATGGGCTGGGCGCTCAAAGTAGGTGCTTCATGGCGGACCCGGTTCACAACAACACAGCGGTCATATTTGACAGATAAGTTTAGACGTGGCGAAGAGACAGGGAGGAAAGCCGATCCGGCGTCGGTTGCGTGAGCAATGATGACCGCCAAGGATGCGCACGGTTCCAGGCTCTTTACTAGTGGGGATTTCTTGACTGCAGATCAAGTGGCGGGTTTTTTCTCACGCCTCGCGTCCAAAAAAGCCCTGGCCGAGGATCCTGATAACGACAGAGAGTGCGACGGAGGAAGCAGAAGAAGATATAGGGGCTGTCACTGTCGAGCCAGATTTTGAGGAAATGATGAATGCAGTCGTCGATGACCTGCTGCCCAAACATCCTCTGATATATGACTCACACAATCTTTGCGAACTGGCTTCCAAAGGGAAGTTCACCACATTTGCTGTCTCCGTTCTAAGAGAGATGTGTTGCTCCTTCGGAATTGATGTCGAGGACATCCATGTCAAGCGACGAAAGCCTTATGCTGACAGATTACAGTCGCTCTGTGATGCGTGCACGTGCAAACAATAATTGAGCTGTATTTTACGCCAGGCGGGGTGGTGGTGGTGTTAAGGGGGGGGGGGGTGGTTAGGGTTACGCAAATGAGTCACACGCCATTTTGGGGGGATCAAATTGCAAAGCATTTTTTAGAGGGTGGGAGAATACATGTGTCCTGCACTGGTATTTTTAGGGTATTTTTCCGATTTCGAGAGAGCATCCCTCTCACTTTTACTGGGGTACTAGGGAGAACACCCCCCTTCCCTCCTTTCCCCACCCCCGGGACTTTACATTCTCCATGTGCACGCGGATATAATTGAGCGGCAACCTGTCGTAATGTCAATGCTTATGCTCCTCGGAAATACGTAATACGCAATATTGAATAAACTTTTTTCCATATAAGTGACCAGTATTAGAAGGCCATTGTGCTAGATTGAGAAGACCATATTTCCTCCCACATTACAAGCATCTTACAAATTTAAGTAACAAGTACGTACAGCATCAATTGCATTTCACGACTGTATTGCGATAATCCAAAGTCAAGTAATACACCTATTTCAATTAGCTTTGACTATAGAAAAATGAAAAATATTGAAGACCTGATAAGCACCTTGCAAGAAACGCAGGTTTTGGGGGTTATTTCTTTTTGGAAGAGTTGAAAGTCATGCTTGTGAAATGCAAGAGAACCACTTTGGCAAAATTCGGCGTGGACACATTGTAGTGCGATTCTTTAGCGAATAAGGTGCACCAAATATGCAACTTGGTCAGGCAATTTCCCATTTCCAGTAGTCAAAGTTAATTGAAATAGGTGTATGTCATTCATTCCGGCGATTCCTCAATCTTTAATCGAAAAGTTTGTGTGCACGCCATTTTGGTACGGTCAAATATCTTCAGAAGGACCCGAATTCTGTTTGTATTTGATTGACAGCGCAATACGACAAATTTGGCAGAGTGATTCAATAAATAAATAATAGAGAAGGAGAGGCATATTGTTTTGAGTCGCATACCTACACAGATGTGCCAGAAAGCCAAATGCGTTTCGCTACGTACCCAGGCTACGTATTACAAATTACTTCCTCCCGACCACTTATGAGTTTCTACCTCACGCCCCTTGGTAAATAACAGCACACATGCAACAACTCTCAAGTTCCTCAAGCCGTGGAAATCAGGGAACCCAACACATCCTTTGAAGAATTTAAGGACATTTTCGGATGGCACTAAGCGAAGGAAAATGATGAATTACAACGATTTTACGGGACGAATTTTCAAGAGAATACGGAGCTGATGTGTGATACTCCACCGCTACGCGTGTTTCCTAAAATAGGATTTGAAGCCAGATAATCCACCCAAAACATCAAGAAACCAAGGACAACTCATCTCAAGGACTTCTTCAGTGCCGTTTTTGGAAGCGCCATTGTTCAACGATTATAAACTTGCCGACGATAATTCTCATATCATTTTAAAGCCTGTTCTTTCTACTTTCTAGAAATATATATTTTTGTTGAATTACTGTTTTACCGGGACAGTTAATTTGCTCTCGACAACTCTCGCCATTTTGCTTAGTTTAGGTCGGTGAAATTTTGCCTGTTTTTAATTACTTCCGGTGACCTCAAAGGTCAAGCTAGAAGTTTATATTTCAGTTCAAATTACTTATTAATCCGAGGTAAACACGATTCTAGGATTGTATGGCGGTTATTTAGCGATGCGAAGTGAAAATGAGTATATTTGTAAGGCCGAGTCACAAGGCTTGAAAAGGTGAATTCTCACTGCTTGCGGGATAATGACCGAAAATGGTTATTTTACGGATTTGAAATTAATATTTGAAAGAAAAAATACCCCCACGTTTCTTACCATACCATAAGGTAACTATGGACGAAATATGTAGAAATTCGATTTTTCATCATGTGCCACGTATTTTCAATTTCGCTCGGTCATAGTGGTTCTTAAAAGAACCCTACTACCCTTAGTTTTACATGGAGTAAAACCTCTCCTTTTATATTTTGTAGGCTTGATTATTGGCTGATTTCAGATAGTTTACATGATTTGGTTACTCGAGTTGACATTATAGCTTCAATAAAAACTGATCACTCTGTTATAGTATTAGAATTAAAGGAAATTGAAGAGAATTGTAAAGCACCAGGTTTTTGGAAGCTAAATACTTCTTTACTAGCCAATCCCTAGTGAGTTGCCTACTTGGGTAGAAGAAGCAAATGATTTGTCAAATAATAGAATAAAATGGGACTGGTTAAAATTTAAAATTAAGATGAGTTCAATCGCTTTTTCAAAGAAATTGTCCCGAGAGCGTCAGAAGTTGGAGGAGGAACTCAATTCTAAATACCAAGATGCACTAAATAGATTTCAGCAAAACCCTTCGAATGTTACAAAACAGGAAGCTGAAAAACTTTAAAGTGAACTTGAAGCATTGTATGATCAGAAAGTTGAGGGGATAATTGTTCACTCCAGAGCACGCTGGCATGAGCATGGCAAGAAGAATAGCAAGTATTTTCTTAATTTAGAAAAAGGTCATCATATTAAAAAGCATATAAGAAAGTTGTACATCAGTGGTACAATTTCAACGAACCCTTTTCTAATAATGGACGCTCAAAAGTCGTTTTACAGTAAACTATATCAAAGATAACAAACAAATCAGAACAGTCCTGAAGCTAAGCGTTTCTTGGATAATCCTAGTATCGCAAAACTTTCTGAAGAACAGAGAACAAGCTGTGAAGGCAAAATTACTATCGAAGAATGTGAGAAAATTTTGGGCTCTTTCCAAACGGGTAAAACTCCTGGTAATGATGGAATTA
>NC_090886.1:23210567-23230567 GCF_036669925.1 Montipora capricornis
TAATTTAAACTTTATACGTGGCAACGAAAACGTTGCCCATTCCGCGCAAGGCGAAACGGCTTTTTTGGGGGGAATTTTCTGTTCAGAATATCCGAGTAGACGCAGCGAGAAAGTAAATTTTCATTTCGCAAACTACAGTAAGCCTATTTCCAGAAGCCATAATTCGTTTATGCAAGACATAACTAATAAGAAAACAGCCTAGACACACATAACTTCAACTAAAATACTTTACTGGGTTATTTCCTCCAGTTTTGTACCAAACTTTCTAATATTTCTACAGCATGGTAAGATGTCAATTTCACAATAAACCTTAAGGATCCTGAAATGAGCAAGGTTAATTCGAGTAAATTTTATGTCATATTTCACAGTTATTCAAACAAAAACTTACACTTGCCTCTTATCAACATTGTCCAAATCGATTTTTGATAAATCTGTGTCAAAAAAAGCGTTGATCTCTATCCAAAATAGTTTTTTCAACATTGAAATAAGTTTCTGCCATACATTTTCTTACATCAATTTGCAATGTTTGCCCCCTAGCGATCCCAGAATCCTTTGCATATAAACAGGGATCTGATTACTGGTAACTCATTCATTGCCAGAACAACGTATCACTTACATTTTTTAATGTGTCGGAATTGTGTTGGTTGCGTGACAATAGTTAAACAATTTTGATAATGTCGGTTTGAAGTGTTAAGTGATGTGTGAATTAAGAACTTGGGGTCAAATCGTCGTTGACAATACAATAACAGCGGAAATCATGAGAATGTACACGACCAATCAGAATAGAGGGAGTTGTCTCAAAAAAGGGAGCAGTTGAAAAGAGAAAAGAAGGAGAAAATCTCGTACTACGAGGGATCAATAAAACGTTTTTAAAAATTGTGACAGTGTTGGATAAGTTTGGAGGCATTTCCAACACAAGTAGCACCTCCAACAGGACAAGTGGACGAAGTGTCGCTCGAAGAAGAGCAAGGATCCGCACAAGTTACAGGGCGTTTGTGTATATCGCAGCTTAAACAAGAGCGGGCATCTGTTATCTGGGATCTGTGCGTTGCGGACTTTAAACCAAACAGTACCGGTGAGCAAAATTGTGAGAGCAAAAGAGCAAAAGAAAGTGATGGAAAAGCAATTGCAGGAACTAGAGGGGAAGCTTCGAACTCTAGAGTTCACCCGTAAAAACACCGCGGAATTGATGACATCGAATAACATCGAAACAATCTCGAGACAAGAGACTCAATCAGGTCCAAAGTAAAGGCCATTCATACGTTAAAGGAATCCATCATAGAACATAAGTTCACCGCCGGAAAATCTGGGGAAGTTGTAACAGAATGGTCCCAACAGATTGAAGGAAGCCTAAACCCGACGGACGAAGAAGAAGCTTTATCGGTACGCAATTTAATAGCGAAAATCGAGAAAGAAAATCGGGCAGCAGCGAAGGTGGAATCCGATAAACAGGAAATGGCCTCTAATCAGGCAAAACACGAGGTAAAACTAAAGCAAGAACGAGAACTCTTGGAGCAACAGCTGGAATATCTAAAGACAAAGGAAGCTAGCCATCAAGTTCAAGCTACCAAAGCTTTCAATCACTCAGTTTGATGGGTTATTCGAAAACTGGCTTCCTTTCTGGAACAAGTTTTAAGCGGAAATCGACTCCGCAACTCTAACGCCCGTCACAAAGTTCGCGTATTTGAAAGAGCTCGTGGAACCGAAAGTAAGGGCTGACACTGACGGATTGCCGCTCAACAGTGAAGGCTATGAGAGAGCGAAGAGCATACCCAAAGGAGAATACGGCAAAACCAGTGAAATTATCAACGCCTATGTTCGTAACATTTTGGTGCTCCCCGTAGTGACAAGCCCGGATCTGAAGAGGGTGAACGTCTTTTACAAGACCCTATTGCACAACGTACAATCGCTGGAAACTCTGGGCAAACTAGAGCGAGTGAATGGGATGGCAAGGAGCGTTCTCGACAAACTTAAAGGGATTAAAGCTGATTTAGTCAGAGGTGAAACAGGATGGCAAGACTGGGATTTACCTAGTTCTGGCTCTAAAGAAATGGTGAGATATCAATTCAGTGGGAGAAAATGGCAGCAACGTTCCTAAAGGCAAGTCTCGCCTCTACCACGCAGACGAACGAAAACCACGCACATGTGTCTACTGTAAGGGAGGAGATCATGTTTCATCTGCTTGCACGCACTTGACCACCTTAGACGAAAGGAAGAGATTTCTGGCGGCTGATTGCAAGAGTAGGTCAAGATGCCAGAAATGTGGAAAAAGACACCATACATCTATCTGCACCCAGGGGGATCATTGGGCACTCCTCGACACTGGAGCTGGGAGCTCTTACGCCTCAGCAGCACTTTTGGACAAGATTCCTAAGTGCACACGTACCCGAGAAGTTCGACGGATCCAAATGATGCTTGGGTCTACAACACGGCAAGTGGAACTTTCATCAATTACCGTACAAGCAGCAGATGGCAGCACAGAGTTAAAGGTTGATGTCACCAAAGTGGATCGAAAGGAGTTACTTATAGTTGACAATCCAAATTACAAGAAGATCATTGAATCGTACGCTCACCTCCAGGGAGTCCATATGGACGACAGTGATTCCAAACCTCACCTGCCAGTCCACCTCATCTTGGGCGCCAGTGATTACGCGGTTATCAAAACAACAGAAAGACCTCGAATCAGTCGTCTAGGAGAGCCAGTTGCCGAGAAAACTAAACTCGGGTGGACCATTATGTCCCCAGGGAGAGAAATTGATCACACCAACATGCTGCTGACACAAACAAATCATGTTGATTATGAAGAACTCTGTCGATTGGATGTGTTAGGGCTAGAGGACTCTCCGGAACATGACCAGCAGACGGTCTACGCTGAATTTCAAGAACAGCTAACGCGGGATCCGGAAGGACGGTACGAAACGTCTCTGCCGTGGAAGGGTAACCATCCACCTCTACCAAATAACAAAGCAGGAAGTTTACAAAGACTCGTCAACCTCTGGAGCAGGCTGCAGCGCATGGGCCTGACCGAAGAGTATGGACAAATCATTGAGCAACAGAAGTCGGAGGGGATAGTAGAAGGAGCGAATGAATCTCCACAGGAGAAGGAGTTTTATATTCCTCACAAGCCTGTCATGCGAATAGGAGATGAATCAACGAAGTTACATGTGGTTTATGACACATCAGCTCGGTCCAACCCACGGGCACCCAGTCTGAATGACTGTTTATACGCCGGACCGCCTCTTCAGAACCATCTGTGGAATGTGTTGGTGCGCATGCGCTTTCACCCAGTGCTCATCACAGGGACCTCAAGCAAGCCTTCCTCCAGGCTCACATCAAGAAACAAGAAAGGGACGCGCTTCAGTTTCACTGGAAAGCAAATGAACGCTCAGAAGTAGAAGCTCTAAGATTCATGCGAGCGTTGTTCGGTCTAGTGCCGTCACCTTTCCTGCTGGGGGGAGTGATTGAGAGTCACCTCGAAGGCCAGAGCTAGTCGCTTAACTGCACAAGAGTCTCTATGTGGATGATCTCATCAGTGGAAAACTGACGGTGAAAGAGGCGGAGCAGCTGAAACAGGGGGAAATCGAGGTGTTCGAAGATGCGAAGTTCACACTCCATAAGTGGCATTCCAATGCAGCTGAATTAGAACAGAACGGGACCAAAGTGGAAGACGAAGAATCGTTTGTCAAGCAGCAACTCAGACAACCGGGTGGAAGAGACAGCAGCCTCCTTGGACTTTCTTGGGACAAAAGGCAAAATGAGATCAGCGTAGCTGTGCCACAAGAAAATGCAATCACAACTAAGAGAGGAATATTGCGCAAGCTCGCGAAGATCTACAACCCATTGGGCCTTGCAGCACCGTTAACTCTGAAAGGGAAGCTAATTTACCGAGATGCATGCAGAGCAAAACTAGCGTGGAATGCACCGCTGCCCTCACAACTGGCTAGCCAATGGTCGTGCCTGGAGAGAGAGCTACAACCAAAGGTGACAGCACCAAGAGCCTTGACACTTTAGCGAGAAGAGATAGAGGAAATTGAGGTTCACACCTTTGGTGATGCAAGCGTAAATGGTGTGTCCGCGACCGTACATGCAGTGGTGAAGCAGAGATCAGGTGTAAACACAGGATTGGTTGCAGCAAAAGCACAACTAGCCAAACAAGGGCTCACGATACCACGCTTAGAGATTGTGTCAGCCCATGGCGACGAACCTGAGGAACATTGACGCTGTGCACTTAAAGGATTTCCTGTGAAACAATCTTTTGGATGGCTGGACAGTACAGTTGCGCTCCACTGGGTCAAAGGAGGTGGAGAATACAAACAATTCGTTATGAACTGAGTAAGGAAAATACAAGATTACTTGGCGCCACGTTCCCACGCAGGAGAATCCCGCCGATTTGGGGAGTCGAGGAGGACAAGTGGCCCACAACTCATTGTGGTGGCAAGGGCCGCAGTGGCTCACAAGGAAAGAGGAGTGGCCACCAGATCTTGTGACAAGTGCTTCTCCAGAGACAATTACGGAAGCCAAAGCAACTCGTGAAATCTTTGCTGTGGCATTAGCAGCAAATGCAACTGATGAACTAGATGCACTACTTGACAAGTTCTGCTACTGGAAAGCTATCAGGGTATGCGCATGGATCAAGCGGTTCCTTTTCAATGTCCGCACAAGGAAAACCAGCAGAATGACTGGACCTTTGACTACGCAAGAACTGAACCTTGTTAAACTGTTCTGGGAGAAGAGAGTGCAGAGAAGACGAGCATTATCAAGAGGATCGGCTGCAACTTAATCTTCAGCCTAACTCAGATGGTGTACTGGAGTGCCGAGGCAGGATACAGGGCCACTATCCAGTGTACCTACCAGACAGCCAACAATACACAAAGAAGCTGGTTGAACATGCCCACCAAAGCACACTCCATGGGGGAGTAGGTCTAACCATGGCAAAATTACGAGAGCGCTATTGGGTACCGCGACTGAGGAAACTATCCAAACGTATCACCAGGGCATGCCACGGATGTCGAAGGTTTCAAGCCAAGGCCTACTCAAGCCCTCCACCAGGCAACCTTCCGAGAGAGCGAACTGAGGGAGAAACCCCGTTCCAGCTCATTGGAGTTGATTATGCAGGGCCCCTAAAGTACCGTGTGAAAGCAAAGATGGAAGGGAAGGCATATATATTATTGTACTCCTGTAGTTTGACCCGTGCCTTACACAGTTGCCCAGCCTAGAAACCAAAGAGTTCCTGAGGAGTTTCAAACGCTTTATCGCTCGACGTGGCCGACCTAAAACAGTGTACTCTGACAACGGAAAGTCCTTCGTTGGGGCAGCGAAATGGATCAGCAAAGTAATGAGTGATGAGAAGTTCCATGACTTTGTGGCGGTTTAGCAGATCAAGTGGAAATTCAACCTGAGCCACACGCCCTGGCAGGGTGGCCAATTCGAAAGAATGGTTGGGTTGGTCAAATTAGCTCTCAACAAGACTGGACCGAGCTAGAAGAAATCCTATTAGATGTGGAAGTTGCGCTAAATAACAGGCCCTTGTCTTACGCTGAGGATGACGTTCAGTTTCCACTCCTCACGCCAAATTCTCTCATGTTCGCCCAACCGAACACACTGCCAGAGCTTCAGCCTCATCATAGCGAGGACTGTGACCTCCGTAAGAGAGCCAGGTATCTGAAGCGATGCAAGGATGCACTATGGTCCCGCTGGACATCAGAGTATTTGCGTGGGCTTAGGGAAAGACAGAAACTTAAACACAAGAGTGGACAGGTTCACGCGGCCAGGGGAGATGTGGTCATCATAAAGTCTGAAGAAAAGAACAGAGGACAATGGAAGTTGGGCATCATAGAAGAGCTCATCACCGGACAAGATGGAGTAGTGAGAGGGCAAGTCAATCCTAGAGAGGCCAGTACAGCTTTTGTATCCTCTGGAGCTGTCCAGTGAGAGACCACCTGGGGGACCTAACGTTGATCTTGATCCAAGGCCGCCGGCCTTCTGGTCAAGGTGTAATGCTGTGGCTGTGGCCAGAACACGTATACACGACCTTGCTGAGCAGTGAGCTAAAACAACGCTAACTGCAGCAGGCGGAACAATGAGCATTATTGTTTAGTCTAACACAAGAGCTAGGCTTATAAGAGCTCGGAACTATATGGAGACTTTGTTTATTTCCGTGATTAAACGTGATTAAGATTGGGTGATTGACATATATCTCTTTCGGAGATATATGAGGGGAGGGTGTCGGAATCGTGTCGGTTGCGTGACAATAGTTAAGCCATTTTGATAATATCGTTTTGAAGTGTTAAGTGATGTGTGAATTGAGAACTTGGGGTCAAATCGTTGTTGAAAATACAATTACATCGGAAATCATGAGAATGTACACGACCAATCAGAATAGAGGGAGTTGTCTCAAAAAAGGGAGCGCTTGAAAAGAGAAAAGAAGGAGAAAATCTTGTACTACGAGGGATGAATAAATCGTTTTTAAAAATTGTGACAGTGTTGGATAACTTTGGAGGCATTCCCAACAAATGTTCAATTATCTTTTCCAGCCAAAAGACAACATACAAGCATTATCATTGGTAAATATTGCTACATCAACTTATTTGATCACCAATAAACACACTTGTTTAATACATGTACTTATAATATTATTATGTAACGACACTTACCAACAAAATTAATAGATACATTTATTTCATTTATAAATGCCTTTGTATTCTAAATAAGACAAACTACATTATGTACACTACATAAGTACATTTAAGACTAAAAGAACACTATGACAAGACACTAGTCAAGACCCATCTTATTTCTCCCGTAGAAATATACCCAATGTCTCTTTCCGTCACTATGCTTCACGTTAACTCAACTATCCCCAATCCATGACATTCCTCCAACCAAAATATTTCCAAAACACTTACGCTAATATGCATGTCGAAGATCCCAAAAGAAACACCTTTTTTCTTAACCTACGTAAAACTTCTACATTTCAATTGTCCCCCGTTGGATTTAAATGTTTCAAAAAAGTTATTTTACTCACTAAATGACGTACAAAACCAGAGTAGGCGATTGCAAGCTGCCCTTGCCGAACACAAATGACTTTTAAAGAAATAGAGCAAGAAGTAGAACGAATCCAACTGGTCACCTCCATATTGTAAAATCACCTCCATTTCCCTTTACACTCATTTTTATTATCGCCAAAATTCAATCCTCAAAACAACTCATAAAACTCCTCGATAAGTTGACCCAAAACCACACATCCTTGTCAAGCTGTGGGAGCGGCGATACCCCTGGTCAACAGTAAAGCTCAAAGTCCCCTTGCGTGTGAGAAGCCTGGAACAACAAAACTGAAACAACCCAAACCCATACAAAAATACTAACCTTAGGCC
Source organism: Montipora capricornis (assembly GCF_036669925.1). Lineage (NCBI taxonomy): Eukaryota > Metazoa > Cnidaria > Anthozoa > Scleractinia > Acroporidae > Montipora > Montipora capricornis. The sequence continues at coordinate 23,217,941 of NC_090886.1, forward strand.
TAAACATTATCTAAAGCATATTGTTTAGGCCTAAGGTTAGCATTTTTATAAAGATTTCGGTTGTTTCAGCTATTGTACCCTTGTTTCAGTTTTGTTTTTCCAGGCTCCTCCAACCAAGGGCACTTTGAGATATAGAAACAAGTCTTTACCCCCGATGGTTGTCGACACCCATGGCCATCCCTCAAACTGACATTGGACATTTTGAAACAATTACACGACATAATATCCCATCTTACTGCTGTAAAAAGAACGAAAACAACCAGATTTGAAGCTTATGCACCTATCAAAATGGTTTGAGTTCCGTTGGCAAAATGTACTTAGTCTGTGCAATCATTCAAAATGCAATCACATGTTTAAATGGAAACCTGACATCAAACTTTTTTGAAATTGAACCTCCTTCCCTGCATGATTACTTTAGATAAGACCAGAAGTGTGAAAGCAGCAGTACATGAAATGAAATGTTTATTTGTGCAAATCTAATTAATACAATTATACTCTGGACATAACAACCAAAAATTGCATAAATTCCATGTACAAGACTGTAAAGTTATACTCCGCATTCCCTTTTGATTATTCAACTTTTGATGTAAAAAAGGCATGAAAATAATGCTTGAACATGTATAGCTTTAGGAATGAAGCAGTTATTAAAATCAGATTAGTGAATTCGAAAGCTGCTCTACTGAATCGCAAGCTCATTGACAAGTTCCACACAATATTGCGAATTTTGCCTACAAATTAATCAGTAAGAATATACTGAAAGGTGGTTATTATGACTCTTTGCATTTGTTCACTTGTTGAAGCATATTCATCATAAAGTGACTCTGCTGCTGCATCATAACTTGAAACTGTTGTTGTTGTTGAATCAAATGCATCATACTTTCATATCTTTGCTTCTCGAATTCTTGCTGTTTTTCCTTCATCTGCAGCTCTTTCTCTCGGATACTCATTTCCTGAGTATTTTTTTCTCGCAAATATTCCTGGGTGTCATTCCCTGAAATTGTGCTATTTTCCTCCTCCTCTTCTTATTTCCTCCAAATGTTTCCATGGCAACTCTTCTCATTTCCAAAGCACTTTCTCTCTCCTTCTCTGACTTTGAAGAGGGACTGTCACCTACAGAGGTGCATATGTCAATTATATGATTTGAAGATATTCATGATTTTTTCTATTCCCCCAAATATTTAGAACAGGTAAAATTAATAACAAACTCTCACAAAGGCTATGATTGATTTAAATAATGCTCATTGTACATTTTAAATGGTTGCGACGGGGCAAGGAGTTCGAAAACAGCTGAGAAAGATTCATCACAACAAAAACAAATAAAGAAAGAAACTTGAAATTTACCCAAGCAGAAAAATATTTTTGGCCGTATCACACAATGCTAAAAGAAGTACAAACTCCCTCCCTTTGCCTAAACCCAATAACAAAAATTGAGTTATGAGTGGCCTCAAGAATAAATTTAGATATGCCAGGCTTACAGTTTGTTTTTTTTTATCTTTTTCTCAAATGATAAGGGGCGCTGTCGATTAGATAAAAGTAAACCCCAACACGATAATAAATAATGTAGCTATGAAACAACTAACAAGATGAAAAAAGCAGCAAGAACAAATAAGTGCAATAGACAGACATCTATATGCACCAAATAACTCTATCCCATGAAGAGGCGTGTAGAGTATCTAAAAATTTTTGACTGATCCTAAAATCATTTGTCCCGTAAAAATACCAGCACGAGTGGACTGAGTAGATTTTTAAAATAAGAATGCTGCATTGGTAAAATAAAAAAAAATTTAGAATGTTTCTTTCTTATGCCTATAATATGAGTTCACGAATAGGCAGCCAATGACGTTTAAACAGTAAAGGTGTTATGTGACAGTATTTACCGGCATTATATGCCTGCATCTTTGAATTTTTTGGATTTGATAATCAGGTAAACCTAGATATAGACTATTACAGTAGTCAATTCTACTGTAAATTAATGTATGGATGAGAATTTCTACCGATTCTTGTGATAAATATCTTCGTATTCTACGAAGATTATACAAGTGATAAAATGCAATACTACAAGTCTTATTGATATGTGTGTTCATTGTTAAGGATGGTTCTAGCCACAGCCCCAAATTCTTGACTTCTTTGCTAGGCTTTATCAAGTCGTTACCAACACATAATGTGGACATATTTATTTTCTAAAGTTGTTGCTTCGTGCCAATCAGTAGCAGCTCCGTCTTGTCAGTGTTAAGTTGTAGTTTGGCCTCCTTCATCCATTTCTGTATATCTTTGATGCATCTTTCCATAGCCGCTATGGCCTCATCCTCTCCACAATTGTCCTTGGGACTAAAAGATACATAAAGTTGAGTATCATCAGCATAGCACATAACAGATGGTAGGTGGGGTTTCATACTGCTCTATATATCTTGCTAAACGTAAATATTAGTATAGGTAATGACATTATTTTGACTGTAATTTAGATAAATATAAGCACAAGTAAATTGCACAAGCCTGTGAGACGAATGCAATTTGTACTCTTTGAAAAAATTTACAAATGCTTATATATTCCAAATTGCACGAGAAAAATCATATCATTATATTTATAAATAATATATATCAAAAAAATTGAAATCGTTAAATATCTCGCAATCACAGAAACATCGCACTATCAACGGTTCGCATTTAATTGGCTGTCTCTGACTTTGTTTACCCATTGAGCAAACAGAATGCGTGGGTTATTAACTATTTTTGCACTTTATTATCTCTTTTCTGCACTACGTTACCTCAAAACTGCATTTTTCTTAGCGAATCAGAATGGACTAATTTTTTGGTGTATATTATTAAGCCTGTAATCACACTTCAGGCAAAAACAACGTAATAGCTATTACTAGTTTCTACATCAAACTTCTATAAAAATGTCACAACTTTGTTGTTATACACCAAATTCAACATATAGCATCTTTCCTATAACACTTAGGAAATCACCTTTCTTTCATTAACATCCATATTACCGTTGCGTTTGTACTTATAAAATCTGGACTTTCTCCGTTTTTTTTTCTTTCCCTCACAAAAAATGCCTCAAACCAGCTACAACGCTTTGAAAAGACAAACATTAACACAACAACACTTTATTACCTAAAAGCAATATTACAGCAACATTTCAAACGGGCCTATGGAAAATCAGAAAATCCTGAATCCTGAATCCGGAACCAGAATGAGAGCAATAAAGCTCGATCATATCCACTTGTTTTATTTTAGTTAAAAAAGTTGAATGTTACAAACACAAACTTGCGACTACAAAGTTCCCCGTACGAAGATTTTTGGCCTGACTGAGCGAGATTCGGACCCGATTCAGGCCATAAAGCTGTTTCTACCTCGCATTTGCATACAATCAGAGGTCACGTGAGATAGCAAGCATGTGATATCCGAGCTCAGTGCGAGTTTTGTTGTCCGAGCAAACAGTCGTGTTACTCTCTGGTAGTGCAGTTTTTCGCTTTTTCAGACTTTTATTACGCCCTTCGATCATTATGGCCGGAGGGAAAGACGCATCCAAACCTGTTAGCGAAGAGCAGTTATTGGAAATCCACCCGGACGAAGACAACGGCGAAATGTCCGGAGAAGATGGATCGAACACCAGTGCCATGTCGTGCCAGGCACAAGCAAGCGACTCGAACGTTTCGTTGTCGCAGGCTGATGTACAGCTCCTGTCGTCAGCAATACTCACTTTGTCGAAGAAAATAGACAAATTCGAGGACCCCCCTTCCAAAGGGAAAGGGAAAGGCAAAGGAAAAAGGCCGAGGGATGATCGAGAACAGCAACACGATCTTCCCGCCAAAAAGCCCGCGAAGGACAGCTCGAGCTCCTCGAGCGCTTTAGAGAGCGAAGAAACCGAAGATATTCAGGCTCTCATGAACAAAGTAGCGGGGGATGACGGCGATATTGATGAGGAAGACGATGAAGAGGAGGACGATATTCTGGCGGATTTAGAGAAGGAGTACGCCTCCGAAGACATGACGGGCAAAAATATTAACAGCCCACAGCTCGCCAAACTCCTTAGCAAGATGTTTCGCAACCGGCTTCCAGACAAATTGCTGAAAGAAAAACTTGAACGCCAAGCTAGACCGGAAAATTGCGAAACTGCTAAAGCCACAAGAGTTAACCCGGGCATTTGGCGCAAGCTTCGCGAACCCACTCAGAAGCGGGATTTGCAGATGTATAAAATTCAACAAGCCCTCGTTAAAGGAATTATTCCAATTGCTCGCTTGACTGATCTGTCCATGACAGATAAGAAAGGCTTAGACCAGGACGGGGTTAAACAGATCAAACAATTTGGTCTCGACGCCTTATCCTTACTCACGCATGTAAACTACGAACTTAACATGCAACGGAAGCAATTGATGAAGCCTGATATCGGCAGGGACTATGCCTCTCTCTGCTCACCTCACGTGCCGTTCACCGACTGGCTGTTTGGAGATGACCTCCAGAAACAGCTGAAGGACATCGGAGATGTCAACAAAATTGGTGCCAAAGTTCAAGGTCACAGAGGTCCTCACAGGCCCTCGACTGGCTATGCCAATAACAACAACTCTAAAGGGTCTTACTCTAACCGAAACAATTCAAAAAACTCGAAGGGCCAAACCTTCCGGCCTTGGCGACACAAGGACCACCAGAAGTCCAACACCAACAACAAGAGGGCAGCTCAGTAGCCCAAACAGTTCACACGGTAAATGCTATTTCAAATTTTGTTGCTGGTAATATAGCTAACCACATCTCCAGCTGGAGGTCTATTACCACAGACCCAAGCATCCTTGAGATTGTTTCAGGCTATTTCATTGAATTTGAAAGTATACCATCTCAGCCAGCTGTACCGCATATTACATTTTCTAAGGGCGATGATCTCATCATTGCTGGAGAGATAAATAAACTCCTTGAGAAAAGAGTAATTAACAAAACTACTCACTCTGACAATGAATTCATATCCACTGTCTTTACTCGGCCCAAAAAAGATGGGTCTCATCGACTAATTCTAAATCTTAAACAGTTGAATGGATATGTCACATATCACCACTTTAAAATGGAGTCTCTCCAGTCAGCGGTACAGCTACTTAAGAAAGATTATTGGATGGCGGTTTTAGATCTCAAGGATGCTTATTACTCTGTGCCTATAAACCCCCAGCATAGAAAATTTCTCAGATTCCAATTTAAAGGATCTCTTTACGAGTTTACTTGTTTACCTAATGGGCTCTCATCAGCGCCTAGGGTATTTACAAAACTCATGAAACCAGTGTATGCCACTTTAAGGTCAAAAGGATACCTTATCGTAGGGTACATTGATGATATCCTTTTGTTGGCAAAAACACCCCATGAATTAGCCCAAGTAGTGGCTGAAACAATTGCTCTGCTTAAATCACTGGGATTTACAATCCATGAATCAAAATGTGTCACAACACCAAGCCAGGTTGCCAAATTCCTGGGGTTCTTCCTGAATTCTAAGGACATGATCATTTCTATGATTCCAGATAAAGCAGCCATAATCAAATCTAAGTGTCTCAATCTAGCCCAGCTCAAAGGACCTATTCCAATTCGAGATGTGGCCTCTGTTGTGGGCCTAATGGTGTCAGCATTTGAAGGGGTCCAGTATGCACCCTTGTTTTATAGGTCCCTAGAAAATGATAAGACATATGCTTTAAAAAGCAATGGATGGGACCTTGAAGGGAAAATAACACTCTCCCCTCTAGCAACACAGGACCTTTCATGGTGGATCACCAATGTTGATCAACTTCCCAAAGCAATCATGCCTAAGCCAGCCGATCTAACTCTCATGACTGACAGCTCCCTTAAAGGCTGGGGAGGGGTGATTGAGGGTTCATCATGTGTGGCTCGTGGCAGGTGGTCACACCAAGAATCCCAGCTGCATATTAACATATTGGAGTTGAAGGCCATTTTGCTAGCCTTGCAGGCTCTCTGTAACCATATGCAAAATAACCACATAAAAATCTTATGTGACAATACTACTGCCGTTGCATACATTCGTAATATGGGAGGTACAAAATCCAACGGCTGCAATGATATTACTAGGGAAATTTTTATGTGGTGCATAGACCGAAAGCTAACACTATCCATTTCCCATTTACCAGGGAAACTTAATACAGAGGCAGATAAAGCTAGCCGTGAATTCAACAATAGTAACACTGAATGGTCACTAGACCAAACGGCCTTTACTGAATTGAAATCAAAGTTGATCAAGGTGTATCAGGAGAACCTTTGAACACTATTTTGTGACCTCCTCATTCCTGCAAATGCTACGGTAGAATCTCAATCAAACTTCAACTTACAGGTAAGTCTCGTTTAATTTTCCAATTTTAAGGCAAAAACTGAGCGAGACAAAGCAACACAACCATTTTGTCACGCTTGTGCGACTGAGCGAGACATAAGTCTGGTTTGATTATCGCCGATAGTGTGGCGTGAGTGATCGAGAAAAAGTGAAAACCCAGTTTATTCCTTTACACTGCTGTAACAAGACATTTGTCACTCTATATTATCGGTGAAACTCAGGCTGCTCACTTGTTATTCGATCCATAAGTGATCCCCACTTGTTATTCGTTAAGAAAAGATTAGTAGAAATAGATCAGGGGTTACTCAAAAATGCAAATCAGTTACTTAACTCTGGCTGTCGTTCTAATGCATTATATTATTTGCTGCATTTCTGTACATGTAGTCCGTCCCCGAGGGTAAAAGGTGAGCAAACCATTTTTTACCGAAAATACGTATATGGCTGGATATTTTTTCCAAGTGATACATTTAGCGTGATACCCAAACGTATCCAGAGAGGTAAGTTCAAATAGCTTAGCACGTTCAGGAGAAGCAATCTAGCTACTTCAAGACAGCATTATCCTGGTTGCCCAAAACGGAGGATAATTACATATATATTTTTAATGATAGGAATTGCTTGTCGCTGGACGAAAAACCTTTAAGAGGGCAGAGCAACATTTGAGCTTTGGCTAACCGATAATGAAATATTTGCAACCGCTTTTGGCGCGAGTTTCAGTTTAATTGTGCATTTCACCCAAATACCTGAATCTCTACACAGATGCAGAGCTTTTTTTCCCATTTAAAACAGCATTTATTTGCTCTAATTAATATTGTCGGAAACACTTTTCTCTTTTATGAAATAGATATTAAACAATGTATGAAGATTTAAAATTAATGAGAAACTAGGAACGAACACCTCACTATCTGATCACAGATCACTGTGTGGAAACCTGGCTACTAACATGCCTACCTTCTTATGGACACTCCATGCTAAAAGCTGGTATATTCTTTTTACCTTAAACTGAAACATGTTTCTGTCTTACATGACTCATGTTTACTGCGGTTAGTCTCAGTCAAGAATCGTTCGATTACTTATTGGCACGGAAACTAAAGATAGGATCTTTCAAATAAGGATAAACTGCAGTCAGTTAACCCTTTGGTTGTAACCACTAAAAATGTGATAAAATAATTATTTTGTCGATACACATTTGTTATTCTGCTTCCAGTATCAAAACAAGAACAATGTCGCCGTAAGTCATGCAAACAAAAACTAGTGGTACTGTCTATGGGGCTGGGGGGAGAGGCAGGGGATTTTCTAGTTTATAATTTATAATGGAACTATTTAAAGTAGGCATAGTTTCAATTATGGCATGTTTTGTTCCTGTTTATACTGATTTAAATGTTTCTTATAAATAATGCATCAAGGTATAGGGATACCGCGATGTACCCTCACCTCATGACAGATGATACTTCATATCGTCATTGTAATAGCAGAGCTCCACGAAAGGTGTGCGCACCATAGCTAAGAAAATATGGTAACCCATCAATAGCCATGACGTCATGAACGTCCGTATGTACGTCCGTCCGTCCGTCCCTCCCCGTCCCCCTCCGTCCGTCCGTCCGCCCCTCCGTCCGCCCGTCCGTCCGCCCCTCCATGTATGCCAATGTGACCAGTATCGCGTAACCATATCACGGGTTCAAGTTTAGAGCTCATCGAGGAGGCAATACTCCAGTTTACAGCATACATCTTTGATATTGGATATCAATGTTATGGTCAGTTGACACCTGTCAAAACAAGGTATCCGCTGACCATATCGCGGGCTCCTGTTTTTTGAAGTTGACCGCTCCCCGGGACTGGTTGGATTGCAGGCTCAAGCCAGGTCAGACACTCACACACACAACTCAAGGAGGCTTAATTTTTCGCACTCTTTCTGTGGCTCGACGCGTCTACACAGCCATGCTACGTCAGCAAAGCTCTTGACAGTCAATGCTTTTTGTGTTCAGGTACGGTTTGGAAAACGTATTTTTCTTGCATTTTTCACTGGTTTAACATAATATAGCTGTAGTTATTCAAGTCAAGCATTGGAGGGATATAAACTTAAAGCTGAGTGTTTATTTTTAATTTGTTTAGGGCTCCTTTTTGCTCTGAATTGCAGTTTTTGGCATGTCTTAAGATTTTTAATTTCGAATCTACCTGGACGGCCTATGTCAGAAGAACAGAAACGAAAGAAGGGAGAAAGAGAACCAGAACGACAAAACGGTACACCAGTAATAGTTTAAAGTTTGTGGAAGAAGTTACTCCACAAATTCTTTTCTCAACACGCACAGGTAATTTGTTAGAGATCTCGTTTGCAGTTTGTCCTTTCTAGCCGATTCTGGTTCTATGCCAAGCTGGCGTGTTTCAATGAAATACATCGAATTGTAAATGATCTCGTTTTCAGAGATAAAGTGGAATAAATAAAGTACATCAATAAAACTCCTTGTTTGACCTTGAACTGACAAAGAAGATCTGTCACATCACGAGCTATAGTACGTTTGTTATTTCTAATTTTAGCGTGATTCCTATTCCCTGGCTTTTGACAGTCTACTCTGAAATGGCTTCTTTCCTTTTCTGTTCGCTTGCTTCCTTTTAAAACTCTTCCGATTCAAGAAAAATTAATTGCCTAACTAGTGAATTCCACAGTAGATTTCGCTGGAAAAACTGATATCACACTCATCCCTTCGTGATTCATGTGATCAGTCGGTTTTTCAGGTGAAATTAACCGCGGAATTTCTTTAGTTAGGCAGCGAAGAAAATGACATTTTATTACAGTTTAATGACAATAAGCAACATCATCATAAGGATAGTCTACAAAAGAGTCAAAGACCCCATACAAAAGCATTCTCTGTGAATCGCCTTCCGAAGGGAATAGGTTGGTGATCCAAAGGTTAATGAGGCAGTTAGTTGTTGTTATTTCCCCGCTCAAACTTACACAATTATTTCATGTATAGGGGGAAATTTACTGTGAATCGCTGATCAACTTGAGCATAGTGACGCAGTGACGCGATCCTCACTGCAGAAAGTGTGCGATTCTCCTCAGAGCTTGCCATATAAAGGTCTTTCCAATTCGGCTGAATGGCGGGGTTGGTTCAGTGGCCTAGTGGTAAGGCATCTGACCGGTGACCAGGAGACCAGGGTTCGATTCCCAGCTGAACACACACACACACACACACACACACACACATATAAATATAAATATATATATATATATAGCTCTTTGGCATTACAAAGCTTTTGCTTTCATGTCCAAATTGAGCTCTCTACTGGGATGAGTCATTGCCGCTAGCAGTTGCGCATGCTCACTAGCTCGCTAGTTTGAGCACTCTAGCATGGCTTAGGTGTTCCACATGTGTGGGACATTTGGGGTGGCTTTATAAGCTTAACCTCCATCCCAGACATCAGCACTGCACTAATAACTATGCTTAAGTAAGAAAATGAATAAATAAAGAACTATTGTTAAAACTAGGATTATATAAAAAATTAAAGATTTAGTCATATCTTGATAGCAAGAAGTCTCTTGCACCCTTCCTAAAATTAGAAATGTTAGATGCCTGACATACTTTCAATGGTAATGCATTCCACATGTCCACGATCCTATTAAAGAAACTGCTTTTAAAAGTAGTAGTTCTAACGAAGTTCTTCTTGATTGTAAGTTCATCCCTTCCCCTAAGGTGGTACCTATTAGAATCAGTATAAAATTGAATATATGTAGATATGCCTATACTTATATACCCGTTAAGAACTTTATACAAGAATAAAACATCAAACAAAAGTGATTTCCGGGAAAACCAAAAGGCGGACAGTTCCAAAGCCTTTCACTAATCCTACAGCCAGTAAAAATAAACAAGCCGGGAGCTCCACTTTTAGGCTTGGCTAAATCCATATATTAAGCTGAGAAATAAGCTTGTGAGTGAGACAAATGCAGAGACTTACAGAAAATCACTTATGTCTTACATGTAAAGCTATTCAGTCCCCTATCAGGTATCACAATAAAACTGACCATCTACGGGCCTCCGTTTACTGTTTGCGTAACTTATGGCTAAATTGTGGACTTGTTTTGAAACTGGAAGATGTGTACTGACAGAAAAATGCATGTATCACATTTCTAGTGGTTACAAGACATAGACTCTTGCTATAACCAAAGGGTTAAGAGATTGAGTTTCTCGTTATCCGAAAGACCCTATCTTTAGTTTTGAAGGGGAAGGAGAAGGGAAAAGAAAAATCACTGGCTAGCTAGAATTAAATTTGTGTCAATCAACACCAACCTATTGTTGTTGAATTCAATGGCACTTTATTTTTCGACCTCTCATGTAAACAATCTTCAAAACGGCCGCCAACTTTGTCTTTTTTATCCGATTCAAAACGTTTGGATAGAAATTCAAGACTATGCAACAGTTTTTAATTTTCCTTACACACACGTTGGAAAAAAGTTGTGAAGAATGTTCTATTTTTTTAAATGGATTCCAGCCACATTTGTTAGTCCTTCAGGGTGGCATACAACACCAAACGATTTCTTTGTCAGCCATGGTTTCAACAAATTTACACAAGATTTTGTTGAGACATTCCACCAGTAAACTCATTTCACAAACTCGTCACACGTTATTCAAAAATTGCTCCTATTTTGGGTGACGGTGTTTTGGTTTCACTCTGCACTCCGCCGTGAGAGTTTTTGGGATAATGGTGCGGTAAACAACATTCCTGCGTGGCGCATTTTCCTCTGAATGCTTTTCATTGGATGCCATTTGACAGTTAGAGATTTCACAGCTGCCTTACGTATGCATATTAATTAGGGGGTCCTTTCACTCACACCGTCCTCGTTCTCCCGTGGTTTTCTCTTTCCCCATCAAATGCTTTCCATGCAAATTAATTAGTGCTCACCTTTTCCGTTTTTTTTCTTGATCTCCAGTGTGGCGAGATCTGGAAGGCAAAGGTTCTTAGTTGTTTACTCCAATAAATAAAGTGAATTTCTTTTGTCTTTTACTTTTCTTTTGTGGACTCCTTTCATCCATGGCTTCATTAACACCAAAGGACAAGGAGGAGTCTCAATGTCAATCATTTCAAAAAAGGAGTGATACCAGTGGTACGAACTTTGTCGTCACAACAATATCCGTAAAAATCAATTTTGCAGTTTAAAGTGTGTAATATAACATTCAACAACTGGATATCATCGACCTTTCTTGTTCTTATTCCTATTCCTATTCCGGTTCTGGTTCCGTCTCCGGATTCTGGATTTCCTGGTTTTCCATACGTCCATTTCAAACACCAATTACTACTGAACAAGAAGAGGTCATTTTTACGATATAAGAAATTATCGAAAAACCCTACAAAAAACACCCTAACCTTATATTTCGGCTAAAATTGCTTTTCCTCAAAACGAATCTGCTTCCCAGATCAGAACATGCAAGAAATGTTTGATTTTATCCTCACAGCCTCGTGAGGCAAATTTCTCACCACAACTTCCCCGCACTCGCGAGGCAGTTTGCTCAGCTCTTTCCTCACTGTGTGCGGCAGGCTTAAGATGCCGACGTCACGCTCTTCCTCACATGACTGAATGGTGTGGCCGTTGACCTTATAGCTTCAGGAGATAGGCTTGCACTTCCTTGTAATGGATTGCAGCTTGCATTTCTTCTCATTGTACGCTAAACCAGAGGCAGCGGACCATAAAAAGAGACTGTGGAGATCTTGTTGCAAGGTGGCGCCATCATCGTGAGACTTCATTTCTTTATAAACCTTTGTGTCATCGGCAAACATCACCACTTGACTCTTGGTGATGACTTCAGCGAGGTTCTTTACATGTAAAAAGAAGAGAGCAGGACCAAGAATTCAACCCTTAGGAACGCCCAACCTGAAAAGAGGGTCACATAAAGTTGCCTCCCCCCCCCTTCATCAAAAAAATAAAACAACAAAACAACACTAGCCACAATAAAAACCATGTAAGCGCTAGCCCTACTAAAGAAAATGGACTGACACAAAGACTCTAACCCTGACAGAGTTTTCCTCTGTCCTCGTGTGGGCCCATTGCCATTACTGAGGGTAAGGCTAACGCTTACATGGTTTATATGGGTACAAAACTAGCACTTGACATTACCCTCTAATAGTTGCGTCTGTTGAAATACACCATTCAATAAATGTCTTTCCCTGCTGTATGTTAACAACATACACACTATAGTTTATTATTACTTCAAAAGGTTATCAATAGAAAGCTTCATATGACTAAACTATATCATAATTATCACTTTCAGATCCCACAAATGCAATTAATTAGATGCAACTCGAATTTAATAAGCACAACC
>NC_090886.1:23235567-23238067 GCF_036669925.1 Montipora capricornis
CAACCCCTGCTTCTCTTCGCTCACCAGATGGTTTGCCAGACCAGTAGTAGGTGTGAGTTTTTTTCCTTGAGTTGTCCCTGGTCAGAAAACTGGTCTCTTGCAGTGCTGCAATGTCAATCTGGTAGTGTTCTAGTTCTCGAGAGATAAGAGCTGTTCTTCTTTCAGGTCGCTCTTCATTGTCTAACAGGGTTCTGACATTCCATGATGCCAGGATAAGATTAGTAGTTGATTTCTTTGTTTTTCCACCGCTGTTGTGGATTCCCGCTGGCCGCGGCTTCCCAGCCAGGAGTTTGTGAACGAGCAATTTTTAGTCCACCTTTTCTAGGACCCTCCCCGAATTGGGGCAGGCAGTGCATCTCTGAAAAGAGCTGCCTGGTCATCGGAGCTGCTGGCTTGCAATGCTGTCGTTCTTCAGGAGGAGCACGACCATCATACCCCGACCGCCTGTGTGTAGAGATCACGCTGCGGCTTCCAGCTCATCAAACCTGCCGGTATGCCTTTACTCCATCGCCACAGGTCTTGTCAACTTCCCACCTAGCTTGGGCAATTGTAGGAGCAAGCAGCTTGCCCAGTACTGCTAGCACCCTCTCCATTGGAAGCAAAAGTACAAAGGCAAGGAAGGACCAAGACAGTCTGTACACAAGCAGCCAACCGCATCCGATGGCTGAAGTAGACCTGGATCAGGTTTACAACACCCTTTGTCAACCGCGTCGGCGCTGCAGTGCTGGCTCATCCGCTGAATAGCCATTGGGATTTGCACCCTCTTTCGCCGTAGTACACCGTTGGCCAGGCTTTGGCAAGTACAGATACATGTAGTAGAATGCCAATCCACCATCCGCTTCGGTTACCCAGAAGAGGGGGGCTAGTGGGTGCTACCCCTTGCCCAAGGGTGACCCCGCACAGCAACTATTAAGAGGTAGTGACATTCTCCCCAAAACCCTGGTATCCCCATACCAGGGCCTCGTTGCCGGATGTAGTTTATTGTCATACCCAGGACTTAATAATAATTAATTAATAATTATTAAAATTAATTAATAATTAATTAATAATTAATTATTAATAATAGTTAATAATTTATAATTACAGGTAAACGTCTAAAATTTTGAAATCAATACCTTTTCTGAAATCCTGATATTTCATTTCTATTAACGAATAACAACTAATACAAAATCAACAGTATACGCTCTACACCATGACTATTTCATTCTTATAAATTTCGTCGTTGTAGAAAATAGTCAAATATTTTAACAGTAACAATTTTCCTTAAATTTAATTGTTATGAACTACAACAAATCAACATAAACTTATTGTTTCCAAATATTTCCCTCTACATCACCACACGCTTAACAATCCTTTTGTTGTTATACAAAATGGTAAAATTTTTCAACAGTAACAACTTCTCTAAAATAGTATCATCTGTTGTGCTTTTAACTGACACGCCCATCATTTCTTCAAGAATATCTTGAAATCCTTCATCCGACTTGTCCTTATTCTCGACCAAAAACTTAATCATCAAATTCTCTTTGCAGGAAGCACTTCTAAGGATGTGACCACAATGGTCGCACTTAACAGTTGCCGAAGAAGTAATCTGGCTGATCTTTTTGTTGCAGTGTACACACTGCTTGAAACGAGAGAGTTCTCCTATAGAATGAGTAGTCTCTTCTTTCATTTCGAGCTCTGCAATGTCTTTTTCAGGTGTGATGTTTTCCACTACAAGTTTCTTCTTCAAGTTGTGATCAACTTTTCTTTCAATCGCTGTATCTACAGTAGTGTTCATTTGAGCAGTACATCCATCCCTACGCAATTTCACTTGCTTGAACGTGTATACCTCTTCTACATTGACTTCTTCAATCTTGCTCTCCCATAGTATCAGTTTGATGCTGGCAGGTTCATCTGCAATGTAGCAATTGGTTTTTTTCAACTTTGAAGCCCCCACAATTTCTATTGCATTGTCTTTGTAGACCAGTTTACCTATTACATCGACCATATCCATGTCAACTGCCTTATCTAACATTGACTGCAAAGGCAAATAGTTAGTGTCGTGGCCCTCAGTGAACTGGAAGTTATACTCGGAAGTTACAGGCGAAGACAGCTTCGTCATGTCATTTATGAAGATAGTTCGACCATCTTTTGCAGTGTTGTACCATTCAATTTTCACTGCAGTTTTGGTATGAACTCGATCATCGAAAAAACTTCGTTTCAACCGTGAAAAGCAAACGGATGGCTGCGTTCCAGATACTGACTTCCTGCGTTTCAATGGGGACATACTTTCAATATAGGCGATTTGTGGCGAGGCTGGTCGTTTCTTTGGCCTTGAAGGCCGTATAGAAGATTTGGATACAACATTTTCATGCTTTTAAGACAGAGCTTCGTTTTCTGCAAAAACACTGAAGTTGCCGATAGCAAACTCTGTTGAAGTAAAGTTTTATCTTGCTCGATTCCAGTTGCGAACTCCTTGTTTTTAGGGACAGCTTCTACTGTAAACGAAATGTCACTTCCA
>NC_090886.1:23250567-23255567 GCF_036669925.1 Montipora capricornis
AATTCATCGTATTCTGAAAATATTAACTAATTTGCACACGTCATATCAATTTTAAATAAAAAAGCAGTTTTCATTACGATGACAACAATCTTGCTCTTTATTCACCCTGGTCCAAAAAAAGTTAATTTGACAAGCAAACAATATTTCCTTCAGCTTATCTACTCCTTATTTAGGTCAATTTTACGTTCTTGACCAAATTTAATTTACACAACAATTATTTTCAAACAAAAAGCTATCTTAAAAACAAAGAGCATTTTCGTTCCTGACTCATATCAAGTGTTAGGGTGTTTGGCAATAAGTATGAATATGTGACGAGGACCAGCACGTATCAAAGGCAACCCAGTTTACGGTCTCAGAGCGTCTAGTTACCTTTAACTTTTGTTATGATTTGGTTTTGTTTTTAGAATCTGTCATTAGTTCATCTTCTAATTCATCATTATGGAAATAAAATAAACCATTGTTATTTTTCAACATATTTTTAAAACGTTAATGTTTTTACCATTTATTGTAATCAATTCTTCATAATTATTATGAAAACAATTTTTATATATTTATTTTCAATACCATCTAAGACTAAATTAGCTTTATTTTCATTTAGTTTTAAATTATGATTAAAAAGTGAATAAATAAAGCTTTCCAATTTTTTGTTCATTATTCGATTCAATAAATTTTTCGAGTTAAATTTAGCGTTCATTTTGTTATAATATACCATAAGAAAATAATCTTTACACCATTTTATAAAAATTAAAAAATCTACTTAAACTTTCATTTACGAAAAAATTATTCTATATGTGTTTTTGTGTTTATTTGATTTTAAATGGGTCCATTTGTCGGTAAGAGTATAATTTTTATTGTTCTTACATATATTACAAAACCAACTTTTATTTAACATACATTTTTTGTTTCTTGTAATTGCTTGTAAAATATTTAGTATTACCATGTATTTTTTTTTGGTTCATATTTTCTTATGCTGATATTAGTTATATCTGGGTCTTTTTGTAAAGCTGATACAAATTCTTTAACAAAAGCATCATCGTCAGATTCATATCACTATCACTATCAGAAATCGAGTTTATTCTTTTCATTTTAATTTATTAAATTACTATATATTTAAATAAGATTTTTTATTTAAATAAATGCAAAAATTTAACCAAAAGAATAACCGTAATACAAAATTTAAAATTACATGCACATCAAATCTCTGTCAGAATCTGATGAATATTGAGAAGACAAATATTCAGTTTCAGTTTCATAAGTATTATCTGAATTAACATCAAAACTACATTGAGAATCATCAATAAAGCTGTCATTTAAATCATATTAATGTAATTGACCAACACTTTCATGATCACCACCAATTTTGAATTATATAATCTATATTTTCAGAACTCCTTTTTTACATTAATATAAGAAAACATTTTTTATGTGTATTATAATTATTGTCCTGGATGATAAGATGAATAAATTAATAAACAACAAAATAAACTATAATAAAATCAGGATATCTTGACTGATGTGTTTATTGTTCATCTTACTTATCCCTACTTTTGTATTAAATTCGCATATATAAACATTGTCGATATTATGTTTTAACATTAATTTAACTGTATCAGGAAGTATTTTAGGTATGCTATACAAATCATCAATTCATTCATGTTTTTAATGTGATCAACCATAATATTATACATTAGATTATATTTTTCATACTCTTTCATTGATATCCAACTATAACCCTTCCATTTAACCAAAACTCGTTTCTTTTTATAATCTCTCTTTATAACTTTATACATACATACATACTTAATTGACCGCTCCCCATAGGAGCTTTTCAGGGCCAACGAAAGAACAGAACAACAACAACTGTTAAGAATCCCAACTGGCTAGAGGCAAACCAGTTGACTATTTACAAGTGCAGCTGGGAAGTTGAACCAGGGACTACCAGGATCAAATTCAACGAGTGGTCAGACTGGGTCTTGAACCTGGGATCTCCAGATCTCCAGATCTCATGGCAAGCACCCTAAACACTGGGCCACACTGCCATCTTGTTTGGCTTTTAACAATTCAGGCTCACCCTTACCAAAGCAAAACTATGGGAAAGATATGGCAACTTTTTGGCCATATGTGACCCACATGTGGCACAGATATGGGACGGTCAGATGGTAGTATGGCACTGATATGGAGTCATTTTTTGCTCATTTCCACAGTATGGAAAATACATGAGTTGGAGAGTCTACATTGGGTATAATATGGGAAAACTATGGGGATGACTTACCCATACAAATTCCATGTATATTCAAATGTTTATTGTTCTCTCTTGATATGTTTTTCATTTGGGAGTTACATTTCTCATTCTTAATAAAAAATCATCAATTTTTTACGTCATTTTCATATATGGAATTTATATGGGTGCACTAATAACAAGTGTTCCACAGCTTGTTCCAGTTTAGACACCACTGCACCTGATGGTCAGCAGTTGCACATACAATACCAGGTCAATGCAATGTATCCATAAACAGAAAATATTTATTGAAAAAGCCTAAATCACAAAAATATGAATACAGTTAACACACACTTAAAAAGTTAGTTCAGTTAACCTTTTTTTCTTTTTTATCAATATTGATCACAGCCTTGGTATAGTAAAGTGTCACACATTTTTACAAACAAGCCTAATAAGAAATATTTTCCTTTACACATCTTAACTACACTTGAAAAGAGTATTTCATTGACAAGTGAAATGAATTTCCTAAATTGAGGAAATGTATTGCAATCTTTGAACAAGATCTACACCTGTATATAGCTATCAGCATTTCCATTACTGTTAATTAGCTTTTAAATTGACACTTGATCAAATATTCTTGTGACCAAATAATCTTGGCCAAGAACAAAAAATTACATGTCCTTGTCAGCCAGTTGGTTTTTTTACTTAAGTTGATAAATTCCATTCTAAGAGACAATTCTAAATGTAGATGCTCATTCCCTTTCATAATGGTTGGGAAACTGAGCAGCATATTTTACATCACTATCGTGGGTGTCCATATACACGCAGACATCAATGATGTTTTCTAGCTGAACCATTACGAAATCAATATTGTTGGGCTTCTTGAGAGTCACAATATGGTGGACTGGTGTTTCAAGGACTGGGTGTTTCTTACACAAACCTTGAGTGCCCTCAGCATTGGTGAAATCACTGCCGCACAATAATTGGTTTCAGAATTTAGAGGCCCCCTGAAAAATACTTCAATTTGGCCATAATAAATTGTTGCACCTTGATGATATGTGACAGTGAAAGAGTTTCTCCTTGAGACCCTCTTATACATTTTGGAGTGAAAAACTGTGTCTCCAGCTTGAAGTCTTGTAAAATACTTTACACTTGAGAGTGACTCCAAGCCAAGAAAAGAAAGAAGATCGTCCTCAAATGAGAGTCTGTTGGAACAACCCTTCATGGCACCAATGGCATAAAAACTACCTTTCAGATGAGTCCTGTTGTGCCTATCAAAATGCAAAAAAGCAAAATCAGAAGGACATTGAAATGTGTTGGAAGGAATACTTGTGCCTGCTTTTGCCAAAAACCCAACCACAGAACACTGTTGTTATTCCTTTCCCATGCACACACATTTATGATGAAATGGTATATGAAATTAATCATATATGAACTGCGGATATGAAATCAAGTGAAGCTATGATCTTCGCAATTGCGTAGAGAAGCCTGAAAAATTCAGGACTTCAACGGGGACGGTCACATTTATGTTGCTTACTTTTCACTATGTCCATGCAGTCGCATCACAATATCCTTTGCTTGGCCTGATGGCATCTCCTTGATGAGCTTTGGAAGTTGCTGATGACACGCCACAGCAGTCATTATCTGAATTTCAAAAAGAAAATTAATGGTGTATGTTAGAAAGAAATGTGGTCAAGGTACATTAGCATATAACCTGATCTTGTAACTTACTTGGCCAGCAATATTCTATGTTCCATGGAAATAACTATCCAAATCCCCATTCCCGTCTTCAAACACAAACAAAGAGGTGCACCAAAGAGGTCTGTGATCAGCAACAGATTTCTTCAAATGGAGGAGCATGTGATGATTCATTAGAACATATCTTGGACCTAGGAAGTAAAATGGGTACGAATGGAGAATCAGTTGATGGTTTATGCTTTTGAACAATATTACACTGCAGATGTGTACCTGTGCAGTTATCGTGATTATATAACAGGTAATCAGCTGTTATTTTTAAATGTAGTTTCACTTTTCAATGGACCAATTTGAGACAACTGTAACTACAAAAACATGATTTAGGCACTTGTACATGTAGCAATCAGCAACAAGGCATAACCACAGTGAGCTGATATGCCACCTACATGTCGAGAGATGAAAACTTTTGCAATTTTATTTTGAATTTTACATACAATAATAAGCATCAAACATTTCCACAAAATGCATCAAGAGATTGCCGGCCAACTGCAGCTGTTCAGGTGATACAGATCTACTTGACAGCAAGTAAACTCCACCAACAAACAAAGAATAGTGCTGGAAGAATTCATCATCTAAGATATCCTTCATGCATGGGAGCGAGTAGTAAAAGAGCCAGTTCCTGAACTCTGTTGCTGAAGAATTTAAGTAATAAACAAGTATTATGGATGGTCTCATATATGTCATCGTATATCATTGGGTACACAATATGGAAAGGGTCTTGCATGGGCAGTACGCCAGTATCCGTTTTTCATAAAACAATTTGAAGTCAAATGAAATGGTGAATTATGTACAATTATGTAAAAATAACTAAACCAGTCAGTCTTAAATTGTGGGACACAAATTTACCACTTCTTGCTAGGAATGGTCATTTTAAGGACTTGAAATGATGGTTTTGACCTGGTAAGTGCCTATTATAGTTTTAGAAATACACACATAGTCCAGACTACACTTACCTTTCTAAAATTTCAAACGATGTTGTATGCTCCTTGGCACCCTTGTGATCACATTGGAAGGCTTAATCCTTGTG
>NC_090886.1:23265567-23270567 GCF_036669925.1 Montipora capricornis
AGTCAACATCTGAAAAAAAAAGCCACTACTGAATTGGTGGGTAAACAAAGGAATTTTGATTGGTTGAATGTTTGAGTAAGAAAGGTAAAATTGCATGCAGGAAGTTTAAATTTACTCTTATTCAGTTTCAAGAGAATGATCATTTCAGTTTAAGTAGTTGTAAAGAAGCCTGAAAGAAATCCAGGGCTCTGATTGGTTAATAACACAGAGCCTATCAAAAGTAACTTCTTCTTCCAAAGTAAACTCAAATTCATATCATGTGCCTTTGATATCATGCATGTTCAAATTTTGCGTTTGGGCTATCAATATACTGAGCTAATAGTCAAGGTTAAATGCTCACCACCAAAGAAGTTTTGCAGCTGTTTCACAATAGGGACCTCGATGAAATATCCACACGTTGTTGAAAGTTCCCTCTGGCAAATGTTGCAATTTCCACTAACTTCTGCTTTGCATTGGCCGTGATATGCTTTGCAATATCCACAGAAGTAGTGCTTGACAATTTCCCCTTTTGCTTGGCTAAAAAAATCTAGCAATTTCCTGACTGTTTTTTTACAGTTGTTAGGCTGGGGACAATGTGCTTCAATAACTACCAACAAATCGTTAAATGCCTCACAAGTAAGTTTGTGCTTTGAAGCGAATGACAACAACAAAACCACACTTGAAGTTGTTGTTATAGGAGCATCAGAATAAAGCAGGTCACTTTGCGCACACGCATCTTCTAGAGATTCATTGTCTGATTCACTGTCATCAAGATCGGAAGAATCATCAGATGCATTGTCGTCATCCTTAACAAACCGATCAAATGTTGGAAATTGTTCAATTGCATCTTCGCCTGTCGTCCGGTCAGTTTGCATGTCCTCTAATTCTTCACATGATTTCCTGCTCAGAACTGAACCACAGTGTGTCCTTTTCCAAACTATTTCTTTCATCATTTTGATCGATTACAAAGCTGTAAACACTTGAGTCCTCAAGATCAGCGCTGAGATTAGTCGAGTTGATCATGAAGCCATCGAAGGGGACTTCCACGTCCTTTTCACAATATTCTTGACAATTCTGGGAAGAAATCGGTATCACATTGTTCTTTTTTGGATTTCCGCACTTCTTTATTCTTCGCCTCATGGCTCGTCTTGCTGCAGAGGATTCAAATGGGTTAAAATGGCGAACATATTGTTTGTAGCATTTCTTTCGTTCCGCCATATTGCTGAACGCACAACTCGGTTCGAAAGCGAGATGAACTGGTGACTATTGATACGTCTCACGTGGTACGGTAATAACCAATCACAACACGTGGACTGCATTTGCCTTTCACCTGTAAAGCGCGTCGTCTTTTTCAAATATTTCACACATTGATGCCGAAAAGCTAGAACTTCTTGTGTTTAAATCAGACATTGTTTTAGTCGAAAATGGCGATGACTGGGCGTACTTCAAGAAGCCGAAACATTCCTGCACGACTTAGAGAAGGTAAGCAGTAAAATGTGTGATAAACTTTAGCATGCTTTCAATATTTTCATGCAGGCTTACTCTATCGAGTGAGAAGCGAGAGATCACGGATTGATCTCGAGCTTGTGTTAAACGTTTAAGAGCCTTGGTAAACCGCATGGTTAGGCTAAGAATTATTATATCAACTGAAAAGTACTTAAGGAAAATTGCGATTGAAAGAGAAATATCACAAAAGAAGAAACGAAGTGTATAGTGCTGTGCACGTGCATGGGCGGAAATTAACCTTTGAATTATTTGTGGCTTTAAATGTCGAAGGGGCTCTTTTCCTTTTCACCCGATAACAATTCACATAAATCACTGTTTATGGCCTTTTTCTCATTCCTAAAACATTCCTTGAAGTTAGAAGGACATCAAATTATTTGTGGCGAGAAGAGTCCATGTCTTATCAAACATGTCTTCAAGATGACTTCATGTATCTTTTAGCATTCTACAGAGGCATCACTGATCTCTGTTTAAACTCGAGAGGAAGAGCTTTGTCCTGTTCCAACGATGATGCTCACCAGATTAGGGTTAATTCACATGCAACTTTAGAGGTTTAATGTCTCCTAACAATAGACCATTTTACAGTTGTGTGCTCAGTTACCTTGCCTTTGAATGAAAGTGAGTCTGGAGTTGACATTGCTTTGATAGAAACCTCACAGCTTTTCTTACATATGTTAACGATGTTCTTCTCGTGCTAATTGGTAGGAATTTACATAAGAAAAGCAGTGAGGTTTCTATCAAAGCAAAGTCAACTCCAGCCCCACTTTCATTCAAAGGCCAGGAAACTAAGCACACAACTGTAAAATGGTCTATTGACCAAGAAGCACTTACAGCTTCTGGAATACTTAAGTAATGACTATAATATTACTTTTCAGAGACTTGGTACCTTGTTGAATATGAGGATGATGAGAACTTATGAGTGGTTCATGAGAAGGAGATTCGCCACATCTCCGAAGATGAGGAAGATGAAATACATTCTGGTGATATTGTTAGTGCAATCTGGACTCCAAATGGACAGTACTATGATGCAAAAGTCCTTAAAGTTGGCGGTAAGCTAAGTGTAGTATTCCTTGGTCCTCATTATTGTACTGATGTCAAGATATATATGGGTTATTGACCAAGCATGAGGTCAGGATGGCTGGATATTGCCAAAAAGAACGAGGCCAATATCCAGCCATCTTGACCGAACGAGCTTGATCAATAAAGGATTTATTGTATGACTTAAAACACCGAGAGATGATCTTTGATCTTGCAGGACCAAGCGAGAAATCCCAAGCGGGCAGTCATATAATAAATCATGTTAATAGAATCACTGAGTTACCATGCACTGTTGACTGCTGTCAGCATCATAATAAACAAACAACTTTGCCAATTGTAATGACATGATCTAAAACAATGATTTTAATGTTAGAGTATACTTAACCCTTGTCCACATGAACAAATTCTTTGTGGCAATTTTTACTTGCTGGCATGGATGAATACATACATGTATCTTCAAATTTGGTCGTAACTTCACCATGGCCAATGTTAACAATCATCGCGTTAATTTTAACACTAACTCCAAAAAGTTGCAAAATTTGTAAAACATACAAGTTATGTGCAAAACAAGAACCGAGACAATGACACATGCTTCGCCATTCGATTCTCTGTCATTTCACTCACTATAAGAAAACTAATGCTTGAAATTCGCTTGGAAAGCATGCAACAAACTGAATTTCGACTGAAACATTTTATTATCACTGGCGGCAGATGGAAAGTGTCGCCTAAAATCAGCTTAGGTCATGTCACGCAACACATGGAAATTCAAAACTTAACTCCTCATGCTGGACATAATGGTTGACAAAATGAAATCATTCGACTACAAAAATCCAAAAATAACAGCTTACCTTGAAATCTGAGGAACTCGATCATTTCTCCGTTGTGAGAAATGGGAATGTGAAATACACTGTTTGCATGATTTTCCTGGCGTTTGTAATTTGCATAAAAATTCGATTTTTTTTCTGCGTCCAATTGGACCCTTTATTCCATATTCTATGCGTCCCAGGATGCAATGACGCACTCTGGATACATCTCGGCATTATGTTAAATAAAAATAGCCTCATACATGTACACACTATAAAATTTTTTGGTGTGGATTGTTAATTGTTAGTTGTCTTACTAAATTGTGGCTGCAGGTGCCCTATGCATTTTCCAGTGTTGTCACGCCTTCCTATAAATTGTCTCACCATGTCACAACACTCCTCCTTGCTTGCAGTTGACAAGAATGAGCTGATGAAAGAGAGAGTGCGACTGAAAAAAGTTAAGAAATGTGATAAAAGACCAAACAGTGATGCAACAGTACCACAGCCAAGTCAGAAAAAGAAACGAAAACTTCCTGGATACAGTGCTGGTGATAAGACAAAGAAAGAGGAGGAGAAGCAAAGGCAAGCACTGTTGGTTGAGACACGAAAAGCTCAGGCTGAGGCCCGATGGGCATCCAACACCCAGTCCTTTTGCAACAGCCCTCAGGGGCAAGAAGTTATGGTTGCTGCAGATGTACATGTTCCTGCTGTCCCTCGTTCTGCTGAATCAACTTCGTTACTCCCTTCAGCAGACACAAACCACAGCAACCACAAAGACAGAAGCAAACAAGCAAACACTGCCCACAGAACACCACAGTGAAACAATCATCAACTCATAATGTTATCAGCAGCCAGAAGTCAGAGCATCCAAAGAACAAGGGTTTCTTCCCATTCAAATTTGTCTCCAGTAAGCAGCAACATGTGCACCCCACAAACAAACACTTCACTTCAGAGCAACAGGCAGACACCGGTATTAATTCAAACTCCAGAAAACAGTTTCAGTCCAAGTTCCAGGAATAGCAACAATAATGAGCTGAGAAGGAGTCTTCACTTTGACAGTGCGAGGAAGGTAGCAGAAGTGAGCAGTGATGAAGAGGATACTTCCCCCGGTGACCCTGTCGATGATGACCATGGGCATGAAAACCAGTGCTGCAGGGACCAGTGGCTTGAAAACAAAGCTCTGAGGAATAGACTGCAAAAACTTCACAGGCGACTCAACATAGCTTGTAAGTTGAGATTCAGAGTCTCTTTCTAAAACACATCTGTTCTTGGAGACACGAAAAGCGAAACAGTCTTCCTTTCTTCTAGTCCTTAGCCCATCATACTTTATGTTAACTATCAAAGTACATAATATTTCCATTAGGTAAAAGTCACATTCTCAGAACATCAAACAAACACACCACCCAAGAATTTCCTTCTCCAAGTAGAACCCTACCTCAAGCTAATTAATTTTCAGTATGTCTCATCTCCTGAACACAGAAGGTAGTCAAAAAATTATTGCATATTATTTTATCTGACAACAGTAGAAGCAAAGACATCTGGAGAAATTGAGGCTAACAGGCCCAGCCCAGGAATACTTCATCAAACATTGGCTCAGGAGTACAAGGTACTGCAATTTTCTTGATTAAGGCTCAGTTTGATGTGAAGGGTTGTATGCATAATTATTATGTGTCATTC
>NC_090886.1:23278067-23295567 GCF_036669925.1 Montipora capricornis
CCGACAGGTCACGCAAAAGCGTGACAAACGAACTTTTCCAAGAGCTTTGCAAAATCACATCGATTTTACTCGTTCAGATCATCGGTGACCCCTATTTTTTAAAACATGAATCACATACTTTACTTACTATCTACAAAATATGATGAAATGAAAAAATTCTCACCGTAAGAAGTTATCTTTTTTTAACATTTTCTTTCCTCGTGCCATCGAATTCCGGTTGTGGTTGCAACGGATAGAGCTTACGAAAACGCTCGTTGAGGATGAACTCTACTGTTTACCACATCCCTAGCGGCATACAATTATCTAAAAATCTCACTCCTAAAAACCTACGCACGGAAACTTTCAATCCAACAGTCTATTTTTATGATTTTCAATGGATGAGCAGATGAGCCAACATCTCGCTATTATGACCGATTTCTTGAAATTAAGGCATTTTTCCACTGCCATTTTACCCCATTTTTTTTTCATTTTTGGAGTAAGTACTTTATGACCTAACTCTAGGTGAGAAATGAAGAAAATCTCACCGTAGGAAGATTTTGGCGCGAACGTCCTTAATCTTGTATTACGACCGCAAAATTGATATTTTTTAAAACCAGGAAACGCTCTTAAACGAAACTCTGGTAACCATTTTTGATTTAGCATACTTTGTATATCAACAGCACCACCATCGATTTCTTTTCTTTGGTCTGATTTTTGTTGACAATTGATCCAAAGCTTGTGATCCAACATTGCTTAAAATACCTTCGCCTGCCATCACTGACAGGCTATTTAGTTTCCCTTGTTTTTAACAAATCAAGTTTTTTAATGCCGCATTCAGCACAAGTGCAATAAAAAATTAAATCTTCCATTTTTAGCTTTTTTATAACCTGAAGGTTTAACGCATTCAGTTTGTTTTTTCTGTTTAACACAATACGATTTCATTTAGTTAGATAATTTTTCATTGTACATGGTATTATGTATGTCAAGTACTTTCAACAGATCATAATATGAATTACCTTAGTTCATTTCATTTAAAAAGTACAAACAAAAATAATCACAAGTTTTCGACATAATATTTTGTATCTGATGTTGTGATTTCTTGAAATGGTAGCATTCCGAAACTGTCAAAATAATTTATAGCATTTTTCACATAAGTAGCAACCCAATGACTTCCACTCATATATGCTGGTTCTAAATTGTAGATAAATAATGCTTTTTGGTGGTTATGAGTTAGAGTGTCATCTCTTCATAAAACATCTTTTATTGGTATATGCAAATATTTACACCATTTTATTCAATCATGATTGGTTAATGGGATATTTTAGTGAAATTTTGGTTTTAGAGTATTGCTCCTGAAATTGGAGTATTGTTGAATGGGCTTTTTTGGACCTAACAGTAAGCCTTTTCCCTTTCTTTCCTTTGCCTTTTTTTTTTTACACCTTGGCCTGTTATATACTGTGGATAGGTATAAAATGGTGGGGGTGTATACGTTCCAATTCTAGGAGCTCCTTTACCTGTTAACTTTTTTATTGCACAAACAGCGAGTGGAATACCAATACTAGCTAAAAGAGTACCAAGAAAACCACCGGTTTGCATCTTTGTTGGCTTTATATGAACAGCTTTTTCCATTTGTAGAGCATTAAGGAAGTCCTTTTTTTGTTTCATATTTAACAAATCCTGATACAGAATCAACTTATGCATTTGGTTTTGTGGTATAAGAAAACCACCTGTTTTAACTCCTTTTCCAGATATCGTTTTTACAATTTGAGAAGCTCCTTCTGAAGCTGCACCTGCTAGAGCTGATTTACCAAGCGTTGGAAGCAATGTTTTTCCTAATGACAAAATTGAAGTTAATAAGCTTCCTCCAACTTATTATCGAATATTAGTTTTAGATAATTTGATATCCATTCCTTGCTTTTGTTTAATCGTTTAACAACTGTAGATGGTACATGAAGAGTATCGTTTTCCTGACAAAGCATTATTTGTTAATCTCAAAGTAATTGTTTCTCGTTTATGAAAAGCTTTTGCTAATTTCTTTTTTTGATTTGGTGATAATTTAACACTAATGTCGTTAAGTTGAGTCATTTCTTGTATATATTATATGTTACATAATTTTTGGTTAAACATAAAAACAGAATTTAAACTATGACAAGTTCGTTTCCAATTTTATCAATATCAATTTGTTCTTCATACAAAACAACAGCATGAACACTAAAATTTTGATTTGCATTTGCTGAAAATCTGTATCTGAATGTTAATTGTTTTGGATCTCGTGTAACTTTTTCTGTTTGAAAAGAGAAATCGAAAAATACGATTATGACTCTCATAATTTCTTAGGTTAAGCTGCGTGCCAGAATTATAATCATTTTTTCTCATCGCATAAGACATCAAATTATTGAATATTCGTACTTTTGAGTCACTATCATACTCCAATTCGGGGTAAAAAATACCGTTTCCATATTCGAGATGATACATCTAATGAAAAAGTATCCATTTTATAAGGTGTCGTTTCTTCATGTCTTGATCCATCATCGTCACAATAACTTTTTTAAAGATGTACAAATACAAACTTAACATTGTCGATGGAAGCTGAAATTGGAAAATAACCACTAGTTCTTGTTGGAGCTGAAACTACATATAACTCTCTCAAGTATTTCCACTTTGGTTCTTTCATAAATGAGCTCACAAAATTGGAATACACTATCTTTTGGGATTAATTTTAGCAACCATAATCCAAAGTTGTCTATCACAATTCTTCCAGCATCAACACCGTGTGCCATATGAACTCATTGTCTTCATTTAATGTGATGGCAAATTGAAGTTGCATAGGCACCAACATTTTACTTTCTAATTCTTCAAAAAAGCTGTAACGATTCAGAGAAATAATCACATTTATATGTTTAGCTCCTCCTGTTCCATCCTTGTTAACAGCTTGAGAAAGCAATTTTCGAGACTGGAAACCAATATTGTTTTTAGCTGTTGTATTATGTGTGTCCAAATACTATAAGCTATTTTTACTCACTGATTGACTGAAGTCGTCAGAATACTCTAATAGATTTTTAACAAATATTACATTACGAAGATTATCAGTATCATAAACAGTTTTACCTGCAGATCTTATCGGACTATGAGCGCCATTGATAATCGTCAAACGAATTAAAATCATATTCGTGCTTTCCTGTTGTTTAATAGGTTGAATTGGCATTATTTTTTGTTGTTTGGTTGACCCTTGAATGATGATTAAATCACCAGATTTTTCAGCAACTTTTTTACCTATTTTATCACCAGCATGTGGTACTCCTGATTTTAATGCTTTTTTTACCATAAGTTTAGGTACCCTTTTAAATACATTTGAAGCAATACTCTTTAATGGTTTGAATATATTATCTACAATAATACCAGAGCCTTTATGTTTATAAACGAATCGTCCAACTCGTGTATGATAAAATCTCTTAAATTCGTATGGTTTCTTTATGTTGTTATGTTATATTATTGCACTCTTTTTTCAAATCAATGAATATGATACATCTGCTCCATTTAGGTCTAGTAATCTTCTTTTTACATCAGTTACCCACATTCTAATAGGAGATATTGTAGTTTTATTTACAGGATTGAAGGTAATTCTTCGTTGTTTTAGTGTAAAGCAATATGATGGTTGTAACACGCTTGCACAGAAACTGTAAATAATATCAGTATATTGACCATCAACAAGATCACAATGGATATTTAGAACATGACTCAAATTTGGTACTTTAGTACCAATATGAGACCCACTTGTCAATATTTTTTGTCAAATCAAGTCTGACCCTAACTGGTAATTATATTGTGTTTCGGCCGCGACGAAATTAGATACGTCATAGCTACTTAATTAGGTTAATCACTGTTAATAACATTAGTACGGCAAGCTTCCTCCCGAAGTCGACATCTGAGGCCATCGGGTATGTAAAATCTGTGGTTCGTTTTCTTTGAACTTTGTTCATATAACCTGATAAACTGTTTATAATCATAGGTTTCGAAAGACTCATCAATAAACAACAGAAAGTCCTTTGAAACGTGGCTATTTTATACCGTTAACGCTTCGGTCGAGGAAACAATCGAAACCTGTTCATCAGCGCGATGGCAGAAGAAGCCAAGAACGTCCGTCGCGTCGCCAAATCAAGATTCACCAGAAAAAGGAACGAACTCCTGAAGTCCATCTCATCAGCCAGCGATCACGAACTTGTGGAAAACAACTACGCTCAATTCCTGGAAGCATGGAACGTCCTGGAAACAAAGCACGATCTCTACGCGATGCTTTTATCAGACGACGCCAAGCTAGAAGCCGCCGAAACATGGATCAACAAAGTACAGGAGGAATTCACTGAAGCGACAAAAGCTAAGATTAACTTTATTAACCACATAGCGGACGTGCAAATGAGAGCGCGCGCGGAAACGGAACAAAGGGATAAGGCGAACAAAGAACGCCAGCAAATGGAACGATTCTTTGATCAAGCAATGATCAGACGAGAAACAGCGCGAGCCATATTTGAAACAGCTTGTCAAAGTGCTTCGCACACACTCAGCGCGGACAAAGTAGAGCCGTCTACGGCGAAGAGACTTCAGAAACAGATTGACAAAGCTTTCGTGGAATGCAAACTAGCGAATAGCGCGCTACTCGATTTATCTACGCGAGAATCTGCAGCCAATGAAATTAAATGGCTCCAAGCTACTCAAGCGGCGTATAACGAGATGAACGCTAAACTCGAAACACACCTCGTAGGCGAACATGAACACGAACTGCAGCCGCAGATCAAAAAAGAAAAGAACAATCACATACAACTAGAGAAAATCAAAATGCCCCGATTTGAAGGAGAGTTGAGAGAATATCCATCCTTCAAAAGAGACTTCCAGAAACAAGTCATGCCGCACCTTACGGAAGATACATTATCCTACACGTTGCGTTCCTGTCTCGGAAAAGAACCTTTAGCTCACGTAAAGAGCGTCGACGATGACGTTTACGAGATGTGGAAGCGACTCGACGAAAAATACGGGGACCCAGCGAAAGTCGCGGACGCGATAATTAATGAGATAAGACGCGTAAGATCCATCCGCGAAGGCGAAAACAAGCGATTCATAGAGCTGGTAGGAATCATAGAAGACAGATATCGTGACCTTAAGAGACTTGGCTTGGAAGCAGAAATAACCACAACGAGCTCAGTAAGCATCATAGAGAGAAAACTCCCGCCAGACGTACGCAAAGAATGGGCTAAACTATTAAGTTCTGACGACAGCACTGTGGACAAAACCAACAAGTTTCCGAGCCTGCTCAAATTTTTACTTACGCAAAAACGCGCTATCGAGTACGACGGTTCTGATCTTCGCGCGCAGGGCCCATCCATAACGAAGGCAGTTGTCCATTACGCCACAGCGGATGAAAGACACGACAGCCGCAGCCAGAGAACTTACAGCAAGTGCGTCGTTCACGAAAACTCGAATCATCTTACCAAGGATTGTAGAGTATACCTCGATAAAACAGTAAGCGAAAGACTGTCAACATTGAAAGAAAAAGGTGCGTGCTTTTCCCTGCCTCAGAACCGGTCACTGATCACGCAATTACCGCTCTAAAACGGATTGCGGCGTCAATGAATGTAAGAAGAAACATCATCCCACATTACATGAAGAAGATCAGACAGAGACTCCAAGCGCATCCGCAATATCCAGTGCATGCAGCCATGGGGGTAATGAGACCTGCATCCTCCAGTTGCAACAAATAAAAACTTCTAGAGGACATGCAAACGTCTTGTGGGACAATGCATCATCCATTAGCCTCATAACCCGCGACAAAGCACGGGAAGAAAGACTGCGCGGAACGCCACTTGAAATCTCTCTCGTGAAGGTGGGAGGGAAGGAAGAGAAGATAAGTTCCAGAAAATACAAATTGCCGCTCATTGACCTCAAGGGCGAAACGACGCTTGTGGAAGTTTGCGAAATAGACAAAATTACCACCGACATTCAAAGTGTTAACATGGATAAGGCACTTGACGCTCTACAGATACAAAGGGGCGACGTGACTCGGCCGAAAGGCGCCGTTGACGTCCTCATTGGGTATGATTACGCAGGTTTCCACCCGGTAAAAGAAAGAAATGTTGAACACCTAATGTTATTGAAGAATCGTTTTGGACGATGTATAGGCGGGACACACCCTTCCATTCGGGAGAAGAACCACAAATCAGCATTCGACGCATGTGCAAACCACCTAAAAGCAGTCAAAATTGACGACTTCTACAATATCGAGAGATTAGGTGTTAGCTGCACGCCGCGCTGCGGAGGCTGCAAATGCGGAAAATGCGCTCCTGGAACCAGCGACTACACTCTGAAAGAAGAAAGGGAGCTCCATCTCATCGAGAAAGGCCTTGAATTTAACGAACAGGAAAAATGCTGGATCGCTGAATATCCCTGGATTCGCGATCCACACGACCTGCCAGATAACAAAAGAGCTGCCTTTGGAAGACTCTTAATCACAGAGCGTAGATTATTGCGTAATCACGAACATAGCAGAGTTTATAAAAAACAATTTGAGGACATGGTAGAACGAGGAGTAGCTAGAAAACTAAGCAAGCGAGAGCTCGAGAATTATAAAGGCCCTATCCACTACATCTCCCACCACGATGTTCTAAAGCCTGATTCGAAATCGACTCCAGTGAGGATCGTCTTTAACAGCAGCGCGAACTATATGGGACACGTCCTTAACGAGTACTGGGCAAAGGGTCCCGATCTATTAAATAATCTTGTAGGAATCCTCGTGCGATTCAGAGAACACGAAATTGGATTCATCGGAGATGTGAAAAAGATGTATCACACCGTGAAAACCAAGATCATAGAGCAACACACGCATCGTTTTCTATGGCGCGACATGAACACAAGCAGGGATCCGGATACGTACGTTATACAAAGAGTTTCATTTGGAGACAAACCCTCGGGTACCATAGCGACCGTAGCCATGAGAAAGACAGCGGAACTATCAAAAGAGAATTATCCACAAGCCGCGAATACCGTAATATCCAACTCGTACATGGATGACATTGTAGACAGTGTACATAGCGACGCACAAGCTAAGCAACTAACTAATGAGATTGAGGCAGTCCTAGTCAAGGGCGGATTCAAGATAAAGGGTTGGTTCTATTCGAACGACAAAACAGCAAACGAAATGGCTTTAGAACCCAACCAGCAAAATTCATCAACCGAGAAAGTACTCGGCGTCATTTGGAGTACAGACAAGGATCAATTCCGGTTTAAAGTGGGAATAGACTTAACTCTGACGAAAGCCAAAGGACGCATCAAAGAAAACCCAACTACTGGCGAAATAACGAAGAGGATTATCCTCTCACAGATAAACCGCGTGTATGACCCTCTTGGTCTAGCAGCTCCCGTTACGGTCAGAGCGAAGATTTTGATCCGCCAGCTTTGGGCAACAGAAAAGAAACTCAGCTGGGACGACCCTGTCCCTGAGAAGCAAAGGATTAACTGGCTGGAATTCTTCCAAGATCTGCGCAATATGGATCAAGTTATATTTCCAAGATGCCTCAAACCATCAGGTGCACTCGGTCTGCCGACTCTTATCATATTCAGTGACGGGTCAGACAACGCTTACGGAGCATGTGCTTACATCAGGTGGACATTACTGGACAACAAATTTGAAACCAGACTGATCATGTCAAAGAACCGACTCTCGCCAAACAGGAAATTATCGATCGATCGAATTGAACTTTGCGCGGCAGTCTTAAGCAAAAGGCTTAAAAACTTTCTGGACAAAGAATCCCGCTACAAGTTTGCGAAATACTACCATATAGTCGATTCTCAAATAGTGCACGGGATGATCCAAAAGGAATCTTACGGCTACAATACATTCGCCGCTACTCGCATCGGAGAGATACAGGAAAGTACCAATCCCCAAGACTGGTATTGGATCGAGAGTGATAAAAACAACGCCGATTGGATAACACGAGGTAAGAAGCGAAAGCGACTGGCAAAAGGGACCTAGATTTCTACAACTCCCGGAATCAGAATGGCCAATAAGTAAAGTAGTCCATCACCCAGAGTTACCAATGAAAACGGCATTAACAACACTTGCTGCAGAACAGGACTCGCTCGCGAGAAGAATTGATATAAACAGACATTCAAGTTACAACAAACTGTTAAGAGTAACAGCACGTGTATTAGCCATGTACGCAAGAGAACCAGTTAGTCTGAAGAATGCGACAAAGACCCTGACGCCGGACGATATTTCTAAAGCAGAAAGGTTTTGGATCATTGATGCGCAAAGAAAAATGCTTACAAACGTCAAAAAATCTAAATATAAGCGTTTGTGTCCAAAGCGCAGAGAAGATGGAGTAATAGTGGTTGGTCATCGGACCGGCAAATGGATGCACTTGAGCTACGATAAGAGAGAAGTGATCCTCATTCCTCGTGAGCATCGTTTCTCTAAGCTTTATGCGGAACATATACATCGAAAAGGTCACCATGGCGTGTCGACGACGGTAAGCAAAATTCGATTACGATTCTGGATTCCTCAGATTCATAACATAGTAAAGTCCATTAGATACAACTGCGTCACTTGCAAGAAACTGGACGAAAACCTCAACAAGCAGGTCATGGGACAGCTTCCAGAAGAGAGACTTATGCCCTCACCACCGTGGCATAGTACAGCCATCGACCTTTTCGGACCGTTTAAAATAAGAGACCAGGTAAAGAAGCGAACAATCGGAAAGTGTTATGGGGTATTGTTCAACTGTATGAGCACAAGAGCAGTTCATATTGACTTGGTAGGCGATTACAGTACAGAGGCATTTCTACTTGCGCTGAGACGGTTTACTTCCCTCAGAGGATATCCTGCAAAGCTATACTCTGATAACGGTCCGCAGTTGGTAGCAGCTAGTGAAGAACTCCAGAATATGACGAAGAAATGGAACTTAAAAGAACTCGAAACATTTGGAGTGAACGAAGGATTAAAGTGGGAATTCGCATCCGCGGACGCACCATGGCAGAACGGAATATCAGAAGCCCTTATAAAATCGATAAAGCGAGCTATTACTACAGCGATCGGACAGAGCGTTATGACATTTCCAGAACTTCAGACAGTCCTTTACGAAGTATCTAATTTAGTCAACGAGAGGCCGATCGGTCGTCATCCAACTTCACCTGAAGACGGAGCATATCTCTGCCCGATTGACATCTTGTTAGGACGTTCTTCAACAAAGGTTCCTAACGGGCCATTTAATGAAAGCGCAGACCCCAGAAAGCGTTTTTACTTCATACAAAACATTGTTGACACATTCTGGAGCAGATGGACACGGAACTATTTCCCAAGCTTGCTCGTACGCCAGAAATGGCATACTTGTAAACGTGATGTCATGGTCGGCGATATCGTGTTAATTCAAGACAGTAACCAGATAAGGGGGAAATGGAAGCTCGGACGCGTCATAGCAGCTAACCCCGGAAAAGATGGCAAGGTCAGAAAAGTTACAATTCAGTACAAGAATCCAGCGCCGAATGAAAAAGTTGGTATATACAAGGGTCGAGGATATTCAACAATCGAGCGACCTGTACAGCGTCTAATCGTGCTCGTTCCTTTCCACGATGATGAAGATTCAAAGGACATTAAATGAAACTAACTTACGAAATGTAAATTAAGAATTAGGTCAATACCTTCGGGAGGCGGGGAGTGTTTCGGCCGCGACGAAATTAGATACGTCATAGCTACTTAATTAGGTTAATCACCGTTAATAACCTTAGTACGGCAAGCTTCCTCCCGAAGTCGACATCTGAGACCATCGGGTATGTAAAATCTGTGGTTCGTTTTCTTTGAACTTTGTTCATATAACCTGATAAACTGTTTCGAAAGACTCATCAATAAACAACAGAAAGTCCTTTGAAACGTGGCTATTTTATACCGTTAACGCTTCGGTCGAGGAAACATATTGAAACTCGAAATGTTGTTGCATTCCAATTGTTTTTTTCATAAAGCTGTCAAAATCAGTATAATTAGGTGGAAAAAAAAGATTTTGAAAGTTTGCGCCATTATCCACGCTATATGCTATTGCTTGATTTTGATAACTTGGATTAACATTAAACCATGTAAAACTCATATGAATAATTCTATTCAAACCAAGCTGATATTCATAATTACTTAGTGAAATTATTGGCCTTGTAAATTTTGTAATGAAATTTTTTGGTTTATTAAAAGGAATATTTTTAACAGAATAGCTCGACAATACAATTTCTCTATCCATTTATATACAATATCGTTACATTAAATTGTTAAATACTTTTTATACAGTTTGTCATGTTGAGATCTATTGATTACTGACGTTTTTAGCAATGTATTTAATATAGATACACCCATATTTTGCATATCAATCCTAAAATTTCACCAACAATCAATTCCAATTTTTTGATCAGCTGAGTTGGAGGATTAAAAAATACAACATTTCCACCTCTTTGTTTTTTTCGAATCCCACAACCTTTCATTGTTTTGAATTTATTTTCATAATGTTTAATATACGCATTCAATGTAACTCTGGCATTATCTATTCTTTTATTTTCCATTAGTCTTGCAGCTTCAGAAATGTAACCACTTTGAAATTGTTTAGTTATAGCAGCCTTATAACCTTTTAATTGATTTCTTTTATTTATAGCCTCCTTGATAATCTTATTAAGATATTGTCTGTTTTTTGCTGATTCATTTCTGCTTGATTTAATACCTTAATATATAGATTTAGCCAAGCCTAAAACCAGAGCTCCCGGCTTGTTTATTTTAACTGGCTGTAGGATTAGTGAAAATAAAAGGCTTTGGAACTGTCCGCCTTTTGATTTTCCCGGATATTCCTTAATTATGTAACATTTTCTGCACTGCCTAACTAGCGAATTCCACGGTTAATTTCACCGGAAAAACCGACTGATCACATGAATCACGAATGGATGAGTGTGATATCGCTTTTTCCAGCGAAATCTACTGTTGAATTCACCAGTTAGGCAATTAATTTTTCTTGAATCGCAAGAGTTTTAAAAGGAAACAAGCAAATCCTTAGCAAGCGAACAGAAAAGGAAAGAAGCCATTTCAGAGTCGACTGTCAAACGCCCGCGAATAGGAACCACGATAAAATTAGAAATCACAGACGTACTATAGCTTGTGATGTAACCGATCGTCTTTGTCGGCTCAAGGTCAAACAAGTAGTTTTATTGATATACTTTATTTATTCCACTTTATCTCTGAAAACGAGATCATTTGCAATTCGATGTATTTCATTGAAACACGCCAGCTTGGCTTAGAAAAGAATCGGCTAGAAAGGACAAACTTCAAACAAGATCTCCAACAAATTACCTGTACGTGCTCTAAACACAAGCTGGTGATATTTCTCCTTATACTTTTACGAAAACTCATTGCGATTACATGTTTAGAGCATAAGTGCAAAATTCTTGTCACTGTCAAGGCACATCGAAAAAACAGTTAAGCATGCAAGCAGAGTAAAAAACTTCTTGTTCCCTTGCATTTTAAGGCCAAACAAACCAGCAACAGATCGATTATTTCTGTCCAAAAAAAAAACAGCTGATTGTTCTTTAATTCCAGTTAACAATAAAAATTCGAGTTTCATTCCTGAACAAAGGAGAAAACGACTAAACCACGTTTTAGAAATATGCATCCACTTGAAATAAATCATCCGTACTGGTGTACCGTTTTGTCATTCTCGCTCTCTTTCTCTCTTCTTTCGTTTCTGTTCTTCTGACATAGGCCGTCCAGGTACTTGCAACCTTAGTAGATTCGAAATTAAAAATCTTAAGACATACCAAAAACTGCACTTCAGAGCAAAAAGGAGCCCTAAACAAATTCAAAATAAACACTCAGCTTTAAGTTTATATCCCTCCAATGCTTGACTTGAATAACTACAGCTATATTATATTAAACCTGGATTGAAACCAGCAAAAAATGCGAGAAAAATATATTTTCCAAACCGTACCTGAACACAAAATGCATCGACCGTCAAGAGCTTTGCTGACGTAGCATGGCTGTGTAGACGCGCCGAGCCACAAAAAGAGCACGAAAAATTAAGCCTCATTCAGGTGTGAGTGTGAGTGTCTGACCTGGCTTGAGCCTGCGATCCAATCAACAACCAGTCCCTGGGCAGCGGTCAAC
Organism: Montipora capricornis; assembly: GCF_036669925.1. NCBI lineage: Eukaryota > Metazoa > Cnidaria > Anthozoa > Scleractinia > Acroporidae > Montipora > Montipora capricornis. The sequence goes on from NC_090886.1 coordinate 23,290,216, forward strand.
TTAAAAAACAGCTGACCTCGATAAGGTCCAACTTGAGCCCGCGGTATGGTCACGTGATACTGGTCAGCAGATGTCTTGTTTTGACAGGTGTCAATTGACCATAACATTGATGGCCAATATCAAAGATGTATGCTGTAAACTGGAGTATTGCCTCCTCGATCAGCTCTAACTTGAGCCCGTGATATGGTTACGTCATACTGGTGACATTGGATGGACTGACGGACGTACCTGCGGACGTTCATGACGTCATGGCTATAAAACCAAATTTTCTCACCTATGGTGCTCCACACGGGCGCCTTTTGGTGCGGACGGTGCTCCACTATCAACAGAATCATAATTTTGAATACCAAGATCATTCAATATCTCATTATCCATATCTTCATCATATAATCCATAATCAAGTTCATCATCATGATCATATTCTGGAGGCAACTCTTTTGATTCTCTTTATCACGGGTCCGACACAAAGAGGCATAATGACCAAGTTAGGAAGGTTGCGTTTACTCTGCAGTTTTTGGAGGACCGGACCAATTTCTTGCATGAGGCTACAGCTGTGTGCTGTAACTGAACATGCGTAATTCTTGTAAACAAAATGGCGACGCGTGATGCCGAGTTATCCGTTCTCGTGCGGGTTCTGTCCAAACGGAAATCGACAGGATCTATATTGACGTTAACGGAACTTAACAAAAGGATAAGCTTACAGGGAAGAGTTTATCGCAAGAGAAAATTGAAGTCCATGGTAATTTTTTAAATATTCTTACTCTCTCAATGCATGGTTGAAAGATCAGTTTGGCAACGACAAACGAAGCAGTGCTTGGTTCCGGCTCGCATATGAAACATTCTCTGACAATGAATGGTTTGAAAACTTTCGTATATCCAGGAACATGTTCCAGTTCCTTGTTGATGAACTGCAATATTGTACTTTCTAGGCTCAACAGACGGGTATTGATCCCTTGCTAATCTGTTTGGCGTTTCCAGAGGATTTATTTGTATTTATATTTGTCAAGTTGCAAAGCTATCAACTTAGGCCCAAATATCTCACGATTGTGAAAGGTGACGAACTCTGCCGTATCATTGATAGCTATAAGGAAAAATGGGGTTTCTCCATGTGTGCCGGCGCGATTGACGGGAGTCACATTACAATTGCGACACCTTTGGAAAATCATGCGGCCTATGTGAACAGGAAATCCTTTCACAGTATTGTAATGCAGGCCTTCGTTGACGATCGTTACTTATTCAGGGACATTGTCGTTGGATGGCCTGGCAGTGTTCATGACGCCAGAGTGTTTTCAAACTCGGAGCTGTACACCCTTGGGTGTAGAGGCCAGTTGTTTCCACCAGATCTGAAAGAGTCAATTCTGGGCAGAGAAATCCAACCTGTCATATTAGGTGACCCAGCATATCCCCTGTTAACTTGGTTGATCAAAGGTTACCCTGATAATAGTAACACTCCTCGTATTCAGAGGCGTTTCAATTACCACTTGCATGACTTTGGAGAACACGTTCGGTCACTGGAAGGGCAGGTTCCGACGATTCTTAAAGCAAGTGCATATGAATGTTGAGGGAGTTGTTAACGTTGTGGCAGCTTTGTGTGTACTGCACAACATCTGTGAGATGCGACATGAACCATTTTTTGATGAATGGTTACAAGAAGGATTTAACGATCATGACGTGGGAATCATGGATGGAGCGGAAGTCGAAGACCAGGCTGGTTCAGACATCAGAGATACCCTTGCTGCTTATTTTATGACCAGTCAAGGACAAAGTACAGGCACCGTGTAAACATTTTTATGAACTTGCATGCAAACAACTCCCAGATTGTGTAATTGCTAAGCGACTATTCTTATCACTCGCGCTCTATACCTCGAATTTGGTAAAGAATTTGTTTGGTTGTTTGGTAGCCGTGCTTTGTTACTGTCCCTGAACATTTCTAGCCTTTGAAAACGAAACACAAAAGAAGGGTCAACGACTTTATATGTAGTAGCTTCAAGTTAGCACCAACAAAAAGGTTATCATTGAATTCAACATTTATAGAACTACCTCGCCAGCCTCTACAACTGGAAGAAAGACTGATCACTTTCACTAGAAAAGGAGGAGTATGGTGCTGTAGTATTCTCATAATTCCCATAATGTTGTGTCATTGCAAATGGGGCTACACTATTTTGTCCCCTTGTCTGCATAAGAATTTGCAGAATGTGCAGTTCATGCCGTCGTTCTTCCCTTCTTCGCTCAGATTTCAACTTCTGCAGTTCTAGTCTGAACTGCAATTCCCTTTCATGTCTTTGTTTTTCTAGCTCTTCATATCTGGAATTAGATTCAAACAAACTGTGTTGTCAACAGTGAACTTCCCATTCATTATGGGAGAAATCAACAGCAACAAAAAGAAGGCTCGTAAACAGAGTCTTTGCCTAAGTAGGAGCTTTTCAAGTTAACAAAATTATATCCACAAGGATTGTAGCAAATGTTCAGAGCATCAGTGTTTCAATCTCTCAAGCTGAGTCAAAAATACTAGAACAAATATGTACAAATATGCTCTCTATCTTCCTGTGGTTTACATATAAAAAATTGTGGTTGAAATTTCTGCAATTTTTATTTGCAGGGCTTGAGTTGAAAGGCCACAAAATCACAGCATTTATGGCCTTATAAGCCCCGTCTAGCCTTGAAAAAAATTCTGCCATAACAGCATTTGGTAATTAGATATCTCTAATCACAGGACTTACCTTTTCATTTCATGTTCCGAACACTGGGCAAAGCTGGTGCACATTGTTTCAATTGACTTCTGAAATTTCGTCTTTTTGCTTTTAGGTCCCTGTCAGTTTTCTTTTCTTTTCTGCTGTACCCCCTTCTACTTCTCCTTCTGCCCGGTCAGATACTGTTAATCAATGAATTAAATTTTGACAATCTATGCCTGAGAAGGGATTTTCATTTTCTCTGACATAATGCTCAATAAAAACTGCACACAGAGAAAAACAAAAACAAAAAATCAATTGCTGAGCAGTTTTCATTTGAGAAATGTTCTTTGCGTCTTCAATAGGTCATCAAGTACTATTATTACATATTGTTGACCATTCCAAAGCAAGGTTTGAGAATGGTATGCAAACCAAGTCTTGTTATCAATATGGAGACCTAGAGATTACTCAATAAATGATACACCAAAACCCTATATAGACAAACAGTATTACTATTTGTAAGGATAATGTAAATATACCTTATTTACATACCACTTTCTTGATAGCTTTCTTCGCCGCCTTCATCAGCGTCATTTTCTTCACCCACACGAGGATCCAGTACATCACAGTCATTTTCTTCTTTGCTGGTATCCATCAGATGTTGAGGCTGAATGGAGGGGTTGTCTTTGACAATTTGGTCCAGTTTATCAAAAAACTTCCATGGTTTCTTGGGACGAGAAGTGCCACTTTTCTTGACCTTATCTTTTTCAGTTTTGTATTTTGCCCGAAGGTTCTTTAATTTACTCGTTATTGCTGCAGCTGACTTATCTGACAGCTGACATATCCCTAGTTAAAAAGAAAACACAAACACCTGTAACATAATTTTTTTTGTGTTTAATACTGTTAGTGATGGCATCTCATTTTGCAGCATTTTGACATAAGCTTAAGCTTATTAATTTTACTGTGAGCATTAATAGGTAAGTTAAGCTTACATACATGTACCTTGACTTTCAAGTTGAAACACCTTGGAAAACGATGCTTGACTTGTTTTTTGACCGAAATCAAGCTGTATAATAGCATTTCTTACAGTATTAATTTTATTTCAAGTTCTTGCCATTTAAGTAAACTCATTTCTTATATTATTTGGTTACATAAAAATGGAAAATTATATATATTATACCCATATGATATATATACCAAATTACGATTCTACTGATGATGATATTGGAAATTATAAGCAGTTATATGATTTTATGCCAAATAAATGCTTTAGGATGCTTATCTGTGGACCATCAGGATCGGGAAAAACAAACACCTTAACGCATATGATTTACAGTTTGCTTTATTATGACAAAATCTATTTGTGTGTTAAAAACCTAGAGCAATCAAAATATCAAAATTTATTAAACATGTTCAATCCAATAAGAAAGGATGTTGCTTATGATATTATTGAAGCAAGTAATGACCAAATTATACCAGTATCTGAATTAACAGATGATAACCAAAACATTGTAATATTTGATGATTTCGTTTGTGATAAAAACCAAAAACCATTGATTGATTCATTCGAGGAAGACATAAAAATTGTAGTGGAATCTATTTGAGTCAATCTTATTATCTAACTCCTAAGGATATCAGATTGAACTGTTCACATTTCTGTATTTATGAATTTCCAAGCAGCAATGAAAAATCACTTATTTGTCGCGAAAATGATACTCCAAAAGAAGCATATGAAAAAGGAACAAATGATCCATGTAGCTTCATCTATATTGATAAGCCACGAAAATTTACAACAAAAAACTTTAATATACACCAATTATATACAGGAGTTGGTTTTAAACTAACTTTAGATGGTAATTATGATATGAATAATAAAAAAATAACTAATTTAAAACCAGCAACAGATGACAGTGATGCTTTGACCGAAAAGCAGATAAACGATCACGCTAAGGTGAATGGTGGTTCATCTGGCCAACCAGTTGATTTAACTAATTATTTGAAAAAAGATGGAAGCGTAAAATGACTGGATTGCTAAATATGAATAATAGAAGGATTGAGCATAATACAGCAGATGCTTTCACTCATCTTCAACTAGAAGCTTTTTTATTTTGATCTTAATGTTGATGATGGTGAAATGGAAGCTCAGAATCCAATTGAAATGGGTTACAAAAAAATCAGTAATTTACAAGATCCTATTCATCATGAAGATGGGGTAAATAAATTTTATGTTGATAGCTCTATGTTGTTAAATGCAGATAAATTATATGTCGATCAAAAAGTTTCACAGGCTTCTGGTAATATTGATCTTAGCCCTTATTTAAGAGCTGATGTCTGAAATTATTGAGAATTGGGCGTCAGTCGTGAAATTTCGAATTCCTTCATATTTTGTGAAGTATTTTCAAAAATAACATTAAAAGTTTCAACAGCTTTTAAATTTTGCGAAATCGGGGAAAGTTTCAAAACACGGCTTGTTGGCCTCCTTCGAATATTAAAATTGGCGGAAAATAACACATTTTTAACGCGCGCCTACTGTAAGACGTGGCGTTGTCTGTTTATGAAGCACAAACACAATAAAAACAATAAAATTTGGATAAGTGTTGAAGTGTGAATGTTTTGGCCTTTAGAAGAAAACCAGTTTCAGGCATTTCAAAAACTCGCAAATTTCACCCAACTTCCACGCTAC
>NC_090886.1:23300567-23308067 GCF_036669925.1 Montipora capricornis
TCCTACTTTGGTAGTAAACTTGGCATTGAACAATATGAACCAGCAGATGCACCAAAACGTGCCAGAAACAGGCTTTTCAGTCAGTATCATGCCCAGTATCCTGAACATGAACGACAAAGAATTGTTGATGAACTGGTGCAAGGCAAATCCAAACTAAGAATCATTTTTGTCACTGTTTCCTTTGGAATTGGATTAGATATAAGCAACATACGGCAAGTAATACATATTATGGTGCCGTACACCATGGAAGAATATTTCCAAGAAGCTGGTAGAGCAGGGAGAGATGGGCTGCCAGCGAGAGCTCATATTTTTTTTAACAGCCATGACATTTCAAAGGGTAGAAAGCAACTTTCAGATGTGATGCGAAAATATGTTCAGGATAAGAGGTGTAAAAGGGAGAGGATTTTGAATTACTTCCTATTTAACACACCAACAAGAAGTGGCCCACTTCATGAGTGTTGTGACTTTCATCAAAATGTGTGTGATTGTGACGAGTGTGTAATTTCCAGTCTTTCAACAATCTTTGAGGAAAGAAGCATACAACATGAAATGACAAGAAATGCTGAAGTGAGTGAAGATATTGTACCAAGACTGGCACCTCACCTTGAACTAAAATTACGAGAGGAAGTTGAGTTTTTTGGATTATCAATCCCTGGAACTGGAACATCAACTGTTGGAGGCAGTAGCTTAAGCAGCGGTATAACTTTGGATCTGGTGGACCAGGTTGTAAAAAACGTACATCTACTAACTTCAGAGGACAAACTTGAGATAATGGTTCCCATTTTCAGCAGACGAAATGCCATGGCCATTTGGAAATTGTTTTATGCATTTTGTAATAACTGACCCCTTCCAATACATCATGTAAACTAAACCACCTGTCCCATTTTGAGGCACTTACGGGTATTTGATTTTATTTTGGGGGGCATGACAGATGTGCTGAATGTTCAGTTTGTGTATTACGGAGGAGTCAATAGTCTTAACTTCAAACAGAAAGTGGATGCTTAATGACACTTGAAGTGTGCGGTTAATAAAAGAAGAGTGGGAAATCAAAATCATTACAATACAAAACCACCTGAGACCTAACAGAAATATTGTCAATAGTAGCTTCCAAGCTTCCAATTTTTAAATGTAGAGTCAGAATCATCTTTTATTTCTACGGGTACATAAGGCCAACAGTTGAATACTGCTGGTTTTCAATACCAAGGTATTTTATAGGTTCGATGTCAGCACCAGGAATGCCTTTGTCTTCTCTAAGCTGGTACATCTAATATGTAGGTGTTGCAGTTTGTCTTGAGTGTGATGCAAAAAAAAAAAAAATGGGCTCACCATTTCACGAAACTATTTGACCCTTGTTTGCTGACTGAGTTGTATACCTGTATAGTGTAGACTAGGCTACAGTAAGACTGTATTTCTGACCCAGGTGGAAATCTTATTAGAAACTTGCAGGAATCTTGTAAGACTGGTATTGAAATTAAGGTAATTCCCTTGAAATTGTTCTACTACCAAACTTTTTTGGAAACTTGGCATAATTAACATTCATGATATGAACATTAACAACATGCAATAAAAAATGGGGGGTCACTGTGCTTGTTTACGCGTCAGCAGGCTCTTAAAATGGGGTATTTTTACTGGTTGTGGGTTAAAAATTCGAATCATCTTCATACTTCTAACTCTAACAGAATTAAGTCTTGGACACAAAATTGTATTTTCAAAATGAAGCTTCTTTTATTCAAATAAGCAGTATTGCCTCATTTACACCATTTTTGATTGCCTAGTTGTGGGAATAGTGCACTTTTTGGGACAGTTCTGTGGTTAGCTTGAAGTTCTCGCCTTGGCCAAAATACACCCAGTACGCAACTGTTTCATGTTCTACTATCAAACTTTTTTTCTTCTTCAAATATGTTCTTTATTAGACTCTTCTTAGGGGACTGTTCTTGGGGGTCACCGTGCTCGTTTGAGAAAAATAATCTCATGTTTTGTACGCGCATGTGCTCATGTGCGCGCGCTAATGACGCAAAAATTGTGCGCAGTAGGGATGCACAATGCAATACTAAGTAATTACCTTAAGATCTTTGTAAGATCTTGTTCAAGATCTTTCATCTTAATAAGATCCTAGTGCATTTTGTTCATCAAACCTTCAGCATTTAAAGATCTTGCAAGATCCTTAATGGAGAACTACGATAAGGTCTTGTAAGGATCTTACTAAGATCTTAATAAGATTTCCACCTGGGTAAGTTATATAGACTAATTAACTAGCAGTCAATCAACATCCTCTTCAGAGCTATCATCATGGTCTTCACTGTCTTCTGCCCCTTCCTCATCTAATGAATCACCAGTGAGTTCAAACTCCCCACTGAAAAGCTTGTGCTTGTGATTTGTCAACCAGTTGTGGAGAAGGGGGTAGTTTCTAAAGAAACTGTGGTGCTGCGTCGGTGGAGAAGTAGTATACAAAAATTTGGTTTTACCGGAGTCATCACTACATAGACGTCGAACTCTAAGAAATTGAGAATAAGGAATGGAGTTCTTGACATGTCATGGATGTGATAATGGATACAACAAATAACTCTGAGAATCTGTTTTGTAGTGCACACTGGTACATAGCACGTTGCCACTAATAGAAACTTTGATATCTAGGAAAGCCAATGAAGTTTCCAAAATTTCCCAGGTATATTTAAGAGCCGAATGAAAAGAATTGACGGAGGTTATAAAATGATCTAGTTCTTCTCTGCTGGATGAAATAGCGCCAATACAATCGTCGATGTAGCGGCCGTAGAGTTCAGGTTTGGGGCCGTTGTACTGATTAAAAAATTGGTGTTCAACATATCCTACAAAAAGATTGGCATAGCTAGGTCCCATTCTTGTGCCCATCGCTACACCATTAATTTGTTTGTAATAGTTGCCGGCGAATGAAAAACAATTAAGCGTTAAAACTAGTTCGGCAAGGCGGAGGAGCGATTCCGAGCTTGGTTCTTTGACAGTGCGTTGATCGAAAAAGTGTTTAAGTGCTTGAAGACCTTCGCTATTGGGAATGACTGTGTACAGAGATGTAATGTCCATGGTGAAAATAAGTTTGTCTTGGCCGGAGAAATTGAAATCGCGAAAAATTTGGAGAAGGCTGACATCCAGTTTGTCTAGCGGGGAGGAAATGAATGCAGTGGTCTCCCTGCTTGAAACTCAAATGGCTTGTTATTCTGGAGAATTGATATCATTGCTCTTATATCCTCTGTAGTACAGGTATGGGTGTGTTGACTTAAATCTGGTGTTATGTCACACTCCTTGTCAAAATACATACAGAACTCCTTTTGAGCATAGGATGAAGACGATGACCTTTGTACTGCCTTGAGAGTTTTGTTCCCTTGCATTGCTCTTATTGATTGTTTCTTGGATGCAGTGCTCCATTTTGAGATCGTTTGCATAATTATTCCCCTCACCTCCCACATCTTGCCCATGCAATATTCTGTGAGAGGTCTTCTCTGAGTACAATGCTTTTACGCATGTGATATATCGCATTGCCTCATAGGCATATTTCGTACCCCTTGGCCGGCAGTGAAAGTACAGCATCAACATTTTCCAATTGATTAGACTACGATCACCATCTCCCTCACGCTCTGTATTGTTCAACTGCATTAACATCACTCCAAGTTGTAAAACCTGGAGGCTGTAATTAAATAGTCGGTCATCTTGGCTGCCAGAGGGAATACTAGAAACAACATTTCTGCTGTGCTGTCCTTGTTCAGTGGTACAAGGTGTATACGGGGCCAACATTGCAAGTGGCCAAAGCACAACTTGGCCTGGCACCTGAATGCCAGTGGCACAGGATTCAATCGAGACCACATGCACTGGGGCATGATCATTGGGTGCTTGGGTCCCCTGCAGGCTGACAACCTTACCAAGCCCTTGAACTTTGAAATCTGCAGGAGATCTTTGTAGCAGTATGACAATGGCTCTTGTTAGAAAACAACATTTTAATAATACCTTGGTTTGTTTCATCTCTAACATTTAATTCCACATAGTAATGTACTCACCAGGGGTGTTAACGTTTTGCACTGCACTTTCTGCTTGTTCTGTTGTACTGGTATTCCCACCTTGCGGCCTTTGCTGCCTTCGTTGGTCTAGTTGTTCAAGCCAAGGGGTCATGAAAAATTGATCAACAAATTTTCCAAGATGTAACTGAAGGCTTGCCCATTTTGCTGATGGCTCCTTCTGGCTCTTAATTTCGCTAAAATACCGAGGGATAGGCCTGGAAATTTGCAACAATTTGCAATTTGCTTGACATTTACAACCAAGTCATAAAAGCATTGCATAGGTATGCCTTTGTAGCTGAGAGCATTAGGGGTTCACAAGCAGAGTAGTTCTTTTTTATACTCTGTGGCACATTGACTAACTTGAAGTGCTGTCTTAAGTGATACAGGGTTCCTTGGTCTCGTCCACCTGTGGCTGTTGGCTCATAAAGTTGCTCCCAAATAAATTGTTCAGCAGTACAGAAGGAAAACAAAATCAAACAACTACTGCCTTTAGAATATCAACTCTTTAATATTTTATTTTACAAAATTGATAATATTTCAAGTTGCAACATTTCACTTGTCTGTGATGCAATATTAAACCTGAAGTAAGGTATCAGAGATACAGTAACTGCAGTGTGAACTGATCTGTGCTTTATACATGCGCACTACTATAAAAAGAATTTCAGACACAGACATATTTTTTACAGACCCAATCCAATCAATGTCAAGATTTCATCCTTAGAAATGCCTCTTATAACATACACAATGCAGAGGCAATTCTGGCACCCAAAATAGGCCTGAAAAGTTTTGGATCCCTTGAGAATTCCATTTGGAAGTACATTGTAATTAATTTTACTGAATGAATTGCATTCTATTCATTTAATTTAAACTAACCATGAAAATAGCGTCACTTTTTTTCAATACAAAAGGTAGGGAAAATGGAAAATAAAATACACTGGTCAAAATAAGTCTGGATATTGCACACTTTTTAATAACAAAGATGTCTGAGTTGTTCAGGAACTCAACATGACTACATTTTACTGAGCTTGGTATGTTTATTTTGCGTGTGTAAAACTGTAGTGTACTCACTCCTTTAAGATGGAACTGGGAATATTGTTTTATTTAGCAAATTCTTTAAAAAAACTTTGTGTAATTTACTCACACCAAGAAATGACTGCTTTGTGTGCCAAAGTGCAGGGGCTTCCACAATGTTTTGAAACCTCTCTGATGGACTGTCACATCCTAGTCTGGTTTTCTTAGCACCAGAAGCACGCTCCCTTCCAAGGAGGTACCCAACAAGTGGCAGTTTGACATTCCTTAAAATGACATCTGCATCTGTATTTAGTCGTCCAAGCTGGTCCTAGAGTTAAATTTACATTTAGTATTATGTGCTGCACATTCCATTTTCCTTGCTAATGAAATATCAATAATCATGCAGTCAATATAATCATTATAATCTGGGCTACCAGGATGTCATGGCGGCTGGTCGCACGTTTCCATGCAGCGTATTTTATTTTGTATTCCTGTTTTGCGTGGTTCATCTAGTCTTTCAACGACATCTTTTCTACAACGTTAGTCACGTCTCTTCACATCATGGTCGAGGTTGCGCTCAGGGAGTTTTTCTTTCGCCAAGAAATGTCGATCTTTCAGGGCTTTCTTGTCCGTTCCATGTCCGCCATATTGGATGCTCCGCTAATGGTGCTGCTATCCTGTCACGTATTGTCCGGGGGAAATTTTCGAAAAGAAGAATATTGTACGTGGTAAACGGCTCAGCATCTTTCAACCATGAGTTGCTGAAAATTCAACTCAGCGGAGACGTTCATCCAAACCCTGGCCCAGAAACCGGTTCGGTTAATACAACAAGCAACGAACGTTTATCTAGTCGTCACAACACGCAGAAGGATATATTCTTCTTTTATGCTAACGCGAGAAGCATTGTTAGTAAATTGGATGTGTTTCACTTGGAAGTTGCTAATAAGGCTTATGATGTTGTTGTTTTAGTCGAGACACACCTGGACTCGTCAATAGCTGATGGTGAAATCTTTCCGGCTAATTATCTGGTCTTCAGGCGTGATCGAATGTTCAACGGCCGTTATGGAGGAGGAGTTTTGATTGCAGTTCGTGATACCTTCAAATCTTCATTAAGGGATGACATGTTGTCGGACTCTGAACTGATTTTCGTAGATTTGTTTTTTCCAAATGATCGCAAGATAACTGTAGGTGCCTTTTACAGACCGCCAAATGCAGACACCAAACCTTTGTTGGATATGCAAGATGTTCTTCAAAATTCCACACATCAGGATTTGGTTATTATTGGAGATTTTAATCTACCTGGAATAGACTGGTTTGATGTTAGAGCTATATGTGATTCAGCTAACAATTCCCTTCTGATCGACATCATCCAAGATAACTTTCTTACACAACTTGTAAATGAGACAACTAGAGAATGCAATATTTTGGACCTTGTGCTCACGACATCTCCCGAGCTTGTACGCGAGTTAGCTGTCGGGGAACCTTTTTCAGACCATCACTGTTTAACCTTTTATTTGTCTGGATCTTTTCCCCGCCCTCGTAAATCTAAGAAACTTGTTTACGCATACAGAAAGGCAGATTGGGAATATTTAAAATCGCTGTTTACACATACACCGTGGCATTGTGCATATTTTGACGACAACTTGGATGATAACTGGCAGGCGTGGTTGGATTTATTCTTTGCGGCAGTGGATCAGTGTATTCCGAAGCGGCGACGCAACAATAAATTTAATCCTCCTTGGATTTCAAAGGAGCTCATTAAGCTTTGTAGGAAGAAAAAATCTCTTTTCAGGAGGGCAAAGCGAGTAAACTCGGATCTCTTGTGGATGAGGTATCGCACTTTAAATAACTCTGTTAAGAAAGCGTGTAATGCAGCGAAGCGAAACTACATCAATGACCTGGCCAACGAGCTTGCTTCTAACAACAATCCCAAGCCGTTTTGGAGCTTTGTGAAATCTATGCGTAAAGGGTCAAACAATCTCGTTTCACTTAATGTTGACGGCGTTACTCTCTCAAATGATCTTAGAATTGTTGAAAGTATGAATGAATTTTTCTCCTCTGTATTTACATCAGAGAACTGCGATAATTTTCCCGAATTTGAATATGTTACTAACAGTAAACTTTCAAACATTCTTTGCGACACAAAGGAAGTAGAAAAGCTGTTAAAAAATTTAAATATCTACAAGTCGCCTGGACCTGACAGTCTATCACCTCGCATTCTGAAGGAATGTGCGAGTGTTTTGTCATCATCTCTGTGTTTTTTCTTTAACAAATCATTTTCAACAGGCAAACTGCCACATCTCTGGAAACTCGCTAATATCACACCTTTGTTCAAAAAAGGCAGTAAGACTGACAGGAATAATTATCGCCAGATCTCATTAACATCAGTAGTGTGCAAGATTGCGGAGAAAATCGTTAAGTCTCGAGTGATGGATTTTTGGCAAAACATAAATATTTTTAACCC
>NC_090886.1:23315567-23343067 GCF_036669925.1 Montipora capricornis
AAAACAACAAGTACGACCCTTGTGCGATGGCCGTGTACCGTGAGCATGGACCTGATAACAACAATATGCATGTCAGACACATCCCTATAGAGCTCTCATCCACTCTTTGCTTCTTTGTAAAACATGGAGGGAAAGGTTCAGCTAAAGTCAGACAGGAAACCTACAGAGCTACAGAGCTTGACAAGGCTAAAACAACTAACGAACAAACGCTGGAGGGATCCTCGTGATTTTAATGACAGCGAGCACTACAACAAAAGAAAGAGAGCGCATCAGTCATAATAACAGGAACGTGAACATTGCTATATATTCTCAATTTTGTTTTGTTGTACAGCATATACATCGCAGTTAATGTTATGCCAGACTTGTTCGTTAAGCATTTATTAAAATAACAAAAGCAGTATACCGTACAGTAGGTGTCATAGCAGTGCTTTTCTAGTGAATATCTGTACTTGTTGGCTTGATGCAAATAAACGCCGGTACCTCGAACAAACGCCCTGGCGTTCATTTAAAAATTAGCAGTTTTGACCCGGTGTTTAAACGAGAAAATACAGTAAATGTGAAATCATTTATATGGTTACTTTTCATTGTTTATAAACTGATAAATGTTGTAAACAAATGTAGCTCTCATGCTTAAAGGAGACTGTAAGTGATTAGCAGAATTGAGTGTAAAACAAGGATTAAAATATACATGTTCGTTATGACTGTTCTTTTGAACTCTACCTCTGGTTTGTAGATGTCAATGAGAAGTTTTTGCACATACTGAAGATAACTGCAAACATCAGAATGTTTTGACTGGTTAAAAGGAACCACAGGCAAACCAATGATGATCGACTTCTCTTTCATTTCAGTGGAGTATCTGAAATCAGCAAAGTTAGCCTTATTATTAACTTCAATTGATATAATCTCTAATGCTGCCGTGAGCAAGTGCTGCTTTTCTTTGCAATTCTGTACGTCTGAAATTTATCTACTGCAGTGCATGCTTATAGCATTATGGGAAAGAACCTGAAATGATAATCTCTGACACTGACCATTATCCCCAAACCCCCCTGCATAGTGTTGACAGATGTACCTGTCATGGGTTGTGGGAATGGATATGAAAAGGAAGGGAACCTTACATGGGATCTTTCAATCTTCTATCAACTTTACTGTTCATAAGTTGGTCATGAGTACACAAATAGTTAGATTAAATAGAGACCAAAGAGGTAACCTTCATTCATGCCCATGGATATACCAGGGCTGTGTGACAAAAACACACTTGACACATTTATTGGGTACAAATTACAGTCAAACATTTCCGTTGGTGCCACATTACCTTAAAATCTAAAGGCAACAAGTTAAACATGAATCTCAGCTGTAAGAAAACTAGGAATAATAATTGAATATTTTGTCTAAATAATGGCAATTACTGTAAAGACACCTGTGAGAGATGTGTTTTGGTATAATGTCTCCGAGTGCTTTGCTTAACTTAAAGAATTCCTTTAAAACACGAGCAACAAGCACAATGAAATCACTTCTAAGCTTCTCCAATTCTTCCTTGTTTAGTAGGTACTCTATGTTCTCGAAGTCCTTAACGTTGTCCACCTGCGCACCTGTGCCTTGGAGTCATCAAGGTTCGGTGAAGACACTCTATATCGAATGTCAGAAAGTGAGCAATCCAGTGATTTGTTAGAATTATATTGACTAAAATTTTGAAATCCAGATTATCAAACACAATTCGTGGTTCAAGGCCAACAGCTATGTTCTTCCTCACACGATCTAAGAGGTCAGAACCCATGTCATCCATGATGGTACGGTAGCCCTCCCTAGTGACAGCAATCCTCAAAACCACCAATCTTTGATGTGAATAAACAACTGCAGACCAGAGTTTGCAGAACTATAATCAAAATACACACTAGTAGCTCTTGGAAAAAAATGACAAAGTATCTGCTGATTTCAAACAATTTTTGTCAATTCTTTTAATCTAAAGAGACTGCAAGCAAAAGACATATATATAAATTGTTATATATTAATTATTATAATTCAACAAATTAATAGCTTAACTTGTCTCCACAATGAATTAATTCACACAAATTAAGGCATCATTACGAATAGTTGTTGTATTGTGACTTTTCTTCAACTAACAAGTCATTTGAGATCAAAAGACCACTAAAAATAATCAAATTAAACAGCAGATAAATACCCTTTCAGTAGCATTTCCAAAACCAAGAAGGATGCCATCGAGTTTCTGGACTTGTAGTGTATTACCCATTGGCACATGCGTGCAAGAGGTTGCTTACAAACATGTTGTCCGCCATTAAACTGTTGAGTAAATGTGCATTGGTTTAATCCGAGTGTTTACTGGTTAAATCCGAACCATCTGGGCAGGATACAACAACTGGCGACGAGCAAACACTGATTGAATGATCTGTATTGTAGTTTGAGAATGGCTGTCGCAATTACCACTGATTTAGGTGGAATATCTAACCTTGATATTCACTGGGATCCTACAACTGTTGGAGCACGATGGAAGAAATGGAAGCAATCATTCGAATTTTTCGTCGTTGGAAAAGGAGTGCAAAACGCAACACAAAAGAAAGCTCTTCTACTTCACTGTGGAGGACCACAAATGCAAGATGTTTAGTATACGTTTCCAGAAGCTCGAGAACCTGGCAAAGGTGAAACCGTTTACACAGTAGCGATGGAACAACTCGATCAATACTTCACGCCCCAAGTCAATGTTCCCTGCGAGAGACACCTATTTCGGACTATGGCTCAGTTACCTACTGAAAGTGTCGATCAGTTTATCACAAGGCTTTGTGAAAGGCAGAATACTGCGAATTTGGCGATGCAAAGGCTGTGATGGTGTGAGAAACATACATGATGACATTATTGTGCATGGTCAAACAACAGAAGAGCATGACAAGCGACTTGAAGAGGCCATGAAGAGAATCCAGAACAGAGGCCTAACGCTGAACAAAGAGAAGTGCAAATTTCACATGTCTGAGCTTGAGTTTATGGGTCACTTACTTTCCGCACAAGAAATAGGACAATCCCAAGCAAAAGTTGAAGCAGTCACAGAAGCCAGACAACCAGAGTCAGCAGCAGAAGTACGTAGCTTCTTACGTCTAGTGAACTTCTGTGCGAGGTTCATCCCTTATCTCGCGACAGTATCAGAACCTCTCAGGAGACTCACAAGAAAAGATGTTCATTTCTCCTGGGGAAAAGAACAAGAAGTACAGTATGTGGCCCTTGGTCCGCGAATAAAAGTTGTCTTCTTGAATATCTTACCTGCATCAACACGTAACAAGCTGAAATTTTCCCTGAAGATAGCTTTTGTTTCTTGCAATAATCTTAAAGTGGCAAGTTCCAAGAAGTGATATTTTCCTCGTAATTCCAAAAAAAGGTGACCGTGCTCGCAGGCCCTTGGTCTGCGAATGTGGTCCTTGGTCCGCGAGTCATGTAACCAGCACGAAAAGTATTCGTAAATCGTCACGAGAATGAGAATATTAATCTTTATTTTCCTTGATATATCTAAGCAAAAGTCTCGATAGGAGTCATTGCGAGTGAAAATTAAATGTTTTCTTTTTGGACAACGATCTGCCTCCCAAGTCAATTTCTTTTGCTTTCTTTCTTTTAACTTTCAATATTACTTTGAATCTTTGGACGTAAAAGACAGGTGAATAAATCTGGAAACAGTGTTTATTATTTAAGAAATAGTTATTTTCATAACAGATTTTTCGTCCATGCTATTTAATGCTGACTGAAGTTTATCCAGTACGTCCAGTCGTCCATCTTCTGAAACAGTGATGATGAAGGAGCACGGAATAACCGCACCTCCTCCAGGTGACTGCGGTGCTGGCCATGGAGGAAAACTCTGACAGGGGTCTCCAGCCTGTTTGCTTAAGAAGAGTAACAAATTCTCTTTTAGTAACCAACATTCGCCCAGGGTAATTTCGGATTTTTATTTTTGCTGCTTCACAAATAAACAATTTATAACTATTAACAAATTACTAATAGGATATAATTTTACACTTTGGTGACTAGCACTTTAGCTTTTGTCTTGTAATTTTGTTTTTATAGCACCAAATTGCTTTTCCGGATATGTAAAACATTGAAACAATTAATGGTCTTCGATGTAAAAACAAATACCATGGAATGTTGTATATGATGCGCAAAAATAAAGGCCAAACAGATGCCCGAGAGTTAAATTAATGTTAGTTGGATGTGGGATGTAAAGACCCCTGCGGTCTATCTCAGCTACAGTCTCATCTTACCATTCAATTGAAGCAACGTCAGGAGAACTCAAAAGCTCCCAAAAACAGGATGACAATCCTCGAGGTACCCGTCCAATGGGTAGTCCTGCTATAGTTTCCACAACTTCTCCCCTTTTGGCATCTGTTACTATATTCCACATCTCCCGTGGTATGGACTCTAACTCCGGGACCCAGACCAAACAGGCATTTTTATCATGTTTATTACCATACTCTTTGGTAACTTGTAGACACAGTAAAGGTGGAGGGCGGATTTGAAATTCATGTTAGCCCTTAATGACAGCATTAGAAATTATCACTTTCCTCATTTTGAAGCTGGATTGCTGCAAATGAATGTGTCGGTAGATCGTTTTAGAGTCGTTGATTGGGAATCTACGTGTTTAATTAAACACTGATTTTAATAGAAATAACCTGACGACTGGCAACTTTTGTAACATCCTTACCTTCAATAATTGAATAAAATAATGTGTTTGAAAAAAATACATCCAAGTTGATCAATGATTTTATTGATATGAATTTTTTACTTACACTGATAAATGTTGGACGAAAATTTGTATGAATGAGGTTTTAATGCAACTAACACAACACTTTACCAAATAAAGAGGAAATCTAGACTAGCAAACAGAAGTCTCGTTCAGTCACAAGATGCTGTAGTTCAATAAACCAAAGTTTCCAAACTTTCTCTATACCACTGTTGTAACCGCGACTGCTTTTCAAACGATGATTTTGTTAAATAGAAAAATTATGAAGTCCAACAAGCAAACAGCGCTGGCATCAACTCTAATAACGATTTCAATTTTGTGGAAATAAACTGCGGAGAGTTCATCCGACTTCATCAGCAGACAAAAAGATAGCTTGAACAGTCATCGACTTTTGTTTTCGCAAATAAAATTTTAACGGGCTTCAGTCAACAACAGTCGTGACAAAAAAATTGTTCCTCATTGTCAATTGGAGTTTGATCGACTCCAACTGGTATGCAATCAATGTGCATCCAAAGTTGGCATTAGTCACACATAACCCATGGCAAATTCTCATCATCGGAAGAAGAATACGCTTGCCAGCATACTTTGCAGTTGTCGTTATTTTGGGGAAGCGATCTTCTCCATTTCCTTCCATTACTCGTACACTTATTTCGCGCCCCAGTGTTCCTTTTCTTTCTGGCTGCCTTTTCTGTTTTTTTCTTTTCCTTTTTTTCTTGAACTTCTCTTCTTTTCGCTTCCTTCTTCTCTTCCCTTTCCCTCAATTTCTTCTGCTTAGCTGCAAGTTCCCTCGCTTTTTTTAATTTTGCATCCAGCATAATTTTCATTGAAGTTTCACCGGTTAAAAAGTTCGGAAGGGTTCTTTTCACATTTTTGCGTTTCACATTGCTACTTTCGCGCGCGGTAGGGTAGATGATTATTTCCTCAAGTACTGGGGAAACTGAAGAGGACGATGCCGAAGTTGCATTTGGCCAAGGGGCAGAAGTAGAAAGCGGTTGCTCCGGTATTTCTAATTCATTTGGTAAGGACTGAACAGTTAACGCGGCAGTACGCAGCTTTTTCCAAGTAATAAATGTGGGGCTGCCGTCCAAGTCGTAGCCTTCGTCCAAACTGTGCTTGTACTTCACCTTTACTGGAGTTTCTAAAACAGATTCCAGTGCATCAAATGCATCGGAATAGGCACTTTGTTTTGGTTGATCTGATTGGTGAGACACATTGCCCGTTGTTTTTACAAGAACATTTTGATGAGGCAGCGAAGGCTTGCAGTCCTGGGACAAAGGAGTGCATGTGCAGGTAAGAGATGTTCTTTTCCCTGGGGAAGACAAAACACTCACAGCAATGCTGCCAATGGAGCAACCGTTGTGTCTGTAAACACACTTTGCTTGGGTAGGGAAACTTCTGACGCCTGATGCAAAGGTGTACGTGTGCTTTGGTCACTGCAGGAATAGACTAGGGATTATCTTACTTGGTCATTAGTGATCTGGTCTCGGCAAACAGGATAAATTCCGGACTTCCTAAA
Organism: Montipora capricornis; assembly: GCF_036669925.1. NCBI lineage: Eukaryota > Metazoa > Cnidaria > Anthozoa > Scleractinia > Acroporidae > Montipora > Montipora capricornis. The sequence continues at coordinate 23,321,816 of NC_090886.1, forward strand.
TGCATCTGAAAGTGTCGATGGACGCATTACTTCATCCCAAGTGGATTTGAAGACACTGCAAAAGTTCTTTTTAGTAATGTCCGTATTAGGGTGTTTCTTGGAGAAGAGCCTGACATTTTTATACCATGTCTGCTTCATCGAACTGAAGAGACCAACGTCTGCAGGTTGCACAAGGTGGGTGGCATTCTTTAACAGGGCAAAAATATGCACCTGATTCTCCTTGGCAAGTTCAAACGTCTGCAAATCAATGTGAGCATCTGCACTGTCAACCAGAAGGACAACGGGCCTGGGGGATGGTAAATTTGGTATAAAGTGGTTAGCCAGCCACATGTAAAATGTGGCAGCATCCATATACCCTTTCTCAGACATGGAGAATTCACTGCCAGGTACTCCTCCGTCCAACAGATTGTGCGTATTGGGAACACGCTTTCCTGAGAAGAGAAAGTAAGGGGGTATCCACTGCCCAGCAGCAAGGCAGAACGGTGATGTGCTCCTTTGACCCAATCACTACTCGATGTGGTTGGCTTTTAGGTGCCGCTGGTCCAAGAACTTTTCCTGCCTTCCCTTGCAAGTCAAATCCAGTTTCATCGCGACGGTTGACAAGTCCATGTTCTCTCAGAAACTGCGCATACTCAGTGAACCAGATGTCCAAGTCTGCAGCCGATATTTTAGCGCGCTTTTTGTCTAGCGGACGGGCATTTCTCAATCTGATTTTCGGGTTTCTCTTAATGAACCCTCTATACCATTTTCTGCCGGGGCGGTTCCTTTGAAATGGAGTTTCTCTTTTGTCCTTTTCAATGAACTTTTGTACAGAGTCGAGAAATTCACTGACAGAAAGGCCAAAACCACGCCTCGATCTCTCAACCAACCAGTCAGCCAGCTTATCCTCTTCAGCCACCGTTAAATACGGGATTTTTCCCTTGCCTGCTAGTTCGTATTTCCCATTGTTTCTATCTCGTAAAGTTGTCTCTGGAATGCCCCACTGTTTTGCTGCCCTCAGCAATGGCATTCCATCTTTGACATCTTTCAGTGCGTTTTCATATGTTTACTGCGTTTTCTCCCGATTGTTTGCAGGTTTAAACACTTTGGACATAATGAACTGGCCTACAAAGCATGCAAAGTTCCTGAGTACTTATGTGTCAAGCCATTCATTTCAGGTACATCTGAACGGTTCTAGCTTAGCCTATACCAAGTTTGACCCACTACCTCGTTAACCCCCTCACTCACTACACCTTTGCGTTAGAAATGAAACACATTTTTCATTAGGGTTAGAAGCCAATACTGGTTTGATGTTTTTTTAAATTTTATACTGTTTTTTTCCTTCCTTGGCCTCTTACTTGAGCGAGTTGTGCGGCTTAAGAGGTTCAAATGCATATGCATTTCAAAGCCTGGACAACTGTCACGCAAGTTGTCACGGCAGTCATCGCAGTCGTCTTCTCGATGCATCAGTTTTCGCGCCTTTTCTTTAATTTTTTTAATAGCCTCAGGGTAAATCTTCACAAGTGTAAACAGTATATTTTCATGCTATGGACAATTAACAGTCGCTACAGTCAAAAGAAAAATATCCCCCTTTACCCTATTGACAATTGGAATGTGTAAAAATATTTAACGTAGTCAAAAATATTATAATTGTAAAACTAAACTTTCATTATACAAGAGAATTTAAATCAGTCCGAAAACATTTATCAAGGAGATGTTAAAACCGTTTAACAAAAACAAAGGCCATTACTATTTATTTCAGGGTTTTCTAGTCTGCTTTGAGAAATGTAAGTTCTCTAGGGTTATAGGTCGCGGACCAAGGGCCTCCACGCAAAAAGTGTTGATGTTTTTTCAAGGGTCGATGAAATAAAAAATTTAAACTCTACAGCAATTTCTTTCCCGCCAGAAGAAATAAGTGTCTCTGTTAACTTGTTTTGCAATAAAACAGGTGCTCCCGTTCAGTTTTATCCCTGCACAAGCTAAGTAAACTTGACAATGTACTTTACGGAGCCGCAAAATAAAACAATTCAAGAAAGACAATTAGACCTACCTGTCAACAAACTTGAATTTCTCGCTTTCAACATCAGCCGGAGGGCCGGAAAGAATACTAATCAATATTTAATCGTCCACCTTCGTTTTCAGTCGTATTTTATTTCACGAGAAAATATGACATAATTTTCGGAAAACTCGCGGACCAAGGGCCACATACTGTAGTGTTTAATGAGCTAAAGAAGAGGTTGGCCAAAACAGAAACCTTGGGTTACTTTGACAGTGCCGCACAAAACCCGTGTCATAACTGACGCCAGCCCAGTTGGCCTTGGTGCTATCCTAGTACAAGAACAAAATGGTAAAGAAAGAGTGATTTGCTTTGCAAGCAGGACAACCACACCATCGGGGAGATTTTCTTTCGGCATGGTTTTTCTTTTGAAGATGACCATTGGCTTGAGTTTTTTCCCGGTCTCAGAGCACGCAAGGACAACAGTAAAGCCTGTTTTTTCATGACCGGTGGTTGACACAGGAACGCTTTCAGCTCCAGTTGTATCGACAGTTCTGGAGTAAGGAGCATCAAACGACATAGGCACTTCGTCCATGTTGAAAACACGGTCTGCTTGGATGGCAAGCTGCTCCTTTCTTCGCGAAACAAACTGATGAAAGTTCGTAACCTTTTCCTCCCAGTTCTCCGGCAGTTTCTGGCCCACAGTGGTTCTCGAACGCACGGATAGGCGATTTCGGCGCATGAATCTGCTACACCAGCTCGGACCGCCAATAAATTCAGCGACATTCATCTGCCTTGCTAATTCTTTTGCCTTGAGACGGATCATGACGGTAGTGACTGCACGGCTATTCTCTCTTTGGCTGATGATCCATTCCTTCAAAGTTCTTTCCAGTGCAGGAAACTTGGCGATACCAGTACGGCAGGTGCGTTGGCGCTTTGAATGTTTTGTCATGACATCTTTCTTCTTTCGCCAGTAACGGATCATGGATTCATCAATTTCAAACTCTCTTGCTGCTGCTCTGTTGCCAATTTCATCTGCGCGAGCAATAACTTTGAGCTTGTACTCAAAAGTAAAACTCTGACGAGCGCGTTTTAAGCTGGGCATTTTGACTCGTGGCTACACTTATCGTAAATGACTCGTGGCTAGACTTATCGGAAATGATTGAAGCTTGTAATTCTCATTCAGTCACTTACCTTTTTATAACGTTTTGAATCAATAAAAAACTTCAACCATTGTTTGTTTTTTTTTTTTGTAATTTAAAACTTTTTATTACTTTGTTACACTTAAACACATAAAACGATTATGAATTACTAAAATACAAATCACACAATTAATTACAATATCAAAATCAAAATAGACTACTAATTACAACTCAGTAAATAACAATTACAAGATAACACTACTACACTTACACTCTTACCATAATTTGAACAACAATAGTAAAAAGAAAAAAAAAAAAAAAAAATAAATAATAATCATCATCATCATCATCATCATCATTATTATCAAAGACTAATAATAATAATAATAATAATAATAATAAAAAGTCATAAGAGGGACACATGGAGAACACCCACACTACAAGCCTACATATGCATATGCCAAAAGCTTTTCCCATTTCTTGGTATGTTTAGTTAGTTTGTTCCACCTACTTGCTATCTTTTTCTCTACTTGGTATACAGCTTTAATCTTGGCCTTATAAACTCGTAAAATCGGATGTACACTATTTAACTTACATCTATAAATATACAATTTAGCTGTCAATATCAGATGGTTTAATATAATAAAGTCGTCTCGTATATTGAATATTTCAAACAAAATTTCTGTTATTTTGAAGGATTGTATGTTAATGTTACAATTACTAAGCCAAGAACAAAAAGCTTCCCAAAAAGTCTTCGTCACATTGCAGTAAAAAAATAGATGTTCAATGGATTCAATTTCTCGTTTGCAAAATGTACATAAAGGCGAATCAATCATTTTTAACCTAAACATCTTTTCATTTGTAAAGACTATATTATTCAATATCTTATATTGGAATTCACGGATTTTAGTTTCAATTGTAACGATAAACGGTAAGGAGTATATTTTGCTCCAATCAATTTGAAGCTGGGGAAACGTCTCCAGAAATTTCTTTTGAGCTGTGGGAGGAGATTGTTTTCCTCTTTTAAAAGCAGTGTAATGCAATATGGATGAGACATTTAACAAGTCTACCTGAGAGTCTTCCAACTTTAAATAAATTGTATCACCGATGTGTAACGGCGGGAGATGTTGTGCACTTTGTCTAATGATCTGCCTCCATTCACGAGGGATTGCATCGACAATACCCATTAATTTAAAACGCTCTAATGGAGAAAGATTTGCATTTAACACATTTGCACTCTTTAAAAAGACTCCCGTATCAGACAGGAGGTTGATAGCCTTTGAACAATTATGTATTTATTATTCCAAATAACTTGATGCACGACGTCTTTGTACGTATTTATAGGAGATTCATTAAGTGCTGACCAAGCATTAAGACATTCTTTATAAAAAGCTGGAAGGTAGACAGGCAACTTTCTTGTATCAAAATTACACTTAAGAATGAATTTTCCACCTATTGGAGAAAGAAAATAGTCTAGTATTATCTTCCAAAAACTCTTGCTTTCTTCATCTACAAATCTTTTTAATAACATCACCCTCTGAGCTTGAATCATCGATTGAATGTCTAGCATCCTAAGTCCACCATCTTCGATATCGATAAATTTTGGTAGCATAAAGGATTTAACAATCTGAATTCTTCCTAGCAGTGTAAGTCCTCTCCACTTCCACATGTTCAATATATCTTTCATAGACTTAAGAACTAAGTCAAAGTTGGCTCTCATCCTTGATGCTATGTGATAATCAAATACAATTCCCAGGATTTTAATTGATTTTCATACTTTATGAGAAAACTTAGTTGGATGCAGGTGATGTGTGCCAATGGCAAAAATCTCCGTTTTATCATCATTAACTCGAAGGTTGGAGAACTTATAAAAAATTTGCAGAGTTGCCAATAAACGATGATACGATGCGATATCTCTGAGAAAACAAGTCATATCGTCAGCAAAAAGTGTTAGTTTGATTTCTTCCTCATTGATTAAAATACCTTTAATTCCCTTATCCTCCCGAATTCTGCAAGCAAGCACTTCAATGGCCAAAATAAATAACAAAGGTGACAAGGGATCGCCCTGTCTAACGCCACAACGAATATCAAACAAATCAGTAGTAAAACCATTATTTAAGACACAACTAGATACGTTAGTGTAGAAGGTTTTGATCCACTTTATAAATTGCTTTCCAAAGTTAAATTTTTCCAAGATTTTAAAAAGGAAAGAATGATTCAAAGAGTCGAATGCTTTCTCAAAATCAACTGCTAAAAGAATACCTGAACTATCCGTAAATTTAGCAAATTCAAGTACATCTTCAATTGTTCGAACTCCGTCAAGTAATGATCTTCCCTTGATAAAACCATTTTGATTTGAATGAATAAGCTCAGGTAAAAACAATTTTAACTTTCTTGCAATCGCCCTTTGATGCGATTTTAACATCGACATTAATCAGTGAGATCGGTCTCCAATTTTTGATAAAACGTCTGTCTTTGTCCTTCTTCTCCAACAACGTAATCATAGCTTGTTTTTGCGAATTTGACAGTTGTCCGTGTTCGTGAGCGAAATTCAAGGAATTGACGAGACATTTCTCTATGAGATGCCAGAAGCCAAGATAAAACTTCACAGTTACTCCATCATTCCCTGGTGTTTTGTTTTTCTCAAATGATTTCAACGCTTCTAAATATTCGTTTGTTGTAATTTTTTTCTCCAAATATTCCTGCTGCTCGTCTGTTAACATGTTGGTATTTACATTCTTAAGGAATTCATCAATCGACAAGCCACCCTGTTGACAAGAGTCTTTATCATAAAGATTGGCATAAAAGCTATGAATCTCTGTCATTATTTGTTTCGGATCCATTATGCATTCATCATTAAACCCCACTAACTTCCTAATACAACTTTTTTTCTTTTTGGAATTTTCTAGGTTCAAAAAGTACTTATTACTTTTCTCGCCATATTCGTACCAATTTACTCTCGAGCGAATTATTGCTCCTTGCGCTATATAATCATATTGACTATCATATTCGGTTTTTAAAATTTCCAGATCACTCACGTTTTCTTGACTGGGCTGTTCATCGCATTTTGCTGTGCACTCTTTAATTTTTTGTTCTAAGTCTAATAATTTCTCCCTTCTAATTCTAGCCTTCTGTTTGCTATAGGTAATAGTTTCATAACGGATTTTATACTTAATGAAGTCCCAAAGGACCCTTGGATCCTGAATCTCTTTTCCATCTTCCAACCAATCACTGTAATTCTCAGTTATAAAAGAGATATATTCATCATCTTCTAAAAGACTAGAATTAAATTTCCAAAAGGAAGGTCCCCGTCCCGTTTCTTCAATTCCGTTTATATGCATTGTAATAGCGGAGTGATCCGTTCTTATTGCAGGAATAATATCTACATCTTCTACCTCTTCTTGAACACTACTGCTTATTAGCCAAAAGTCCAAACGTCGCTGTATTGTAGGGTTTTTTTGTCTCCATGTAAAGCGCTTAGTCTATGGATTTATTATTCTCAATATATCAATCATATCATAAGATTAACACAAATCTTCAATTTTTTTACAGGATTCTCTTACTTGAGGTTTGCCTCCAGTTCCATCCAACTCAGCATCGAAAATAACATTGAAATCGCCTCCAATAATAACTTCACAACTATCCTCTAATTCTAATTTATCGAGTTGTTTTTGAATTTCCTCAAAGAAGATGCATTGATCTTTGGTCTTAATTGGGGAATAAATATTGACAAAAACAAAACTATATCCCTGAATGACACCTTTTAAAATAATAAATCTTCCTTGTTCATCTTCTTGGCGTTCTTCAATATCACACTCGAAATTCTCCTTAACCAAAATCAGAACCCCCCTACTGTGCTCCGAACCATGACTAAAGAAAATGTTGCCCCTCCACTGCGACTTCCAAAACTTTTCGACGTCTGGAGTACTGTAAGTTTCTTGTAAAAAGATAATATCGGATCTCTCTTTTGTTAACCAGTAAAAAAGTGCCTTTCTTTTGTCAAAAGAGCGAATCCCCCGTTTTGTGAAGATTTCAAAGAGTCATTTCAGTGAAGAGAATAAATACGTCAAGAGGCACCTGCATACATGAAGCTCAAGCCATGGGTGCACTGCATGTCCCTCACACAAGAACAATATAAAGTTAGCCCGATAAAGTGCGTAAAAGAAAACAAAAGGCACAAAGCAAAACTCCGACACATAATTACATCGTTAAAAAGTAGCCAGCGAAAGCTGTTAAATATAAAGCTACTAACACAAAGGGTCTTTCAATCCTCATAACACCTAGTAACAATGCAAACAAAAAACCCCAGTTCTTGGAAAAAAAAATGCAAATTTGGTAAAGAAATAGTTTTATACATGACCTGAAGTTTTAGATTTTACGTTTTTATATTTGAACACCGTCAATAAACAACTTATCAGGCTCCGCCCTACTAAAATAGACGGTCTTACCCTCTTCTTTTGCCTTTTTAAAACGATGCATCTTCTTCTTTCTACGCTCTAGAATTTCTTTTGGAAGGTCTGGTGAGATTCCAAAGTTTTTACCTTTCAATTTCTTCGCCTTTGACATGACCTCCTCACGATCAGGGTATCTTAAAAAACGCGCAATTATTTGTCTAGGCTTTCCAACTCGGTGCACCCTGTGAAATTCTATATTATCGGCATCTTCCACGCCGAGTTCGGTTTTTAAAAAATCAACCAAAACCTCCCTCGTGTCTTCGTTTACATCTTTTTCTCCTTTAATTCCAAAGAAACGAAGATTCTCACGCCGCTGATAAACCTCCTTATACAGTTTCTCGTCTTTGAGAAGGTGAACTTGACTCTGAATTTTTTGAAAATTCTTCTTGAACGACTCTCTTTCTGCATTAGCGAAGTTCAAACCGTCCTCAAGCTCTTTAATCTTCGTTTCTGTCTCCTTCTTAAACACCTCGAAACTTTCGACCTTAACTTGAAGGCTACTTACTTTCTCGTCCACTGATTGAATTTGATCTTCTAATTTTTGTAGCTTTTGTAACACTTGGTCTAGTTTTGGCATTACTGTCTCCGCCATGTTCAGCAAAGTGAGCACCTCATCCGACTCGCTACTACGCTCAGAATCTGTGAATGATACGTTATGTTTTATCCTTTTGTCATCCGGCGAGAAGTTTTCTTCAGTAGAGGATGTTGAGGAGCTTTTCCAAGTTTTTCTTTTAATATTTTTGGCCATGTGCCATATCCAAGAACGGAGCTAGCATAAACACGTCTACTCCACCATCTTGCGCGACCCAATCTCCTCAACCATTGTGTTGACAAAATGTTCTTTAGCATGCAATTAGTAAATTTTCACACGTATTGTTTTCGATGTTTCATTGAGAATTGCACCGCTTGTGAAAGTCTGGTCTGAAAAAATGGATATCTCAGGATATAATGACTCTACGAAATCGCTTGAAACGGGAAAATAATCACAAAATTTAGGCAGCAGTAGCGAAGAATATGTCACTGATGCGCTGTACATTCTGGTATTTTAAATTTTGTCGCTGTGAATGTTTGTTTACACGCGTGCCGACAGTTGTCTTTTTATGTTGCGCCAGTAATTATGCCGCGCCATGAGCACGTCGGTTTCAGTTCTTCTTGTGAATAGCTTTGAAGCGTTCCTTTCACATTTAAATTGTTTTAGTTTTAAGTTCATTACCTGTGTATGTGAGACATGTTTCTTGCTCTACATAAAAGAAACAAGCTGTGAAATTGACAAGATAAGAAAGTGATACCGGTAGCACAAATTTTTCAATTTGCATCGGCTCAGATTAAGAACAAAACAGTCTGTTACCGGTAAACAATCAAAGCAAAATAAATGAGGCAGTACACAGTTTTTTAGGAACAGTTTCTTGAATGGCTGTTATCCTTTGTTTTTTTTTCTTCTTACGGTTTTAAAGCGCTATGATTAAAAAATTATCACATCACCTGCACCTTCCTCTAACCCGCACTAGCAACTGTTTGCAGAAAAATTAACAGATTACCCGCGGGTACTCGGCCGGAACTTACGGTATTTCAAACCAATATTGATATTCTAATTATGTTTCGTTATCACAATACTCTCCTAATGAGTTCTTTTTTTCTCACCTCCGTTCCTTTGTAATAAAAGTTAATGGGTTCGCATGTCGATTGATGTTTGAACTGTTCCCAAGAAATAGGTAAAGAATTGACTCGAACGATTAGAACGAAAGACATGTGCCCTTTACAAAAAATGGACTTGACTTGAACGGCATGTCTTTCAAACAAATCAGAGCACAAACCAGCACACACAATGGACTTTACGAGTGACATTTTTTTCGCAACTCAATTCCGAATGCTAATAAAATAAAAGACTCTAGACTTTACTAAAAGTACGTTCTCATTTCCTGAATTCTAACTAAACTTTAATAGACTCGATAGGTTTTGATTTGATCGCGGATAAATCCCTGGGAGTGGCAGCGCCTTGTTACAAGTTTGTCAGCGGTGAACATCGTAAAGTACATATCAACGGTTTGTTCGCCAGGTAAGCCTAGATTCTAAAAGGGAGCGAAAAAAGTTAGTATTACTTTATCATAACGGGGTCCAACTACGTGGGGGGAACTAGATAACTTACGGGGCTACCTCGACGGGGCTAACTGGCAACGGGGTGAAACCACTGGCTTCCCCCATGCATTCGTCGCTACGTCTTCGGGGTTCTATCCGCTTTATCAGAGCTCACATGCGGTTCAAAGTGGTACGGCTGGATCAAAAATCTTTCGGAGGCTTTTTCCTCATCAATTTTATCAGAATACGTCCCAAAATTGGCCATTTTTAGCGATGATACAAAGGCAAAAGCTCCTCCTTTGCCGATGCAAAATATTGTACACAACTGGAAGACGCGCAATTATCAATTTACATCTCATGGGTTTGACGATTCTACGTCACACAATGATACGCTGACCGCTTTCTGAACAAGCGGGCAATTTTCAAGATGGCGGATTTCTATTTGCATTTTCAGTCGTCTTTCAGGTACAATATTTCATTTGAACGAAAAGATATGGGAATGATGTTATCAAAAATTGAGACATGAACCCGAGGGCAAACAGTTCCCCTTTAAGAAAGATTGTTGTTACCTAGAATAGTTTTACTTTGTAAGAGATCCATTTTCACATCAGTTTTCAGTCCAGGATCTATTTCAAACAAGGGAGAGATTGTAGTGTATTACCCATTGTTGCATGCGTGCAATAGGTTTCTTACGAACACTTTGTCCGCTATTAAACTGTTGAGTAAATGTGCATTGGTTTAATCTGGTTTTAAATCCGAACCATCCGGGTGGGATAAAACAAGGCTGAGTTCTTTCCACCTGGAATGCATCAGTATTCCATAGGCTGTACACAAAGGTGGAATTTGTTGCTCTGAATCTTTTTTTATCTCTGGTACTGCAATAGGAAATCCAGAACATCTGGAGCATGCTGCCTCATTTCCATGATAATGCTCTCCCACGAAAAAGTTTCAAGGCATATGTATAAAAATATAAAGGGGTTATTAATTGGCATCCTGCAACAAGCAATATTTCAAATCTCCATGCATGAAGTTCAAGGCTGGAGTGTGTTATCCTGTAGCTAATGCAAATCAATGATGTTGCAAAATCCATTCTTGGGTTAAACCAGTATTCAACTCAGCTAGGTTACCAGGATTTGTATAGGATGTAACGGCTATAACCCTCCTGGGTATAACTTGAAAATTGGTTCAATCAGAGAACTAAAGTAACATCAAATTCCTACAGCATTATTAATAGATCTGACCTGCATTAGTTTTAATTAGGGCATTAGCTTGAGAACAACGTTGGGATTTTAGTAGTCTCAGAGACATTCCTTGCAAATTAATTAACATAGAGGGAATAATATAACATAAAATAAATTTGCTATTTCCCACTTTCCAAATATATAAGGCATACAATGCACTTTCCAAGTGACAAAATATAATAATGTAAGTTTTTAATTTCGTTAATTTAACTTATCATTTGGACTTGTGAGCAACTCTTAGATATAATACACTTCAATGTTCATGATAAATTAACCAAAGGGTTCAATCCAGGGAAAATCTCCAATGATTTTTGTCAATTTAAAACATGGTTTAATTACCTTGTGTTTTGATCGTGGCACACGTAATACAGAAGAACTTTCTTCATTTTTCTTACGAGCTTCTTACACTGGTCATCCACATCCTTCAGTAACAAAGCTTAAATGTGACTGCATCTCGTAGGTCACTGTCCTGCATAAGTATTTTTCCTATTTGGAGAGATGTTGACCCTGGCCGGTAGCAATCATTGTGGCCAGCATTTTAACAGTGTTTCTGTCTAAACAAGGCTTATCCGTTGTCTTTAAAAACAAAGTACTGCTTTTAGGTGATAAATTATGATAATAACAATAATTATTTTAAAAGTAAGCTCAGACTAGAGGATTCTGCCAGTCTGCAGATCCCTGTAAGATTTTGCTTGCAAATGATCTAGAAATATTTGCCAGTGAAGGCATTTGAAATAAAATGCTGCAGGTACAAAACACAGATCACAGGTCAAAGGTCATTGTTTTTGCAGTTATAATTCAGACAACCATAACTCTTAACTGATGCTAACATTATAAGGCCTAACAACTTTGTTTAGACTTTAAGTTAGCTTTATTAAATGTTTAGCTTTGTTTCAACAGTATTGGAAAAACAATGACCTGTGACCTGTGTTTTGCACCTGCTGGAGACAGCTCTGGACACTGATTGCAAGCTTAAGTGGGCTGTTAGCAATTAAAGGATTGTCCCAGCCATGTTAATGTTTTTGAAAAGAATAATTTGCCACCTCTTAAAACATACATGAACAGCATGAATTGTAATTACCTGTTACAGCAAACACAACAGTCTATTTATGCCTACATGCAACTGGAAGTTTACTTTTAAACTTTGGCCATGAAGCTGATCGAAGCAAGGTTAGCGCTAACCTGGGATAAATACCATGACAACCTATAGGTTCTGATACCTAGAACTTAACCACTAGTTAGCACTAACCATGCTTCAAGTAACTTGGCCCCTGTGCTATTAAAATATGCAAATTAGTCAAACGCAATTTTTAATATGGTGATATATATAAGCTTGACTACTTACGCAACATAATGAGTCACTAGTCCTTTTAAAAAACACAACATACCTTCAAATCCGATCGGTGAAAGTTATTGTTAAAAGTTGGTGTATCAATCAAACAAATCCCAAGGTGTGATAATTATAGCCTGTATGATTTAATTCTTGGTCCAAGGTGATTGTTGAAAAGGGCCATGATACATGCATGCTTGCACTTTTTGGTCTGAGGTTGAAACCTGTCATGTCAATCACTCATTTTTGTTTTCAACAGATTTATTATAGGCTTTAACACAACAGAGGAGAACAGCTAAAAGACCATACAAATCATGTTTGCATGTTAAGTTCAAGACCTTTGCCAGTCCAGGGTTTCCCAGTCCACAATTTGAAAGGATTTCAAAACTTTTAGATAGTTCTTTCATCTCAGGGAGGGCAATGCCTGGAGGAAGTTTCCTTGTCTTAGTTGCAGTTGTTCCCATAGATTCAACACCTGCCTCCTGTTCTCTTGGCTCAGCTGGTAAAATTAGGCTCATAGGGGTAATATTTGGAGATACTTCAGGGGCAAATAGTGCTGCTTTGACTTTTGACCTTTCTTCAACCGCTCCCTGCATACCAATATAATTATTAGTATAAGAGGAGCATGTGCATAATATCAATGTTAAATAGTGTCTGGAAATTTGTACTTGTCAGTTCTTGCCAGACAATCACCGTGGAACAGCAATTTGAATCTGGCTTCCTAGAAGTAATAGGAGCAGCATGTCCCAGTTGAAATTAGCAATTTGCTAAAGGGGGACAGCTGCTCCTGAAGCCCATGAGCATAGCCATGCAGGCATTTGAGCGAGTTGTTTACTTCCCTCCTCACAAATGCCCCTAGGAAGATGGGGTCATTGACAAACAAAATAGTTTAGTCTCTAGATAGTCGTTCTCACTTTTTAAAAAACGTATGCAAGTAAAATAATTGTTTTTATTTCCCTCATATTGTCCAATCTATTAATGTATTTCATTATTTACAAGAAGGAAATCTCTGCAATAGGGAGATCCACTTATATATAATTTTGGTATAAGCAGCAATTAAATTATACAATACACTACATAAGATTTTTCATACAGAATCACTATACTATTGTACAAAACGTTTTAGTTTTTCTTTAAACAACTATGAAGGTTTACATGTGATTGCTTTAAAACTGTTTGGCAAGGAGTTTCATTTTACAGCACCACTACAGTATGGAGAAATCATTTTCCATAACTTTGTGTAAAAATTAGAACACTATTCAGCTCAGGTGGCACATCTCATAATAGTTTTTTTATATGCCGTACTTTATTCTTCCTTTCTTTAGCTAAATCCAAATAGGACCAATTCCAACAGACTAATAACCTTTCACAGCAATGGATCTCTTGTTTCATATTTCCTGAACTTTACGTACAGTACGTATACCTTACTCTTCTTTTTTTCTCTTCTTGATCCAGGTGAAGTAGTTGAGGTCCGGCTATCCCCAACCGACTTTCCTTTTTTCGCCCTGACAACCGATTCTTGTTGGGCCTTGGACTCAAAAATCATTTTCGCAAACGCCTGAATTTTTGATATTTTAGCATAACAGGACCTACATGTTCGTGATGGCAATCCATCATCACAAGTAATTTTTAAACCGAACATTTTTTCTAAGTCGGCTACGATTCTTTCTTCCTTAGCTTTGTCTCCAAACAAATCTGGAAGATGGTTTTTTTTAAAATTATATTATTGTTGCAAGTTCTGCAAACATCCTTAAGGCTGGAGAATTGCTTAGTTGGTGAGCCACTGTCATCGGCCATGTTTACAACCTTATCATTTCCCGTTTGATTCTCTTGTATTAAATCTGCCAATCAAAACAAGCCGTTCAGTTGGAACCTTCCAGAGCTCTCGATCTGTGGCGCTGGCCAAGAGGATCGCAGCTCTGGGTACGAGAATGCACAGGATCCAAACGACATCAAGAAGAATTTGACAAGGGAAAATTAGAAAATGCCTAGTGCGAGGTCTTGCAGTTCCTGAATCATGCTACCAACTTGAACGACTGTCGCAACATTCCAACTATCTGTGTTCCAACGTACTCTACTAGCTGCCAACTGTTCTACAAAAGCTTCAAGAGCGAACTTAAATGTCGCCAACTCTCTCCACATGGAGGACTTTTGAGACTCGATCGAAGACCAGTTTCTAAGAAAGATTGCAATGGAACCTTGAATAAAAGCAGCACAGCCGGCTGCTGATGCATCTGAAAAAACTATCTTCGAAGGAAATAAGGGGGAAGGCCAGAACAAAACCCCATTGAGTTCCCGCAAATTATCCCTTCAAAATAAAAGTTCCTCTCTAGCTTGACTCGTGACTTTCCATATCCAAATTGTAATCCACAGTTTCTATAACTGTTGCCGGTTGCAAGTCGACCCTTTCTTCTACGCTGATTGGCACTCGCATCCACGTCTGTTGTTCTTGTAGATCTTCTCTTACAAGGTCACAAAGGTATTCAAATGTTCCTTCCAAAGAAAATTCAGTGCTGGATTAGCTATTAGAAGGCGAAACCAGTTTTGTGGTCGAGGGCAAACCCAAGCTCTTCCTTTCAGTTGTGGTCTTTGTTGCTGTGAAAGTCCTGCCATACACATAAGCAACATCAGACCATTTCGCCGGCTAATTCTAAAGGCTTCCTCCATCAAAGCAAAGCAATACATTTGTTGAAGCGCAAAAGACTGCTGTCGCAAGAGTAGAAAAGTAAAAAAAAAAGGCATGCTATTTGAACCTTTTCGAGGTCGCATGGTGAAAATTTGAGTGTCTCCTTATTTTCTTTGGCAGGTTTTGCCGCCTTGTTTGATTGACAAGCAATCCCGCAAATAGCATACTTTACAATTTAGTGTGAACGCTTATCTTTAAAAGTGAGCATCGAGCGTCTCAAGTTCACTTGAGTTTTTATGGTACTTAAGGCCTCCTTGGACCCTAGTATGAACTCGCCTAATGCTTTGGGCAGATCATTAATAAATACAAGGAATAAGGTAGGACCTAAAATACTTGTCTGTGGCACAATGAGCGACAGATCTTTTTGTAGAACAGAACCCGTCTACATTTACATACTGACTTAGTCCACTCAAATAGTCGCAGAACAGGGGAAGAAAAGTCGCATTCACTCCAAGCACCTTCAGTTTCAATAATAACAGCTGATGAGCAATCAAATCGAGAGCATTCTTATAATCTATAAAAACGGAAAACGGCCAGATGGAAGACATGAACTGGACATACACTGTGCAGGGGGGGGGGGGGGTATTTGAAGTCAGGCAGAAGTTCAGTAGCTGTGACAGCGATGATGATATTGCAGATGCAGCAATTCTGAGTAATTTGGCACTAATGCCATCATCTCTGGTGGCTTTATGGCTTGAGATAGAAAGCAGTAATTGTACAACCCTCCTCTGTGTTATTGTCGAGAGGTCAAATGATCCAATGCCCTGTTGGTGAATCATTATCATTGAGTAGCCAGTTGGCGAATCAAGCCCTAGCTCCGCAACTAGTTTCTTTGGTTGATCAACTAAAAACAAATTTAAAATCTCAGCAATACTTTGTTTATGCGAGATATTCTCCTTGTTTTTTGTGAGATGTTTAATTCCACTTTCAGTGCTTTTGTCATCATTTGATAGTCACTTAATAAGGTTCCAGTATTTTCTGGAGAGGTTTTGTTTTTGTTAATTTTATTCTTGAAGTACGATTGTTTTGTACTCCTGATAAGTTGAGTCACACTGTTTTTAGCTTGTTTAAATACATTCCAGTCCCTTTCTGCCTTTCTTGAGAAGTTTGTCCCTAGCTTTTATCCCTTTTTGGATTTCAGTGTTGAACCATTTTTCCTGAGCTTTGTGCTTTACTCTCTTGTCTCTTGCATCAATAATGCCATTGAATATTTTGTACCAGGTGTCAGCTACATCGTTAGGATCCTTGAACACAAAGGCACAGCCTCATGCAACGATGAAACAAGTTGCTCCTTGTTGAGACTCCTTATGTCACAATATGTTACTGTGGTGTGTTGATTATCATTTTTCATCCAGTGCAAAAATGTCCTATTAACCAATGACTGGGGGATGATCAGACATCCCAGAAGACACAGTCCTCACATTAGGAAGGCACTCTGGATGTGGTCAGGTTTTTGACACGGGCCTGGTAATTCCATGGACAAGTTGGAACATATTCAAATCAACCATTGCTTTGACAAGCAAATTTCTCTGTACTCAATATTAAAGTCGCCTAGTATAATGATCTCTCTATTTAACAGATAATTCTGTCCATTTCTTTTATCGTCTGCCGCTTCATAGCGGAGCTCCCCGCGTGCCAAAGGTGTGCTCGCAAGGAGCAGCATATTTAAGAAAATATGGTAACCCATCGATGCGAGAAAATTGGTTTTGTTCACCGTATGAGAAAACGTCCGTCCACCCCTCCATGTATGCCAATGTGACCAGTATCACATGACCATATCACAGGCTCAAGTTTAGAGCTCATTGAGGAGACAATACTCCAGCTGACACTCCAGCTAGTTTACAGGTTACATCTGTAGGACATCAGTCAAAACAAGGTATCCGCTGACCAGTATCACATGACCATATTGCGGGCTGAAATTGGACCTTATCGTGGTCAGCTTTTTTTTTTAAGTTGACCGCTGACCAGGGACTGGTTGTTGACTGGATTGCAGGCTCAATCCAGGTCAGAAACTCACACCTGAGCATAAACTAGGCTTCATTTTTTGTGCTGTTTCTCTGGCTCGAAGCAGCTACACGGCCATGCTACCTCAACAAAAGCTCTTGACAGTCGACGCTTTTCATGTTCAGGTTTGGAAAATACTTTTTCCTGCATTTTTTGCTGGTTTCAATCAAGGTTTGACATAATATAGCTTTGTTTAGACACACTGCTGGCTACATAGTCATTCAAGTCAAGCATTGGAGGGATATAAACTTTAAGTGCTGCATTTTGCTCTGAATTGAAATTTTGAATCTGATTAGGTTACAAGATTCCTGGAAGGCCTATGACAGGAGAAGAGAGAAAGAGAACGAAAATGACAAAACAGTTCACCAGTAATAGCTCAAACTTGGTGGAAGAAGCTACTCCACAAATTCTTTTCTTGGACACCAACCTGGAAGTTGATATTAGGAAAGTCAACAAGCAAGAGTTATTGGTTCTGGAGAACCCACATTACAAGGAAATACTTGAGGCGAATTCTCATCTCAAGGGGGTGCGAACGGATGATGACGACACTGAAGACAGGCTACTCGTACACATCATACTGGGCACAAATGATTTGCAAAGATTCGCACTGGGGAGCTGACAGGGAATTGTCAACTGCTTATCTAGCCATTAATTCGTACGGACGATCGTACTTTACTTAATGACACTTGATGTCCTTGGTCTGGAAGACTCTTCAACCGGAGATCAAGGTGAATTTACGAAGAATTGAAAGAACAGTTAGTTCGATCTTCAGAAGGATGGTACCAAACTGAACTTCCTTGGAAGGGAAACTGTCCTCCGTTACCAAACAACCGGGATGGAAGTTTACGCAGATTGAACACTCTTGTATGGAAGTTGAGAAGAACCGACATGTTAGAGGACTGTGATGCTGTGATCAGAAAGCACCTTCAAGAAGGCGTAGTAGAGCCAGCACCTGCTGAGGTGACTGGTAGAGAGTTTTATCTACCCTATCGTGCTGTCCTGCGTCAGAGTGCTGTATCGGAAGACCGCCCTCTGTCAACCTTGGTGTTGTTGGTATCGATCTGCAACGAGGATGTATACAGAAGCAATAAAGTTTGAAAGCAAATAATTTCATGAAAGATCAAACAAAGTGTTAACTAAGTCCTGTGTTATGTTTTTCATCATTCCGAGCTACTTTTGGTGTAATTTTGAGAGATCTTCTCTGGATCGCTATTTAAAGAATCAATTGACTTGACTCTCCAACTGGTGGTCCAAAAAAGATCTCTCAAAATAACGGCAAAAACAACTCGAATCGACCAAAAAAACATAACACAGGACTCAGTTGACCCTATGAGCATTCATTGAATTATTTGTTTTCAAACTTTATTGCCGAGCAAATCACAACCGCCGTAACCTTGTTCTGTTTGTATCCTTCTGCAGATCGACAACAGTCAATAATCTAGCCAAAAACGATACCAAAAACAAAAACCCGCAAGACTGAGACAATAAACGCAATTTTTTTATTTCAAAGCCTAAATATTTTTTTCAATTTTGAGGAAAACCATTTTCTCGATACAAATCCTTAAATTCCTACTCTTGCATATACTCAAGCACAGATACTCATATATTGAGCATCGGCCACTTAAATGTGATGACATCAACCAACTTTCTTCAAAATCCAAAAAGTCATTTGTGAAGCTGCCAACAACAGTTTCAAGATAACAAAAACAAAACCATTGTGAAGTTTCACGAATCAAATCTTTTCTATTCTCAAGATACAAAAAGGATAACCTCACCCGAAAGTAACTCATAAAATTCCAGAACTTTTGACAAACAGACCCCTGATTCACGTACCCAAAGCCCACTTTTCTTTCAGTTACCACCAAGAACACAGACTCTCACAACGAAACCATACTTCCACATTTGCATGTAATTCTGTTATTTTTTTTGTTAAACTCTTAATGCACTTAACATTTAATGAATATTCCAGTCTTTATTTGGTACAAAATATATTGCCTTTTTTTTTAAAAAAGCGCTTTCGAAGCGAGTATTCAAGACATAAAAAGCCATTACATCATCCATCGAATGTGTCGACTTTGCGAAATAACCATCGTATTAAAGATAACCGTCAAAAACGTAATTCTTCAATTATGTAATGCGTCTGACTACTTTGGTAGCCCTTTACTCATGTAAGAAAACAATTAAATTTAATCATGACTCTTAAGAAAAAAAGATGTAAGTAGTTAACAGTGTTATTGTCATATCGTTCATACCCATACATATCCAAAGAAAGGTCCAGATTTGTTAAGACCATCACGTCATTGGAGATTTTAAAACGGCAAAGGACTGATGATGCAATCAGAGATTTCACCTCGGCTATAAGTGATGGTGCAATAACTTCGTGTGCAGTCGAAACTGTGTTGGTTGTTGTCAGTTGTTGTGCTACAGATTGATCAAGTGATTTTGTATCTATAGTCATCAGTGAATCAACAAGGATTGCTTTGGAATGTGCACTACGTTGCGACTATAGTGGTAAGAAAACAGATAAATTTTTAAAGCGCGGTTATAAGATCTAAGAGATCTTCTTGTTTGCATTTTAGCGATTCCTCCAGGTAGCCTGCACGTGGCAATGCAAATTATGATCGCCTCTTCAAGGTTAGGTCAGTTCTAGATTATGTTAGCAATAAGTGCGAAAATAATTTAAGTCCACTAAGAACATTTCTGTAGATGAGACTATGGTTGGCTTTAGGAGAAGGCTTTCTTTTAGACAGTATATGCTAGCCAAACCAACTAAGTACGGTATTAAAGTCTGGATGGCCGCTGATTCTAGTAATGGTTACGTTTTAAATTATGATGTTTAATTAGGTAAGGAAGCAAACCAGCGGCCTAGAATTTACAGTTTAGGTTACAATGTAGTCACTAAAATGGTAAGGCCTTTCATGAATAAGAATCATCATGTATACTTTGATAATATTTTTAGCTCAGTTAAGTTGTTAGAACACATCGAGAGTAATGACACTTACGCTTGTGCTACTGTAAGGGTCAACGGCATGGACCTTCCACCTTGTGTGAAGGATAAATTGCGTGTGGTAGGCGAGAAAGTAGTTAGGCAGAAAGGGAACAAAGTTTTCACGAAATGGCACGACAAAAGGGACGTTTCGTTTCTTTCAACTGATTGTAGTCCTTTAGCTCCAGATGTAGAAGTGCAAAGACACAACCAAAATCTCTCTAGGCCTGCAGTTGTTGCTCAGTACAACAAGAACATGGGTGGTGTTGATCGCAGATCAACTACGCAAATACTATTCTTTAGGCCGTTCTTTTTTGGTTTGTAGCACATAATTCAATTTGTAATGCCTTTATCTTGTTTAATCATTATCGGGTGAGTCAGGAGGAAGGGAAAGTTAAACAGTTAGCTTTTAGGACTAATCTCGCTAAGAAGTAAATTGCGGGCTTTTCCTTGACTGTTTCTTGGCCACATTCCGCTAAGCGATGTGGGATCGAGGATCTAAGTAATGAGCCTGGAAATTCCGGGAAACATTTCATTGTAAAAATTGACGGTGGGAAGAAAGAATGTGTTTATTGTAAGATGGTAGGAAATAGGACCCCCAAGGGAAGGGCAGTAGAATCTAGTTTTAAGTGTATTCAGGGCAGCGTTGCTCTTTGTAAAACTTGCTTTGATGATTACTGCACATTGTAAAAAGTGTAAACCTCCCTTCATTTGCCGAGTCCTCACCTACCAGGGAAATCGAAGCTGCAAAGACACAACCAAAATCTCTCTAGGCCTGCAGTTGTTGCTCAGTACAGCAAGAACATGGGTGGTGTTGATCTCGCAGATCAATTACGCAAATACTATTCTTTAGGCTGTTATTGTTATAAGTGGTATCGATAACTTTTTTGGTTTGTAGCACATATTTCAATTTGGAATGCTTTTATCTTGTTTAATCATTATCAGGTGAGTCAAGGGGAAGGGAAAGTTAAACAGTTAGCTTTTAGGACTGATCTCGCTAAGCAGTTAATTGCGGGGTTTTCCTTAACTGTTTCTTTGCTGCATTCCACTAAGCGATGTAGCATCAAAGATCTAAGTAATGAGCCTGGAAATTCCGGGAAACATTTCATTGTAAAAATTGACGGTAGGAACAAAGAATGTGTTTATTGTAATATGGTAGGAAATAGGACCCACAAGGGAAGGGCAGTAGAATCTAGTTTTAAGTGTATTCAGTGCAGCGTTGCCCTTTGTAAAACTTGCCACTATAGTGTAAACCTCCCTTCATTCGCGGAGTCCTCACCTGCCAGGGAAATCCAAGCTGCATCGGAAAAATGATGGAACATGAACAAGCAATGGTTAAGTGTATATATTTTCGTAAA
>NC_090886.1:23348067-23360567 GCF_036669925.1 Montipora capricornis
GGAGAGTGCTGTTCCCTTTCAGGAAAAGCTGGTCATGACGCGTGGGAAGTCTTCAGAAGTGTGTTCGATTCCTTTGCCCAGGAGAAAGGTGTTCGAGCAGTTTTCTCGAAGCTTATCTCGGAAGAGGCTTGGGACGAGAGAGTGAGATGCATGAGAGTCCCAGATTGGATATATTTGCTCTTCAAACTGAAGAGTGCAGTGCCTGGCAAGACTTGACAAACCTGACAAAATTAGGACGAACAGGGGTAAGTTGTACTCAGCCTTGTCCTTTCCTTTTCCTTGTAGACATTGTAAGGATGGACCTTTTTTGATGGGGGGGAGGCAGGGGATTCATTCTCAGCAAAAAATTTTGGTGTCATAGAGTTTTTCTTCTTACCCCTTTGATTAATGTGCAGAATTTATTCTCCATTTTTCACTTGCATGATTTTTCATGTGATTTTCCCCCACAGTGTACAGGATAACTTACCTTGTCTAATTTATTGAACTATTGTTGTAGTCAGATCCAGGATAAAATGTGCTCTCTTCGGTCTAGTCTGCACTACAGCAAACTTTTAAGATTGATAAAAGATTTAATTTTCGTGACAAAAGCAGTTCAAGGTTGCAAGCATTAGTGTAATAACTGAGGCAAATAACTGCCAGACAAGACACTCTCTGCACCACTTCATGTGGTATCAACTTTTAAGACTAGAAAATGGTTACAGGAAAGATTGAAGACTACTGGTATAGCTCTCTGTTGTGGTCCTATCCTAACCTAAGATCAATTTCGAAACAAGACTTTAGATTTTGCTCTTTGAGGTAAGGCATATATGAGCAGATAGTTTACTTAATGGAGAATATTACTTGATGATTCCCCGAAAAAGTCAGATGAGGCCATCATTCCATTAAAAAACAACATTGCTCCGTTGCGGAAGGGCCATTTTGATGTAACTAGAAGCCTAATTGGTATTGAAAGTCTTCCTCCAAAAGTTCCTGGGTACGAGGTCAACCTCAAGAGTGTCACCATTTGGGTCATCAGGGAAATGCGCCTGCATGGTTCACTTCCTGATGACATTGTTTTCAATCTAAAGATTGATGGACGCCCTTTCTTTGGTAAGTGCACAGAAAGAAATATATGAATTAGTAAGTAATATTTAAGTCATTGTCATTTTTTGTTATTCATGATATTTTAAATTCTAAATAATTTTTTTTTTAAATAATGGTAATGACAGGTCAAGTGTTATTGACTAGGTTATCTTTGGAAAGATGTGGAACACTGTTCAGTGTTAAATTCAATTTCCCGTGCGTTTCTCAGAAATAATATAAAAATTTTATGTCCATTAAATTGTTCCTCCTCTTTATATAGTTGATGCCATAATACTTTTATTATGCCAGCAATCAGTGTTCTTCCAAGAATTTATTTATGTGAAATACTTTTTTTATATTTTAGGTAAGGATCAAGTTACAGTTGGTGTTGTTCCCCTTGATGCAAAAAATCGATCTTCTCAAAGCGCCAAATCTGTCTATCCTCTGGCTATAGCCAATTGTAAAGAAAAGAGGTTTGTCAGTAATCATTGTTTTGTTTATACCCTATATATTTAACAAATAGATTTCATTTGGCTATGCAACCATACTGTAATAATGCATACATGAGGCAAAAACATTATGTGAAGAAAGGAATACACATGCCAAGCGGCATTTTCTTAATTCTTATCTTGTTTTGTCACATTTCCGTCACTATCAGAGTACAGACCCATGACCAAAAGAGATACTAACTTCTGGACTTCTGGCTGAATGTACATTACAATAAGTACCGGTAGCTAGCTAAATAATAGTTGAAACCGTTTGACATCTGCCACAGTGTTTCTGATCCAGATAAAATTGTTGTGAATAAACAGCTTAGAATAAACTACTGGTGGATCTAGTTAACTTGGTGAATTGTGACATAAAGCAGAAAGTTAGAAAGAGCAAAAACAAATTGCTGCTGCAAATCCATTCTAGTGAACTAAAAAGTTAAAAAACCAATCTCAGTGCTCATGAGTTTTATAGAGTTTTTTTGTATTGATAACCAATAGGTGTGTGTCCAAACGTACCCTCAGTAAATGATTATGAAGTCTTGTGCATACCCTTGTTATTTTTAATTAAACTTGATGCCTTTTTGATATGTATTTTCAAGGAAGGATCTGAGAAAGCTTTTTGTTAATCTTAACAAACGGAAAGAAGAAATTAAAAGAAATGGGATTTGGGTTGATGGCAATTTAGCACTATCGTGTGCGATTCAAAGGTATGTATTGTTTAGTTATATTGTAGTTTGCAACCATGTCAATGTCAATAATTTTAATTTGATAATATGACCCTGTCTTACTGAAATTTCTCCCACCCAATTGCAAATTCAATGGCAATTACAGGTGTAAGGTCAACTGACACCAAAATTGATGTTAGGCATGTGGCATGTCTATGATTATGTGAAATACCGGTAGATGTGAAGGTAAGAAAATTGCTTCTGCCAATGCTTTTCAGTGGAGGTAAAAGTTGATTATAACTATCCTGTGGGACATATAAACAGTAATAACCAAAAATATATATATGAAATTAATGAGTGCAAAAGAAGAACAGGAAGTAGCCCAGGGCACTTGAGGGACTTGTTTTTTATCTTGGCTCCTTAAATTAAATTCTGACGTTTGAAGCCTTGGGTTTCTTTGCAATTTGTCTTAGGGAACAGTGTGGTATTTGTTTTCCAGGCATTTTTTCATGAGGAAAAAAAGCTTTATTTTATTTTATTTTATAGTAACTCTAGACTACAAGGGTTTGCTGCTAATACTGGCAAGACTGGAGGATGAAGACTTCATCCTTGGAGGGCAAGGCCTAGCTGTTGAGTTTTGCATTTTTTGTATGGCATTAAGGGTAAGGTTATTTTACCATTACATGATAAAACAGGCAATATTATATTATTGTTTAATAAATATGCAAAAGTAATAGTTGGCAAGTGGAAATCCCAAAACAATAAATCTTTGGACTAATTAAGACACTATTGGCATTTATTATGTAACAACTCAGGTGATGATAACATGTAGCTAAGGGATATCTGTGCATCCCAATTTGTGAAGAAATTTTAAGACAATGCACCTGATCTCTTAAAATTGTGTGGTCGAGTTAAACATGCATTCAAGATGTCCACCTTTTAATTCTGACTAAAAGCCAGACCCTGAGTAGTCACTACTGTGACTAGATACATTAGAATTTCCATGCAGCTATCATGATAATTAAGTAGCCGACAAACAGCTATTATTGCTGACTACTGCAATGAAGATTGCTGGCTATTCAAAGTTTGAAAATGACTAAATGGCAACAGCCAGTGAAGGCTATCTTGAGAATTTGACCACCTCCTTTCGTTGTGTAGCCTTACTGCTTCAAAGGTAATGACAGCTCTCTGCAAGTCTGGTTAAAGCTATTAACAATGTTTATGTTATTTCCTAGGCTTGTGATTGTGATTTAGGAAGGCACGAGGTTTGTCTTGAGCATTTCCTTCAAGTGAAAGCAAACATCGGCAGGTAACTATTAAAATAAAAAGATACAATGTGATTTGTGGTGGAAATCCACAGATTAGTTCTCTTATTCACTGTCAAGATTTATTTGTAATGTTAGCAATGCACATTTTTTGTGGAGAGAGGAATTTAAACCAGAGTACCCTTGGGGCAGTTAGGATGAGAACCATCAATAAATTCAACCCACAGAATTATGAGAACCTGGCCCTGCTAGTGTTATATTTTCTTTGTCTGCTTTTTTCCCCATGATATGAATAAAAGGCCAATAGGTTTTACTTTTGCTTTCCCTCTTTCCTGTCTTTTGTGGATTAGTTACTTTTGATTGATATTATATACATATATGGCAGTGATCCTTCTACCTGTTTTCAGCTTTAAAGGATTGAGAGATGACCTGACATGCCTACTTGATGAGGATTTGTCTTCTCTGTGTCTTTGTGCTTTGCATTGCGAGATGCGGAATACAGAGCAGATTTTGAAAAGAGTTGGTCTTCTGGCCTACGAAATTGGTTCTCTGCAAGAGTGTAATGATGAACTATCAAAGTATGGCCCAGAGAACTTCAAAGCAGACCGGATCACGGTAAAATTGAGACCTGGACAACAAACAGCTCCTGGTAGAACAACATTTCTTTTGCTTCTTGTTCAGGTCAGTTACACAGTATTACATATTATTAACCATATATCAAAATTGTATTTTCATCTCGTGGGAGCCTTGCCGTGAGAGACTTGAGGCAATTTTAAAAATGGCTTAATTGTTTTGGGTTACTTAATTTTGCTATGGGAGTGGGAGGTCATGGAAAAAAAAACCCAGGTTTCCTGGTTTTGTAAACTAGTTAAGAAAATGTTTGTAAGACAATCAGATCTCTCCCTTCAGTTCAAATTACTGTCATGAAATTTGCCTGTTTTGTAGTCGCAGTAATTTTTGCCACTTCTAAACATGCAATGAAAGTTTAAATCACTGCAAGGGAAAAATTATAATATATTATGTTTTCCTTTTTTTCCAGGAAGTACTGAACGTCAAATTTTTAGTGCTATTGAAGAAATAGTTGACAAATCACTCCCATCTTCAAAACTTGCAGCTCATTCTAAAGATAATGAAGCGGCTAAAATATGCCTTCTTAACAAAATATCATTCTGCGAGGCACGACAAAAGGTGATTATTTTGGTAGTACTACCCCTTTATAGCTTGGAGATATTATAATGATTCACAGTTACTCTTCCTTGAATAGTCACCTTAAAAATGATATGACTGAATGTCTTTTTCACAAGGGCATCTTCATAATCCTCCTAGGTTAAAAAAAACTTAGTTCTATTCCAATTAAATTATTTTTAATTGAAATGATGAAGTACATGTTTTGAGAAAACATTATTGATTACTGGACTTCGCGAGATATTGATTGAGTTGATCAATTAAAGTTACAAAATGTATTTGCTTAAGGTTTATTTTTTTTCTTGAACTTTACAGTACTACGGTGAGATGTTGGAGAGTGGCATTTATGTTAGGGATTTTGGGACAAGACTTGAAGAAATCAACTTGGAAAATTCAGGTAGTACACTGAAATGATTTGTAGTTGAAAATGAAAAAGCATCCTAAGCATTATTATATTATATTATATTAAAAAGCGAAGAGATTGAGGTCTTTTAGTTTAATTTTGAATTGGACAAAACAGTAAATTTGGAGATTTGATTGTATCCACAAAGAGACACTCATTTCCATGTGTATTTTTCTATCTGTTGATACTCTTGCATTAAAAGTGGGGTCAGATGTCATGTTACAGTACTGCTTGATATGCGAACCTGCTAATCTAGTGCGACACGTTGTCAACAAAGAATATTGGCATTTGCATTAGAAGGCAAAAAATTGTCCTGGTATTCTGCCAGACTACAGTTGGATTTCATCAGAAATCGGCAAATTTTGGTTGGACATTGTCCCTTGTCCGACTGTTATTTGCAGCCCTGTTGGGCGGAAAGGGGTAAAAGCGGCAGTTTACAGTATCTAAGTTTTGTTTCCTGTTATTTATTAGATGTTGCCAAAGAGATTGAACATCAAAAAGCATTTTGGCATGAGAAGGGAAAAGAAATTGAAAGTCAGTTTAAAGAGCTGTACCAACCCACTTGGCCGGCACAAGTGCTCAAAGACAGAAAGGGACGAACGAGTAAGAAGGTCCCGCAGAAAGAGGAAAATAAAGAGCTCAGCTCTTATGCAGGAAACCTAACTAAGGAGTTTCTGATCAAGGTGAGCCTCTTAGACTTAAGTCCTTTACTGTCCTTTTCCTTCCTTGGTTTTGTTTCTTATCCCTTTACCCCTTTTCCCCTATTAATGCACTCATCAAATGCATATGTGTCATCTCTAATCGGTGTGACTGGGCATCAAGATTCATCTCAGTGACCTGAATGGTCGTGAAAAGTTTATGAAGCTCTGCATCGTCAATACATACATGTACATGTAAGTTTTTAACTTTCAATTGTTTAACAGGTATGCTGTCTGTGGAAGGAGATTGCTGAAGTCACAAGGGACAGGAATTTTGAAAAAGATGAGGAACATCTCATTGACATTTTCGATATAAAGGTATGTCCATTTTATTCGTTTTCATTGACGAACTTTAAAAGTAATCCACATTGTTTTTTCTAAGTTTGGGTGATTTGCAGGTTGACTGACCTCTTTCAATAAATTTCCTTATTTCTTCAATGTTAAACATGCCTTAGAACTGCAGGTTAATAAAAAATTCACCTCAATCTGCCAGTATGTAGATCTAAATACTGTCAATGCTGTGAATTTTACACACTGGTCCTTCAAGTAATTAATATCAATAATAATCCTTGTCATTTATTTTTAGTGCAAAGAATGGGGGTTTCTTTATTGGAGTTGTTTGGTATGAGTCTTGGGACGGGAGATTATGGTCATCTCACGATAGAGCATGTGCCAATGCTCTTTAGAGTCCACCGTTCGCTGCACGACCTCTCAAATCAAGGATTTGAAGCTGGCCACAAGCTGCAGAGACAGCTATATGCCAGAGCAACATCACATGATTCTTCGGGCAACACTTCCTCTTGTAAGTTAGTTTTTCAATTTATTTTTCATCTTAATGCTTGAGTCATATACAATTGTCTACTGATAACTTGATCCAGCGAAAAAATGTTGCTGAATATTCCAAATAGGAAATGGTAATAATCCCAAAATTACATAGTTGCCACATTATTTTATGCTATCATTAACAATATGTACATAGCCAACTAGGCGAGTATATAAGTACTAGGTGTGCATATAAGTGCAAAAAGGACTGTGTACTTATCAATTCCAAACCCAGTCCCACCCAGTGACAATTTGGGTAAATTGAGCAGATTGGGTATTTGAAGATTTTCTTTGCCCCATTTGCATGGCACAGTTGGCATGAGTTGAAGTTATAAAGGCCACTGAGTCTTTATTGTAGGATTTCTCATAGTCCCCAGATGTCTTAACTTCATGTTGTATTTTTGAGGAGATAATGCACATGGATTGCTTGTTTATTTTTGCTGATTGTTGTGTATGTATCTCCTTTCAAACTTCATGGTTTGGCTTCATTTCGTGTCATTATTTTTATGACAATAATCACCTGTGGGGTGTAGGTTTCCTTGCATTTGTAGATAAAAAAATGTAATTTTCCCTTCCTCCAGTTTACCTTTTCACTTATTAATTTTGAAATTAATTGAATTGAAATAGTCTGAGTTATTAACCTGTTTGCCGTCTGAGCTGATATATATCTGTTTTAGTGGATCACATTCTTGCCCACTTATTCACTGAGAAGTTTCTTGACATGAGGCTTTCCTTTAGAGAGGCTTATCGCTGCATAACTTCAGGCATTTATATTCTTTAAGACCTTCCTTTTGTATTTCATGACAATGGCTTGCTTTTAAAAGGTAAAAAGTAAATTTGTGGCCATGGCTGTGGTTTTCTGGATCATGTGCACACCACAACATCCACGACTGGCAACTGACCCTCGTAATATCATAGTGCAAACCAGAGTTCATTGCATGGCAGGTGCTACTAACACGAACAACATTATGGGGTAATCTTTTCCTTCTAGGAGTAGTTTTACTCATATCTGCTTTACGCTACAGAAACAGTGGGCTCTTTCTGATTGAGATCATTGACTTTAGTGCACATAACCCCCAAATGTGTTATTTACTGAAATAAATTTATTTGTTATTTAAAATGTTACTGTGCAAACATTTTTGGATTCGGCTGAATCCTCAATTTTCTGTGTCCTGTCAAAGTCTCAATAACAGCACCTAAAATGCTGCCATTTTATTTCACTGCCGTATTTTTAGGGGGATGGGTCCAACAGCTGTTGTGATGTGTACCCAGGAACAAAGTATCTTTCATGTTCACTTTCTTCGCAGAAATACTTCAGATCACAGGTTTATTTACTCAAGAGGAAAAAAATTTGCAGGGCTATGTGCACTTTAATAAACAAGTTTTCCTCTTTACTTTTCTCACAGGAGAATCTTTCTACTATAGAGGTTGTGGCTGGAGACCAAAGAAAATGGGGTGGACAAATGAAGACAAAACCTGGATCAAGAGCATGAATGACCTGTTCACCAACCTGTTTGGTCCAGATTATTGCCAGTATGAGTACAGCGATACTAAGCACTGCATGCTTGTACCAGGCCAGTTGCCCATTATTGTGTACAACCATGATGAATGGGAAAAGAACCATGCATGAGTTGCTGGAGAAGAAGTCAATGTGGACGAAGCCAAAGTAGATGAAAGTGTCTCACAATATGCTGATGTGAGTCACAGTGGGCGGAGGGAGAACACGGTAAAGGGTAATTCTGTGCAAGCCAGTATCTTGGACTTTAATGTAACTAGAAGCCTGTGTCGTGCGGAAATAGCAGCAATCAAGCTCCCTGAAGTGGTGTTCATTGCAGAGAAAGACGTTGTGCTCGCTCAAATGACAGAACTAGAAACGAGTGACCCCACCGTCGCCACTCAGCGCCCCTCTGAAACAACGGTGCAGTATGCATTGAGCTTGCTAGCACGTGCAACAGCTACCAGTAGCAGTAGTGTGGCAGTTGACAGCGATGATGAAGGGAATGAAGTGGCTGTGACTATTGGTAGACTGGGTACCCACACAAAGAAATCACTCCTGGTTTTCAAAAAATGTGCAACCTTTCATCTGAAGCAGCCAGAATTAATGAGGGAAAGAGGTGGCTTTCTCATTCTTGTGTTCCAGATGTAACCAAGGTCAGAAAACTTCTTCTAAATGCAAGGCCTCATGATGAGGTTATAAGACATGGCCAGTTCCTAATGGATGTTTCAGATCTTAGTACATTGGCTTGCGAACGCTACATCAATGGTTTCTCTATTGATGTCATTTCTTTGAAGTTAGTCGAGAAAAGTGAGTCCACAAGTGTCATTTACCTCCCCTCCTTCAGTCAAATGTGGGCAAAACAAGGTGTGGAATACTTCAAGCACAAAGCCATCCCCTTCTTTGATAGCTGTCCAGCAGAAGATGCAACCTGCATTTTAACCCCAGTTCATTTTGACAGTCCACTACACTGGGGACTGCTTTGCTTTGATGTTACAACTAAAATAGTCTATTTTGATGACGGTTTGAAGATGCAACCTCCAAGTGGTACCCTGTCTGTTGTACAAAATATGCTGAGTGGTTTCAAGGCTTTGTCACACAATGCCATGGAACAAGAGGATCACTGGAACAACTCTTGCTTAAGACTTCCCTTGCCACGAATCAACATGCCAATCCAGACACAAGTTGGTATTGGCGCTGGTAGCTGTGGAGTCGGTGTCATTCTCGCTATAAGAGGTATTGTTGCATCTGGGAACTGTCTTCCCTCCTTCAACTGGGCATTTGGCAACATGGCCAATTTACAGAAAGAGCTAATGGCTCTTATCCTTCAGTGGAGAAGAGAAGAGGTATGAGTACTGTGTTTTATTACTGTAGCAATATGGGCCCACTACACAAATGGTAGAAAATGTCAATTGAAGTAGAATGTCGTGTAAATTGTTCCCTGATCCATGAAAGCAGAGCAGCTGTAAATATGAAGCATGACAGGTGTTTAATATTTCTGAAAGATTTTTATTTCAGCATTTTCATTTAGAAACAACAGAATATAATTAAATTATTAATAATATAATTTGATTACCAGTAATATCCAAAAGAACAAGTCTGAACTGTAAAGGGTTATTTCAATTTAAAATGGAACTAAAAACTGAACATAACATAGATACATCTGTGTACAACAGCTACATGTAGAATTCATTATATATTTCCTCGAATAACAGCCGTCCCTCAATCTCCCTTGAATAATCACCCCCCTTTGACCAAAATATTTAAAGTAATCGCCTTCCTTGAATAATCACCCCCTCTCAAATTAAAATTGACATCTTGGGTATCAAACAAGCGTTCATTTAATTGTTCACAACTGAATGGTTACAAAAGCACCGGTTTTTTTTTTACAGTTTTTTCCAAGGTAATATTCATGTATTTAACTTTTTCCTTTATTGCTTGGTATAATGAAACAAAATATTTAGGGCACGACCTCCTGTGAGAAATATTTGAAATAATCTCCTCCTTTGAATACTCGCCTCCGGCTCTTATTCAAGGAAATATGGTAGTTTGTAGTCTCATTTGGGACTCTCATTATTATGTCACAGGAATTCCTTTTTACAAGTTTATAATTTCAGTATAGTTTACATGATGGTACACCATATGAGATGAGCTTATTATAAATTTATTATTTTCCCTCCCCTTTTCTTTAGCAATGCACTATGGGAGAAGATGGAACATTACATCCTTAGTTAAAACAAGAAGTAAGCTTTATATCAGGCTGTTTAATGCACATCTATAGGGTGATCTTTGTGGACATCATTTACAACTTGAAATGTAAAATTCACCTGATAAAAAAAAAGTGAGGAAAAGATATCGATAGAAAGTGAGTAGTATAGGGGGAATCGATAGACCAAATTATTCAAAATGGCGGCCAGTGGGAAATTCTTCCCAAACCGGTTTTTGGATTAGGGTTTATAATGAGATGCATACCACGTAGGTGTACGAGGGTATATTCAAGATGGCGGCAGGGAGATGGCGGCAGGGAGTTTAAATGAACTGCACACGTCATATATTTGGTTTGAATTGTATTATATTTTTTCTTTTATTTGGAGTGAAGTGTAGTCTGTTCTGGTGGTACGGTTCCGCCCAACCAGCCGGATAGTATCACGCTTATATAGGGAAAGAATAATGGAGTAGCTAAGAACCAATAAGACGGCACTGACGTCACAGTCAAACAAGTTAAAACAAGTTTAAGGGTTGACAACGAGAAGACACTGACGTCATCGCCAAACGAGTTGAAACAAGCTTAAGGGTTGGTTAGAAAAACCAAAGGGTCTCCTTAATAATGTAGGCTAGAAAAATCCCGTCAAACCGGTTTGCTTTTCATCCTTATCGCACACCCAGAAATGAAAAAAAAATGAACACGAGGCAATATTTCATATCAACACAATTTATTTTATTGAATAAACATAAGAAATTATTACAATCAAGTTTCAAAGCAAACGATGCTCCTGAATTTTACAGAGAATCATTCACTTTATCTATTCTTGCAAATTGTCTCATGAGCTTGGGTCTTTGCATCATATCCGTCTTTGCTTTTTCTTTTGGTTCGTAAACTGGAGACCCCCTTGCAGAATACGTATCCACAGACATTTCATCAGCCCATTGAAAGTATCTACATGTCTCCTTCCTTCTACATGTAAAGTAGGGTCTGAATGGATTCTTTACTGATCGTGACACCCTTAACGTAGGCGTCTCCATATGCTTGCACAGTAGCCGCTTACCACCCTCAAATACTTTGTACTCAGGGATCACACGGTCACACACGCATTGTTGATAGCCATGGATACTCTCTTCAGGGCAGAAAAAGGGACACTCTTTCCAATTTAAGAAGCGAATATAAGGTATACCAGATGCGGGCTTGATCACTTCAAGGTCTTGAAGACAGAGACCACATTTTGAGTAACTCATCTTGAAAGTCATGTGTGATGAGCACAGTCACAGTCACTTTATAAGATTTTTGAAAACCAGCTTAACACCGGTCAAACTCATTAACACCATTAATTAGTAATCAAGTCTAGCCAGTACCAACAGGTTTTGCAAAACTGGTCACGCTGCAGAAGACGTTTCTCAATGTGTTTCTGTTCCTCATGTTGTGGCGTGTTATCGACCCAATCTTGTTCGTACGGCGCCATTGCATCCAACACGTCCAATAAATCGTGCCATAACCAATAGACATTCTCGCGATATTTATCCAAATCTGTTTTATTTAAACATGATATCGCTTTTTGATTATCATGTACTAATAATGGTTCCTGCTTAAAAATGTCCTTATACACCAGGAAGGCAAAAGTGATCCAGTAGGCTTCTTTTATTCTTTCTTCTTCAAGCTCTCCACAACACGAGCTGATCTTTTTTTCATTTATATTGGATGCCATGATCTTCACACTAAACTAACAACGGCAGCAACCCATATCCTTCTGTTATATATTCTCTTTCTTTAGGTGAACAGGTTTTTTTCTAGTTCAGTACGGTTCCCATTGTCTATTGCTTCTCAATCTTGCTACTACAGGTGTTCTTGGTTTCCTTGTTATTCTCCTTTTACGAATCGGTGTAGACAAAGGAGTTTCCAAAAGAAATGCTGGCACCTCTGGTAAAACCGGTTCATCGACTTTTGTAACAGGAATTTTAGATTGACTCGCAGGTGTTGATTGTAGTGTTTCCGGAACAGGTATTGTTTCTGAGGGAGGCGTTTGTTTTCCCGATGACGCAGATCTGACAACGGTACGAGGAATTTTAGATTTCCCCAATCCAGTTGTAGCTGTAGATTTTGGTGTGGCGGGAAGTTTTCTCGACAGTACCTTTTTAGTCTTTTCTAAACGAGTCGTAGGACTTGTCTCAGTTGGAGCTGGTGACACTGTTGCAGTCACAG
>NC_090886.1:23370567-23378067 GCF_036669925.1 Montipora capricornis
ATAATACACACACAGCATGATTCTCTCTTCTTATGAACAACTTGTGGACCTCTCAGAAAATCTGTTCCATCACCTTCATTGTTTTTTAACTTGACAAACTTGTTTTGTTTTTGTTGCATGTTCAGAGTACGAAAGGTACGGGGTGCGACCTTTGCTCGAAATCGGATCAATTTGTATGCAAGAAACAATACTCACTACTGATTGGTGAATGTTAACAGGCTGCGACCCCCCGAGAAAACGATAGAATGAAACTCTGGAATCGACTCTGATTGGCGATTATGGTTAATCGGTTTTTGGGAATTTTGACCAATGGAAAGCAAACTAAAAAACGTGGTAAAGTAGTATGGTGAAATCATCAAAAACGCAAAAGCTGTGAAAGTATTAAGATCACGGAGAAAAAAGATGGAGGAAAAAGCAACATGGAGCGCAAGAATGAAATGGATTTGGAGATAACGCAAGTTATTGCGAACGTTGTAAGTATACGAAATTCCAGTGATGTTTTTCGTTTTTTTTTTCAAATTGCAGTAGTTTCTCTGCTTTCAAAGATGATTTCGAATGCACTACCTAGTGTTTCAAAAACTTTCCATACATAGTGTTTACATCATGGGTTGGTAAACTATTCTACGTTATTACAAACAAAATCCTCAAACAATTCTTTTTTTTTTGCCTTATTTATAACATAGATATTGCGAGTTTGTTTTATATGTCATGAGGAAGACATAAACCTCCAACGGACAGAATGCTGCGGCAACTATGTCCACAAAAGGTGTTTGGAGAGGTAAGAAATAGGTTTTTTAACAGTAATCGCTGAAGTATTTTGGGATGCATGAGGACGCTATTCCTGTCCAGTGAAAAATGCTCGATGTGAAATATGTTTTTTAACGGGAATCGCTGTAGTATTTTGAGTTCCATGAGTTGTGTGTTCATCTTTTTATTTATTTATTTATTGTTTTTATTCAGATGGGTGAGGACGCTAATCCCGTCCAGTGGAAAATGCGCTATGTGCAGGAAAGCGTTTCAACACCCGCACACGGAAGCACAAGTGGCTGACACAGAATTTATGGTCCGCATCGCAACGGTAAGATTTAGAAGTCGATTTCTTCATTCAATATACAAAGAAATGGGTCTCTTTTGTTATCCTTAATTGTTCTTTCACTAAATTCCGCTTTCTCTTTGCTCTCTCACTTACAGCTTTGTGAGGAGAATCATCCTGAGAGGGAATACGATGAAAATTGTATAGTCTGTATTTATTTTAATAAAGGGTTAAACCCTATTCAACAACACGACTTTGCCTTTGCAATTCAGTGTATATTTGCATGCCGGAACGTGGATGAAAATGGAGACAGTGATAATCATGAAGAATGTGATCACTGTCAAAGGTTAATTGAAGAACTCTTTAACAATTATCTCTAACTATGTGGAGAGTTTTTCAAGTAACCTTTACTTCTTCATGTTTCATTCCTTTCGCTGAATTCTTGGTTTTCACCCACGTGACCTTAGTCCTTGACAACCGTCGTTAACCGCCATTGTGGAGCCCCTCGAATCGTAAACAGAGACGCGTAGAGAGAGATGTGAGTGAGTTGTAGTGCGATGGTTCTCTGTATAATACCTGGCTGTGGAGTAAAATCTGGAAACAAGGAAGGTATTAGTCTATTCCGTATACCTATCGTTGTCGATAAGAACGGTGAAAGTTATAAACAGCTAACAGAAGATCCCCGAACCGCGTGGATTTCACAGATAAGCCGAGACGACACGAAATCGAAAGACTTTGTTTCTGGGAAGCCTGCCTTACTCTGGGACAGATAAAACGAACAAAGGACAATTTAAAAGCTTTCGCAGCGATTGCCGCACAGTTTAATGTTAGATTTTAACTTTAACTTTTTACAGGTTTAGCAATTAAAGCTTTTGCGGTGATTGCCAGTAACGGCTTTTGCTGTGAACAGTTGTGTTTTATCCTGTAAAGCTTTCGCAGCGATTTAGCACGCGTTGGTTCAGGGTTTTAGGGTAAAAGGCGAGCGAGTCAGAATTTTTCGAAAGTTGGCTTTTTTTCAATAAAGCATTTCTCGGCCGGGTTTCCACCGATGTCTTCCCAATTCACACCACCGAAGCGCTTGAACCCTTCGAACAAGTGTGCTCAATTTCGACCAATTTAACCACAACGTCGCGAAGAAATTCATCTCAGTAAATATGCCCGATGCAAATGAGGTGCTCCGGTTTTGAATATTTAATGAGGTGAATTTAACCTGAGTATCAGGCGTTTGTGATACTCAGGTTAGCAAATCATGTCTAACTCGGAGGCGTTTTATTCGATTTCGGTGAAATTCGACAGGCGAATGCGTGGGATGGAGCTGAAGGACTGAGACTCTAATCGACCAAGTACTTTGACAGAAGAAGAGGGAAATCATCGAAACAAAGGGAATGAGGAGGCCTTTTCTTCTCATCTGGCGGCCATAGCAGTTAGCGAAGGTATTAAAAGAAATCCAACTGGAAACTGATACAGATAAGGTCGACGCCGAGTGTCAAACTTCCGAGTCACCTTCGCCACAAACAACAACAATCTTGCCCGCGATTTCCTTCCCTTGCTTAAACGGACGCAACGAAACCAGAAATCATCTGGTTGTACGCTTTCAAAATTTTGAAGGCCTTAAACTGCTTGTTTGTATAGTAGCTTGTCTCTAAAACTAACTAGGAAAGCAAGTCTGAGACTTTTAGAGGAGCCAAACTGATCGCTCCGTATGGCCGCTGGGTCTACGCAAACGACAGAAAATCTTCTTCAAATAGCGCTCTCGCTTTCGAGGTTTTTTTTGCGTAGGATGAAAGTACTGGTACCTCGTCGAGTGATTTTGGGTCGCTTTCTTGGGAAATATCCATTGGAAAGATGAATTATTTGAAGACTTCGAACGTGAGCGCTCAAAATGTCATACATTTCCCTATAATCAGGGGCACCAGAATGGCGGAAACCTAATTTGCATAAGGTTATGACGTCAGCTGAAAACCTAGAATTGAAAAGGCATTGTAGTGTGTTTTTGAATAGGGTTTAATTAATTTATACATAGGCTTTGTTCGCATTGTTTGTAAATACTTTAATTTGCTTGTAAATACGAAGATGAAACTATAATGTTTTTTTTTTACTGCTTGAAAGTGAAAGTGTCATTGGTGTTCCATCTTGTATGTGAGAAATAGTCATTCTTCCACTCACTAACAAATAGTTGATGAATCTTTCCCCGTAGCCAGTGTTCATTTTGTAGCGAGGCCTTTAAAATACAACGAAGTTGACGGGAAAATTTCCTCTCGTTCGTAAAATAAAATGTTGGAACCATTAGCTCTCCAATTATGACTTCCATTCCATCTTAATCACTTGTTATTTCAACTTTGCGAGAGCCTCCTTTATTCATCTTATCCCAAAGTTCATTAAGTAAGGTTACGATTTTGTTGTCCAATTGCAGTCGTTGCAAACGGTTTGTTAATGCGTCCATCTCCAAAGCAAAAATCTGCTGTTCGATCATTCGGCCCATCTTTGAATTGAAATATTTTTTTCCATTACCTTTATACACGTGTCCATTTCAGGGTGTGCCATGAGGAAGAAAAGCAAACCGGTTTGACAGGTTTTTGGTATTGAAGACTTTTGAATACTGATCATCTTCAAAACTGGTTTTTCTAACCAACCCTTAAACTTGCTTCAACTTGTTTGACTGTGACGTCAATGCCTTCTCATTGGTTCTTAGCTACTCCATTATTCTTTCCCTATATAAGCGCGATACTACCCGGCTGGTTGGGCGGAACCGTACCATCAGACACACTACAGTTCCCTCCAAATAAAAGAAAAATTATAATACAATTCAAACCAAATATATGACGTGTGCAGTTCATTTAAACTCCCTGCCGCCATCTTGAATATACCCTTGTACACCTATGTGCTATGCATCTCATTATAAACCCTAATCCAAAAACCGGTTTGGGTAGAATTTCCCACTGGCCGCCATTTTGAATAATTTCGTCTATCCATTCCCCCTATTACAGTTTTTTCCAAGGTAATGTTCATGTATTTAACTTTTTCCTATATTGCTTGGTATAATGAAACAAAATATTTAGGGCACGACCTCCTGTGAGAAATATTTGAAATAATCTCCTGCTTCGAATAATCGCCTCCGGCTCTTATTCAAGGAAATATGGTAGTTTGTAGTCTCATTTGGGACTCTCATTATTATGTCACAGGAATTCCTTTTCACAAGTTTATAATTTCAGTATAGTTTACATGATGGTACACCATATGAGATAAGCTTATTATAAATTTATTATTTTCCCTCCCCTTTTCTTTAGCAGTGCACTATGGGAGAAGATGGAACATTACATCCTCAGTTAAAACAAGAAGCTTTATATCAGGCTGTTTAATGCACATCTATAGGGTGATCTTTGTGGACATCATTTACAACTTGAAATGTAAAATTCACCTGATAAAAAAAAGCGAGGAAAAGATATCGATAGAAAGTGGCTACAAATTTTAGTTATATTGCCAAGTGTCCTGATGAAAACTGCCTTCAAATGATGCACTCAAAAGTTGCACACTGTAGCTAAAAATGTGATGTTTTTTGAAAGGGATTTTTATCTTTTTCATTTTATTTTGATTTTGGTTGATGTGGGTTGTTTCTTTTGGGAATGAAAGGTTTGAATCAAGAAAACAACTAATGGACAAATGGTTGTCAGAATTTTAAATTCAAAATGTGGATTTCAATTATTAAAATTCACACTTTTCAACAAACATTCTGATGACCATTTGCCCATGTTCTGTAAATGTGTACAAATCTGGCCATTATATTAACTCTATCTCTCGCGTGGCACGTCCTTCTCCAAGAGCAACTACAAGAGTGGATTTCGAGGATGGCCTTTTTCTCTGTTGTCTTGATATATGTGCGGGTTGTTTTGCTCATAAGATTTCCTCTTCTGCAGAAAGTGGTGTTGCTGAATTATTTTCCTCACATGCCACATTTCCTGAATATAAAACCTCTGTGTTGAAATTGACTTGGCTTTCCTCCAGGGCATCAAATAAGCTTTCTGCGTCAAAGATCTTGTATGATATTCGGCGTGTTGCACTCTTGTATATTGGCTGTGCCTTGTTGGACACCTCTCTAACTGCATTCACCAGCAGGTTGGCTTTGCCAATCAAGTACTCAAAATACTTGCTAGGTACTTGATGAGTATCAATTTTAACCCATCTCCCTGGTTTTAAAAAGAATATAAAAAATGAATAATCCTCTACATGAAACCATAGAGGATTGGGACACTGGAATGCAAGTGGTTAAGTTAAGCCCCCAATGAATTTTGTGCCATAAACTTAAATG
Source organism: Montipora capricornis (assembly GCF_036669925.1). Taxonomy (NCBI): domain Eukaryota; kingdom Metazoa; phylum Cnidaria; class Anthozoa; order Scleractinia; family Acroporidae; genus Montipora; species Montipora capricornis. The sequence continues at coordinate 23,375,907 of NC_090886.1, forward strand.
GCAGCTATAGGAAATTGCCTATTTATTCAATTGTTCTCTTTACATCAAACATGAAAAGCTGAAGGACTAATATTGTATCCCTCCCTTTCTCTTACAGAGTCACTCTTTGCTTTTAGGCCAGTTGCAAGTAGACTAAGAAGCAGTCCTCCAGTGCAAAAAAGACAAAACAGAGAAGGTTCAGTGACCAGAAGACAAGAGGGAGCCCCCGTGAAAATGATAATAAAAATAATAAAAAACCAAAAAAAACTAAAATCAAAATCCTGTTGGTGGAGCATTCGACATTGCACTCTGCAGGTAACCAACAACACGGCTCCTTTAGGAGCCACCACATATAACAAAAGTCATGATCAACAATGGGCTGCGAGGAATTTATTTGGTTTGAGCGAGGAGGATTTGACAATGCCATGGTGTCTAGAACTCCTAAGTGCTTTTTGACAGTGCAACAGAAACACTAGGTGGCACGCCCGTGATTCTGTGAGTCAGATACCATGGCATTATGAAATCACCTTCATTCTAATAAAAGGTTTATTTTTTCAGTCTGAACTTGTGGGTCTTTGATAATGCCTTGGTGTCTAGAACTCCCAAGTGCTTTTTGACAATGCAACAGAAACACTGGGTGGCACGCCCGTGATTCTGTGAGTCAGATACCATGGCGTTATGAAATCACCTTCATTCTAATAAAAGGTTAATTTTTTTCAGTCTGAACTTGTGGGTCTTTGATAATGCCCTGGTGTCTTGAACTCCCAAGTGCTTTTTGACAATGCAACAGAAACACTAGGTGGCACGCCCGTGATTCTTTGAGTTAGATACCATGGCATTATGAAATCACCTTCAACAACAACATGAACACCAAAACACGTTTATTTACCATTCTCATCAAGAGTTCTTTTTCTTTCAGTTTACAGGTCAGTTTACTAATGCCATGATGTCACGGAGCAATGAGCACTTAGAAGGGGAAGAAATGTCCTGCCCACAAGGATTCTAGGGAAAAGATTTCTTGCTAACCAGAAATCACCCAACCTATCCCCCCCCCCTTAAATTGTAAATAATTTGAACAGCACACACCGCATTGTCTCTATTGTCACGTTGTCATGCAAAGACATTTTACCACCTCTTCCCTCGGCAGTCGTGTTTTCTCACTGAGTTCACTAAAAACGCATGTATATAGGCCTTGTGATAATCATAACCTAAAACTTTTGTAGTCTTGGATAAATGAAATTAGTGCCCCTACGGTTTTACACGAGCTCGCATCTCGAATTGGTCACATATATTGATATGAACAGAATGTCTGGCTTGAAACCTAGCTTAAACTGCAGCGATGGTAATGATATTATTCTTAGTTTTAAGTTTACCTGGTAAACGCGGATGGAAAGAGGAATTCAGGCGTTCGATTAATCCTGAAAGCCACATCTTGTACCCTGCGTGGCTTTCACGGTCCTGCGAGTTTCTTGCTTGGGGTAACTCCACTACATTCCCTGTGCTGTCCTGAAAGACTGGGATGATAGCATTTCTATCTATTTCCTCGTGACGCAACGTTGTATGCTTCTTGAGGGAGTAGAGCGTTTAAAACTTTTTTTTGCACGACGAACATTCCACAGTTATCGACATGTTGCTTAAGTGTCTCCAGGGAATGGAGTGAAGAAAATTTCACACTTCCTGGGGTGTATAAAAAAAGTTTCACCCAGCCCTTACAAATTTCTTAAGATAAACATAAACAAAGGAAAAAAACGTGTATGAGAATTTTATTTTCCAACACAGTCGAAATGCATTTACGGCAGTACTATGACAGATCAAACAAAATGTGTTAAATACTTGGGTATAAAATAATCACGATGAACTCCACCCCTCCCCCACACCTTATTATCTCGCACTTGATTTTAAACGTGCGAAATTTTATTTTTCCGCGTTGTATCCGGCCAGATTACGTGACTGATTTGATTTCCTAGAAATGTTATTTGGCGCAATGCGGTATGTCTCCCTCTGAAGAAGCTTTGGCAAAACCAGAAAAGCGTGAATGTATTCCGCACCTTAAGGAAGACAAAAAAAGGCAGAAACGGGAATGGCTTAAAACGCGTAAGGAGGAAAAGAGAAAACGGAAGCGACAGCGAAAAAAAACACGTGAAAATCAAGGAGAGCCTTGTATTAGCGAACCGGTGCCTGT
>NC_090886.1:23383067-23405567 GCF_036669925.1 Montipora capricornis
CCCACTTTGGTACATAAATCTCCCGCTTTTTATGTCTACTGTAAATATTGAATACTTTGTAAAAAATAAAACAGACTTTCTCTGTATTTTCTGTCACAAATACGACTTTGACTCCCACTAGGTAAGATCGAATGCTAAACAATCTTCCTGTTGGAGCGCTTTTAAGCCAAGAAATGATGAGAATTCACGAGACTTTCCCACCACATCAAATGGTGGAAAAGTTGTACCTCACGAGTTGTACTTCCAGGTCACCTCAGGGAATCAATGTCTCTCCGACTGGCAAGTTCATGTGTTTTCATGTTTTTCATGGGGGAGCCCTATAAATATTTTTTGACATCATTTCTTATTCAATCAGTTGCAAAAATGCAAGTTCACATGGAAACTTATCCAAGATAAGAGTTAGATGGTATTCTATATTTCCAAACTTGTGTTATAGCTATTTCTACAGCTAAAGGCGAATTTCCATGACCACGTTTGTCAAATGCATTTGAGAATTAGATTTCAGCACCTCAAAACACTCAGCTAATTATGTGCGCGCTGTCCACTAGCGTAACTTACTGTCGCGACACAGAAAAGCAAGTTCACTGCACTGGGCAAAAAACGCAATATTTGTTGGATTTGTTCTTATTTACATTTTTCTCCTTCTCCGGCTACCAAAAAAAGAGCTTTGCAGATTGTAATTGGCTAGTTTCATATTTCGGGAAATTTGCAAGAAAAATTAAAAAAAAAAGAATAATTTTTGAGCATGCTCGAGGATCCAGTGTACTTTGCCTCCCTAGCATTTGGAACTTCCATCATGAATTTTGGAATTGAGTGGTCTTACCTATGTCATTAATTTTTGGGTTATAGGAGTAGCAGATAAAAATGGCCACTCTGCTGATTCCACCATTTGTGCCAGCCAGTCACTATCCTGCCTTTTTTTACGGCGGTCTCCATTGCCCTTACTGGAAATCATGACCTGTACATTGAACTCAGGGTTCGGACATTTTTTGAGCTTTGCTTGAAAAAGAATAATTACCTGGATAACCAACATCTAGATAACCAACATCCATTAGTATACAAAGGTTATATTTACGGAATGTAACGTTGCTGGCCCCCTTTTACCACGGATCACTTAACTAGTGTTATCAGGTATAGCATATTTAAATGAGTTAATATGTTTGTTCTTTTTTCCTGTCCCAAAAATATGTTTTGTTTTGATAGCCAACGGATAGAGAGGTAAATTTTGGAATTGAGTGGTCTTACCTATGTCATTAATTTTTGGGTTATAGGAATAGCAGATAAAAGTGGCCACCCAGCTGATTCCTCCATTTGCGCCAGCCAGTCACTATCCTGCCTTTTTTTAGGGCGGTCTCCATTGCCCTTACTGGAAATCAGGACCTGTACATCGAACTCAGGGTTCGGACATTTTTTGAGCTTTGCTTGAAAAAGAATAATTACCTGGATAACCAAAATCTAGACAACCAACATCTGGATAACCAACATCCTTTAGTATACAAAGGTTATATTTACGGAATGTAACGTTGCTGGCCCCCTTTTACCACGGATCACTTAACTAGTGGTATAGGTATAGGTATAGGTATAGCATATTTAAATGAGTTAATATGTTTGTTCTTTTTTCCTGTCCTAGAAATATGTTTTGTTTCGATAGCCAACGGATAGAGAGGTAAATTTTGGAATTGAGTGGTCTTACCTATGTCATTAATTTTTGGGTTATAGGAGTAGCAGATAAAAGTGGCCACTCAGCTGATTCCACCATTTGCCCCAGCCAGTCACTATCCTGCCCTTTTTTTAGGGCGGTCTCTAATGCCCTTACTGGAAATCAGGACCTGTTCATCGAACTCAGGGTTCGGACATTTTTTGAGCTTTGCTTGAAAAAGAATAATTACCTGGATAACCAACATCTGGATAATCAACATCCATTAGTATACAAAGGTTATATTTACGGAATGTAACGTTGCTGGCCCCCTTTTACCACGGATCACTTAACTAGTGTTATCAGGTATAGCATATTTAAATGAGTTAATATGTTTGTTCTTTTTTCCTGTCCTAGAAATATGTTTTGTTTTGATAGCCAATGGATAGAGAGGTAAATTTTGGAATTGAGTGGTCTTACCTGTGTCATTAATTTTTGGGTTATAGGGGTAGCAGATAAAAGTGGCCACTCAGCTGATTCCACCATTTGCGCCAGCCAGTCACTATCCTGCCTTTTTTTAGGGCGGTCTCTAATGCCCTTACTGGAAATCAGGACCTGTACATTGAACTCAGGGTTCGGACATTTTTTGAGCTTTGCTTGAAAAAGAATAATTACCTGGATAACCAACATCTGGATAATCAACATCCATTAGTATACAAAGGTTATATTTACAGAATGTAACGTTGCTGGCCCCCTTTTACCACGGATCACTTAACTAGTGTTATCAGGTATAGCATATTTAAATGAGTTAATATGTTTGTTCTTTTTTCCTGTCCCAAAAATATGTTTTGTTTTGATAGCCAACGGATAGAGAGGTAAATTTTGGAATTGAGTGGTCTTACCTATGTCATTAATTTTTGGGTTATAGGAGTAGCAGATAAAAATGGTCACATAGCTGATTCCACCATTTGCGCCAGCCAGTCACTATCCTGCCTTTTTTTAGGGCGGTCTCCATTGCCCTTACTGGAAATCAGGACCTGTACATCGAACTCAGGGTTCGGACATTTTTTGAGCTTTGCTTGAAAAAGAATAATTACCTGGATAACCAAAATCTAGATAACCAACATCTGGATAATCAACATCCATTAGTATACAAAGGTTATACTTACGGAATGTAACGTTGCTGGCCCCCTTTTATCACGGATCACTTAACTAGTGTTATAGGTTAGGTATAGGTATAGGTATAGCATATTTAAATGAGTTAATATGTTTGTTCTTTTTTCCTGTCCTAGAAATATGTTTTGTTTCGATAGCCAACGGATAGAGAGGTAAATTTTGGAATTGAGTGGTCTTACCTATGTCATTAATTTTTGGGTTATAGGAGTAGCAGATAAAAGTGGCCACTCAGCTGATTCCACCATTTGCCCCAGCCAGTCACTATCCTGCCCTTTTTTTAGGGCGGTCTCTAATGCCCTTACTGGAAATCAGGACCTGTTCATCGAACTCAGGGTTCGGACATTTTTTGAGCTTTGCTTGAAAAAGAATAATTACCTGGATAACCAACATCTAGATAACCAACATCCATTAGTATACAAAGGTTATATTTACGGAATGTAACGTTGCTGGCCCCCTTTTACCACGGATCACTTAACTAGTGTTATCAGGTATAGCATATTTAAATGAGTTAATATGTTTGTTCTTTTTTCCTGTCCCAAAAATATGTTTTGTTTTGATAGCCAACGGATAGAGAGGTAAATTTTGGAATTGAGTGGTCTTACCTATGTCATTAATTTTTGGGTTATAGGAGTAGCAGATAAAAATGGCCACTCAGCTGATTCCACCATTTGCGCCAGCCAGTCACTATCCTGCCTTTTTTTAGGGCGGTCTCTAATGCCCTTACTGGAAATCAGGACCTGTACATCTAACTCAGGGTTCGGACATTTTTTGAGCTTTGCTTGTAAAAGAATAATTACCTGGATAAGCAACATCTAGATAAACCAACATCTGGATAATCAACATCTATTAGTATACATGTACAAAGGTTATATTCACGGAACGTAACGTTGCTGGCCCCCTTTTACCACGGATCACTTAACTAGTGTTATCAGGTATAGCATATTTAAATGAGTTAATATGTTTGTTCTTTTTTCCTGTCCCAAAAATATGTTTTGTTTTGATAGCCAACGGATAGAGAGGTAAATTTTGGAATTGAGTGGTCTTACCTATGTCATTAATTTTTGGGTTATAGGAGTAGCAGATAAAAATGGTCACATAGCTGATTCCACCATTTGCGCCAGCCAGTCACTATCCTGCCTTTTTTTAGGGCGGTCTCCATTGCCCTTACTGGAAATCAGGACCTGTACATCGAACTCAGGGTTCGGACATTTTTTGAGCTTTGCTTGAAAAAGAATAATTACCTGGATAACCAACATCCTTTAGTATACAAAGGTTATATTTACGGAATGTAACGTTGCTGGCCCCCTTTTACCACGGATCACTTAACTAGTGGTATAGGTATAGGTATAGGTATAGCATATTTAAGGACGTTCGCGCGAAATTTTTTCAAGATTGATTTTCTTCTGAAACTTTTACCACTGTAAGATGATGAGTTAGTTATGTCAGAAATGTAAAAAAAATGGGGGCTCACCGACTTCGTTTTGGAGAGAATATGTCCGGAAAAACACCCAAAATGTGACAAAATCGGGCTTCGTTATCGAATAAGGCCAGTGTCTGTAAACCCAAATATATTGCAATTAAATCTTTGAAGTGAAATCTTCTCTGCCAAATATTGTTTAAGTGGACTAATTAAGTGAATTTAGTCAACTAGTGAGGTTCCCTTAAAGATCAAATTCGCATTTAGCGACCACAGTTTCACGCGCCTTGCAGCCGCAAGATGGCAGGATTCGATGTCCCGTGAGCAGAAATCTTGAAGTTTTTTGAACATTGATTTTTTGTTCATTTTTGGACAACGTGGAGATAATTGTAAATAAAATCCGTTTCTGGAAAGAAAAATAGGGGTCACCGAACGTCCAAGACCGTTAAATCCAGGCAAAGCTATAGCAATGGCCTTTTGCCCTATCAGTTCTCATTTTATTACTTAGCGCGCGCTCGTGTATGACGTGGCGTGTGCATTTGCGTGCGCAGTAAGGATGCGCAGAAACAATTGGCACGAACGTCCTTAAATGAGTTAATATGTTTGTTCTTTTTTCCTGTCCTAGAAATATGTTTTGTTGTGATAGCCAACGGATAGAGAGGTAAATTTTGGAATTGAGTGGTCTTACCTATGTCATTAATTTTTGGGTTATAGGAGTAGCAGATAAAAGTGGCCACTCAGCTGATTCCACCATTTGCACCAGCCAGTCACTATCCTGCCTTTTTTTAGGGCGGTCTCCATTGCCCTTACTGGAAATCAGGACCTGTACATCGAACTCAGGGTTCGGACATTTTTTGAGCTTTGCTTGAAAAAGAATAATTACCTGGATAACCAACATCTTAAACGTCTGACCAGTCTAGACTCCTGTATGGCCAAGCTGTATGAATCAAGCTTTGACACCTCGTCCATCACGCGTGGGCTCTCCAAAGCTGTTCGTATTTCAAACGCCTATGATGTCCGTGGGGAAGCTATTCTAGCATGTGGCACATGTACACATTTAGTAACATCATTCGTTGTCCCATATCTTCCTTATAACCCATAGTTGTAGCTTTACTAATTGATCGACAATACATGAACACATACCAGTAACACCAACATTTGGACCGCTAGTGCCTGAAACATCAAAAACGGCATCTCCTGCCATGGGGAAATCTTCTGGTCCAGTACAGGACATTAAATGTAGCCCTCCTTCTAAAAAAAGACAAAAGCTTAGTGATAGAGTCGTTAAAAAGAAATTCACTGGGTCATTTATGTAAAGCGCCAGCTTCAACTATACATGGACACAAATGTGGCCTTGTATTGTTCCAGTGAAGAACGAGAAACAAATCTTCCGCTGCACATTGTGCAACAAAGTTATCGACAGTGGGAAACCAGGAATTGGTGATGAAAAGAGACACATCCAACAAGACGAGAATAAGAAAAACGCCAAGGGAAGCAAGAACTAGACAACGCTTTTCCAAGCATGCTCTCAAGCACAGAACAATGAAGACAAGGTTTGTACATAATATGGCAGCCCATTTGTAGCAATATTTAATCCTCCTTGAAACAGCTTTAATTTAAGCCGATTTAACTGTGAATTTAAACCTTGAGGCAAATTTCGTTTAATCTTTCCCTTGAAACGTATTTGATTTAAACTTTCTTTAACTGTAAATTTAAACATTTAAAATTTATTTAAAGATTTAAAAGTCGTTTAAACCTTTCGAATTCATTTTATCTTTCCAATTCATTGAAACCATTGCAAAATTCATTTAAACTTCCCATGGCGAGCTTGGCCAGGGTAGTCTCATTGTTGAGTGACCTCACTCTCCAATCTACCCGCCTTGGCAGCCATTTGGTTTTTTCATGAGCTCTCAGGATATGAACAACGAAAAGAAAAACAGGGTTTCTCAGTTACTTAATATTATAAAGCTTCGAAAATTCTTGCAGGTAATGCAAGCCCGGCACACCCATCTACGAGTGTATCTGATTCAGGCCCGTCCTCTGCGACATTGCAAGAATCTTTGCAACAAGCTAACAACATGTTTCCGCAAAGCTCATCATCTGGTCTTAATAGACAAGGAAGATTGCGAGCAGCAGCTGGTGCCACCTATCAGCACCCCAGGCAAGGTAATGAAAAGTCTAAGAAAGAGAAGAAGGCAATAGAGTTTGCCTTGTTGTGATGCTTTGAGGATGATGAGGTGGACGAACCAAACCATCTGAAGTTGGATTCTGTGATAACGTCCAGTGTGTTAATGTTGCAAGAGGATGATGACGAAAGCATGATCAGAGGCAAGGTGAGGGAGTCATTGACTGGAAAATTCCCGTTACTTGCTACAAATGATTTTGAATTCGTGAAAGTACGGCACAAAACCATTTCTACATTTCTGGGCCCTGGAATGGAATACAACTTCGCAGTTGTCAAAAAAATTGCTAGATGGGGATTATTGTACATGTATTTGAAAGTAAAGCAAGGATTTCAATTTCTGTACAAGGCAGACCCTGGAAGTGACGAGGAGTTGTCAAAGTCTGTCTTTGACACCACTGAAGGAGAGGCTGAAATGAAGGTTTCAGAACGCCACAGTGTTCGTAGTGGTGACCTTTTTGAGCCAGCGTATGTAGAAAGTACAATAGCTATCCCTGCTTGTGATCCAAAAACACGTAAACTCGTAAATAAAATCGGTCTGTTATGATTCCCTCACAACTGCACATAACATTCAGCTTGCTGCTTGTACTGTCGAATCTAAGCATTTTGATACCCATATTGACAGTTCCGTTACTGAACAGGGTAGGGAAGGTGGTACATAATTTGACTCTGCAGCCGAAAATATCGATTGGTCAAAGTGTTTCCTATGCAAGAAAAATACATACAAGAAATCTAGAGATCAATGTTTGCACTTTTGAAGCCACTGAAAGTATTAAAAAGTCAGCGGAAGGGAGAGGGGATAAGGCAATGCTTCATATGTGACCTCTCACACGGATAGCCGTGTGTATGCCGTGCATTAGCCGTGCGAACGGATTGGGCATCCCACGGGCTATCTGTGCGAAAAAAAATTGCATCCGTCTGCACGGCGCAGGCTATCTGTGCGAAAAAAAAAGTGCAGCTGCTTGCACGGCTTGGGCTATCCGTGCGAAAAATATTGTCACCCGTTGCAACCGCTTGTGCTATCCGTTCAAAACAGTCATTACTGTCCGCCACGGATTTCACTTTAGCCGTTCGCGACTTGGTCGCTCGGGAGGGAGTCACGCAATAAACCTGTCAAAAATGTAAATAATTTGATACAAGCGGTACAATTATTGTCACAGTACTTGTTCGTTCCACAAAAAAGTCAGTTCGATTATGTATAGTTTCTAAATGTGCAAATGTGATGAGTACAGAGTAGCGGATCGGACAACAGATGAAAGCGTTTTCAGAACTATTTACATAGTGAAAGCATTGTATGTTAATTTCACAGCACATGGGGATTGATGATCCAGTGTGAGAATTAATAGCAAGAACTTCTGTTTGTCGACTTTTTACCACAACACAGGAAAAAGGAGATTTAATCAAATACTTTAGATTCCACATTTTCACTCGCAAAAGATACCTGTTTTGGTTTACGCCGGTTGCGCTCATTGGCGTTCGCTACTAACATGCTGAATTTGCTGTCTATGTTAATTCACAGTTTTGATTTTGTTTATATCCATAAACCACAAGCAATATCTATAATCTATACTCCATATCTCCGTTTGAACCCTGTTGCCGTAAAAAGATAAAGCTTCTGATAGCTGCAATAATATTAACTTCTGCGATCACGGTACAGCCTTGATTACAAGACTTCGTTTAAACTTTTTATTGCTACACTAACAAACGCAATATCTTTTGCCGAAATTTCGCTTAAGGTTTTATTTGAATTCTTTCACCATCTTTAACTTACATAAAACTACTGTTTCACTGAGAGCGGGGTATGAATAGTTGAACCAAACAAGTTAACCTGCGCGAGCCATTGTGACGTCTTTAACAGCAAATAATTGGCAGAAGTTAGCACAACTGTAGAAAACAACAGTCGACGATCTAAGATCCGCACTGCCCTAGTCATACTATAGGTGCAACAACTTGGCCTACAATCGTCATATACCTATGATCGTGGTACATACTCATTCACTAAAAGGATGATGGCGCTACCCTTTTGCCTAAAGAAGAGATCAAGTCGCTTTTGGTGATTAGTATCTGCCGTGGCAATACACTCTTGCTGTCAATGAACTTCAACAGCACATCTTCTCATTAAAGATGCAAACACAAACTCGTGTGACTTATTCATATGCTAAGTTGGTACTCTCCATTTATCCAATTAAAACCGTATAAAATGATGAATGACAGAAGCCAACTCACTTCAGTATTGCTATCACTTACGGTACTTGTCATCGATCGATCATCATTACCAGTATTCATTTCCATCAGATTGCTGTGCAAACAGACCAGCAAGCGTCCATCAAATGCGCTGTTTTACTTTCCGGAAGAGCAAAAGACCGGAATCGCACCAACGCGAATAATCAACGAGAAAGACCTAGATTTAACTGCAGGAATGGTGGTAACTGTCAATTGGGACAGGGAGAAAGTAGCATTAGACGGTAAGTTCTAGTGGTGATTATTTTCCCCGTTCATCCAGTCCGTGTTACAGTATTAAGCGCCGAAGAGAGGAATGTTTGTAGGAGATAATTTTGGCAAGAGAAGCTACACAAAACCGAAGGAAAACATGATGTAGTCTTAAACTCCTATAAATTGTATCGTTAGCTTTTTTTTTCTTTGAGCCGAGCAATTTTTTTTACTTGAAAGTTCTCTAATCAAACACACATTGAACACACTGAATGACGTGAAAGTTCTTAATGCAAAAGACTTAGAATTGTCTAAGGAACACTTACCTGCTCAGACTTCTGCTACAGAAGAGAAGAAGGGTGCTGAAAGTGCCACTTCGGCCTTCAAGACCCCAAACAAGCAAGTAGCGCACCCCAAAAAGGTGAGTTAATGCTGCATAAATTTAAAGATTTTTGTTAAGATACATCTTTGCATAAAGCTGTTTGCTTTTGTAGGACGCTAAGGCCAAGTTCAAACGTCCATCTTTTCATGCACTGAACTTAATACCTGTAGGTCAAACCATTTCGTTCCATGGTCAGATCGTTCAAAACCACAAAATGGGCAGATCATTCCACATATGAAAAGTCAAGTAAAATTTCCAAGGGCCTCTTCATATAAGCCCGGTTGACCGGGGTGCCTCGGTTACCCAGATGAAATTGGTGTTTGTTCATATGGTGACTTTCAGCCCGCTTTCTGAGATGAAAAATTTGAAAAACCATTCACGCCATTCAGGCGTGAAATCTAACGAACAAGCCTGGCGAGAATTTCACGATTTTCTTTGTTTAAACAACCTCAAATTTCTTTTGACTTTATGTTAACTATCAAGTAAGACTATTCCAAGCTTCGTTATCGAAGAAAAGAGAACTAAAAGCTCGGTAATGTCCGTTCTATCACGAAAATGCATTGTAATATTTTCCTCCCGGTAACCGGGATGAAGTGCTCATATGAATGCTTACTGACAACCCGGTTGGAAAAATTGAGATCTCGGTAACCGAGCCAGCCCGCTCTCTCATATGAACACATCAAAGTTTTTACAAACGATTTAGAGGTAAGGCGAGATCTCGGAAACCGGGCTCATATGAAGAGGCCCTAAATGTCTTTAATCGCGAGTTTGAGTTATCCGGAGTGGAATTGTAAGTTCGAAGGTTGATTCAGACGTTGATCTTAATTAGTACTTCAAATTAGATTAGCTTTTCTACGTTGAACATCGACACGATAGCGAAAAAGCATGAGATTTAACTCAACTCAAAATGTACTTGAAAGGTAAAATTAAATTTCTCTTCGTTCAGCAACTTCCTCCCTAAAGTCGATTTCTTAATTTAACAATACAAATTCCTAGTTTTCAATCCTGAGGTAAGAACTTGACCGTTCTTATGTTACAGTTCTCAATTTAACTCAAATTTGTTAAAACAAGAAACGGTTTTAGTAACAAAATGTATGGAAATTTTCTTATTTCAAGAATCTTGTTTTCTTGAAGTGATGGTACTGTTTTCTCAAATTGAGCGGGTTTTCTATAGATTTCTGGGCTTCTAAAATTACTGTTATGAAAGTTAAGTAAACAAAACACAAATTGTAGGCCCGGGCTGGCTATGCCCTTGAGTGTCTGCGAATTGATTTATAATTTCCTGCCTTGCCCACATACAAATGAACCTGTGGGTGATACTTGTACCACCTTCTTCTACACTTACATACAATGTCCTTTTCTAATCTCAGTTACTTCCAGGCACAGTGTCACCACTTTTAAAATAAGGACAAATTTTCTTATTTTGTGGTTCTAATTTTAAGATCACACACAATGACACTGAACCTTAAATTTGAATTTGGAACTAAAATCTAGAAAGGTCATTCTTAATTCAAAATTCATCATTTTAGAGTGTATTCACTTGTGTCGTGTTTTTTTGTTTCTCAGTCGGATCAACCGCAAAGATCAGAGAAAGAAGCCATAGCTGGCCAAATCCTTATGAACAATTTTTGCCCGCCCAGAAGAGGCGTGCTTTGGAGTGGAAATCGGATCGTGATTCCAAGAGAGTTAAGTCAGTCCTGGCGGTAAATCAACCCCCAGAGGCGAGTGGCATTCATTGTGACCGTCGTCAAGAGGATACCATCAAACTCCTGCGCCAGCAGCTTGACACAAAAACGGCCGAGTGCCACGATTTAAAAAGAACGCTGAAGAGCATTAAAGAACAAAACGCTCTGATCCTCAAAAACCAGACCAAGATGCAGGAGAATATTTTCAAGGTAAACTCTGCATCTCTTGTGGTTTCCCTGTCAGTTTTAGTTGACTGTTTAGCGTTGCTTAATAACCGTGCTTGTTTGGAGTTTCGACTCAACTGGTGCATTTGCAAAGCGAACAATTTTGTTCGATATTAAATGAATTTCTTGTGGTGGGGCCAATTCTTAAAGTTTGGCTAGTGTTCGATTAATGGCGAACGGGTAACTTTATTTCCAGTTATGGTTTCGTCCGCATCTGATCTAGTTGAAAAGAACTGCATACAGCCAGCCTTGAGTCAAAGATGTTTTCTAATCAACACTTGCTGTTCTGTGTTGTAGTTGCTGGAGAAAATACAGGACTCTGTTGCAGAACTTAAGGAAAGCATAGCCACACGTCCTGTTGCTACGAACTTTGGAGGGCACCTTAATTCTCTGCTGGGGCATGGCCCTGAAAACCTGGTAAGAAATCCATCATTGTAGTTTGGAATTTATAATGAAGGTGCTGCCACTGACGACCTAACAATGTAGCCACAGTTTTGGACTTCAAGTCAACTAGTGTCAATACTCAAAGTTATAAATGCAGTGAACAGATGAGTTTAGGTCGTTTTGATACAAAGCCGTTTCAATATAAGGACCTTAAACCACAATTCTAGGGCTTTTGACAATAATATTTCTTTCTCTCTTATCAGCTTAATGCCACAATCAATCCGAACGAGTCAGACCATGAATCCCCAGTGAAGGACCATTCAGGACCGGCTCAACAGAGCCCATACTTGTCCACCATCAACTATGATACCCTAACTGAACTCGTGAGGAAAACCAGCCTACTGATGTACCATCTGCTGCCAAACGACAAGGAAGGGCTTCCCAAGACATCGGCGAGGAGTTGATCAGTACTTGTGTAACCCCAACCAGAATAAAGACAATTCAAGAAACACTGGCAAAGCCCGAGACGGAACGGCACTTGTGTGCCTTGAAGTTGCTACCCCATTTCTTCAGAAAAGAGGAACTTGCCGAAAGTAACACTGATGGCAGTCATGGCAAAAAAATCCTCGATGGTACAGAATTGAACTCGCTTAAAGTCTTTAGTAAATTTCCAGCGAGCACCAGTGAGGAGAAGGACAAGGCTTGGAGAGTAATAAAGGGAAAAATTAATAGTAAGTGCCGTGCTGCCCGCAGAATTCCGCTACCAGACTCTACTCCCTCACGTCCAGAATAACTAATTAACCATCGTTTTCTTAGGTTTAGTCCAATATTGCTTTTGTATGCACAGTTGTTCGATTACTTATTTTCTAGTTTCAATAGGAGTTCTTATTGGTAGTTTGATGGTGTTAAGTGTAAGGACAAGAAATAAGTAATAAATAATTAAAAACTACGCGTAATACAATTGTAATTTATATTTCACACACTTAGCAAGCAGCCAATTTGATAGCCTGCAAGTACGAAAAAATTTGAAAAATCTAGCCGACTTTCTTTCCTATGATTTTGCTTTGCAAAATAGTCCTAAAGAAAAGCAGTCTTTCCTTTGCTTCATTACAAGTCGCGTGTAGTAAAAGCATAGAAGCAAAAAAAAAAAATGGAAAAAATCTGGCCGAGTTTTTTTTACTCTGATTTCGCTACGCAAAATAGTCCTAAAGAAAAGCGGTCTTTCCTTTGCTTCATTACAAGTCGCGTGTAGTGAGAGCGTAGAAGGCAAAAAAAAAATGGAAAAAATCTGGCCGAGTTTTTTTACTCTGACTTTGCTACGCAAAATAGTCCTAAAGAAAAGCGGTCTTTCCTTTGCTTCATTACAAGTCGCGTGAGTGAAATCGTAGAAGCGAAAAAAGGGAAAGGCATATGAAATGAATTCACTCCTTGCACAATACCAACAATCGGCGACAAAATAAGTTGACACATTGTGCTTAAACAGTTCCTTTTAAGTGTAAAATGAAACTATAATTTAAATCATGCTCCAAATGATTGATAAGACCCCCCTACCCCATTCAATGTTGTCTATTTGTGCTTAAATATCTCGGGAATCTCGCTACAACATTGTCTGGGGGGAAGGGGGCGAATGGGGCTACCTAGGCTACCGAAGAAGGCTAAAACATAGAAGAAATGTGGCATAGGGGGTAGAAATGGTCAATGTGTCAACAATTTTGTCGCTGATTGAAGGTATTCTGAAGGGTGTTGATGCAGTGTCGTACACCAAACAGCATCTCAAAGCGCACATTGAAAAGAATTTTGGAGATACAATCATGCTCCATAAGCCATCTAAAACCAAGCTGGAAGTTTTTTATGGCAGGATGATCATGGTGCAGGATATCCTGGATGATTGGCCAATATGCAGCGACTGAAAGAGGGAGAAAATAGCCAAGGGATGTAATGTGAGATCTGAGTGGCTTCCCACATCAAAAAGGAGCTCACAAAAGTCAAGGGAATTTCTACGAAGCCACTTAACATCAAGGACGCGAGTCTGTACTTGACGAAACAACTAATCCCTCGCTCTCTCCATTTGCTGGTAACATCGGATATCAGTACAGAAGACCAGGTTCCAGACAGCTCTCCCGTAGGCAAGAATGCCAGTGATGAACGTCAGCTTTTAATTATTGGTCAAGATATTATCTATTACTGCAATAATAGTCGAGTAAAGCTCCCGAAGCATGTCTGCCTTGCGATGAATGTGCATCACCTGACCTCATCCAAGGTTTTGACAACTCTCCTCAATAGAATGGGTCACTGCTTTTCATATGACAACCTCCGAGCAGTAGACACTAGCATTGCTATAGAAGTCTTAGCTAAGGCACAGGAGTATGGCACTGCGTTATCTACTAATATTACACCGAATGCTTCATTTGTTCAGCTAGCCAAAGAGACACTTGATGGAAAAAACACAACTCATGCAACAAGAATGGTCGTATACCAGAAGAAGCAGTTTGGACCAGAACCAACACCAACGTCACTTGCCTAGCATAGTAAATGACGACGGTCCTTCCAGGCTGATGAAAGTGCCATCAATCTTAAGGAGTGCTCTGTACACTGGCGGAGACCTGGTACTCCTGAATATGTTGGCCATGTTGACATGGATTGGAACAGCGGAGAGGGTGACGCATTCAGATCTGCATCTGAGTGATGATACGGTTAAATGACAGAGATCTGACGCAGTCTCTCGTGATCAAAGCTGCTGAGATGCAGTGGATTCAGTTCCACTTATTAAATGGAAACAAAAGCAATATTTCAAACGTCTGCCATCACCTTTGACAGAAAACCCTAAGCAATTCTGGGCTTATTATCAAGCTAAATACAAGAATAAAAGAACTTCAACTTCTCAAGACAAGGCAGAAGTATTCAAGTTTTCAAGAGAGATAATTATGTTCGCCTCCATGAGGACTATTTTTTCAGTGCCCGTGGTAATGACAACCAGTCTTTAAGTAACATTAGCTAAACATTGTGCTCCTGTTCAATACACAACTGGACAGTGGTTGTTTTCCAAAAGTATGGAAAACTGCAAATTTGGTCCCAGTTTTCAAATCTGATGATAGAGAGATGGTTGAAAACTACAGAGGAATATCATTGCTGTGTATCAAATCAAAAATCCTTGAAAAATGTGTGTCCCCATATGTTTTCCCTTCTTCCAACTATAACTTTACCATCTGCAAGACAGATTTGTAAGTGGACGCTCTTGTGTTACCACAGTCTCCTCAGATTTACTCATGCTTTTGCCAAAGCACTTGATGAAAGAAAATAACTTGACGCTATATTCTCAGATTATAGTAAAGCACTTGACTCTGTTTCATTTAATTGTTTCTTGAAAGAGCTGTTTGATGTGGGTGTAAGAGGTAAAATGCTTCCCTGGTTTAGATCATATTTAACATGTAGACACCACAGAACAGTCATTGATGGTTGTGAATCGTCCTTGTTACCAATATCATCAGGAGTGCCACAGGGATCCATTTTGGGACCATTATTGTTTATAATTTATATAAATAAGGCTCATAAAGCTATACACTCAAGTTCCATTGTACAACTGTATGCTGATGATATGAAATGCTTCAGAATCATAGATTACACCAATGATGTTCAACAACTACAAAGTGACCTGTCAAATCTAAACGATTGGTCAGTTGATCACTTAATGAAGTTTAATTTGAAAAAATGCAATTATCTTGCAATCACAAGGAAAAAGAACATTGTTGATTCAACGTATACACTATATAGCTCACAGACTATGACAGTTACAACTGAGAAAGACCTTGGTGTACACGTTTCCACCAAGTTATCTTGGAATAATCATATTGACATCATCATCAGTGAAGCCAAAAAAATGCTGGGGATGATCAAAAGAACTTGTACCAACGAATGTGATCGGAAAAAAAAAATTACAAATCACTTGTTTGATCACAGTTGGAGTATGCTTCACAGGTCTGATCACCTTACACTACAAAAATGATCATTGCACTTGAGGATGTACAAAGACGTGCAACTAAATTCATCCTGAAAACTGACTTATGTTATCCTGAGAGACTTGTCAAACTAAAACTTTTACCTCTAGAATATACAAGAGAGATATTTGATCTTTGTTTTTTCTTTAAATGCCTGAAAGGATATATAGATTTTAATGTTTTGTCATATGTAAATTTTAAGACACCCAAATATAACATCAGAAATAGTGAAGCTATGCTGGTGAAAGGCCTTTTTAAAACTAATGTCTTTAAGTTTTCTTTTTTTAATCGTATTGTAGACCTGTGGAATTGCCTACGACTAGACATTGGAACAATTGAACATCTCTCAAGAACAGTATTGATAAATTTTATCCTAATAAATTTAATGTAAATAAGGATAGATTTTTATAATTAATTAATGATATATTGTCATGATATTTTATACTATTTGAGCTACATTGAGGCAGTCTATTTTTATAAGGAATCTTCGTAATCTGTATAAAGTGACCCATTAATTTACCTTCAATTTGTATAGTATGTTAAGATATGTATAATTAAACTTGAGTAAACAAATAAACTAAAGTTCGTTTCCCTGACATTGCCTATTGCCCTCTGATAGAGGGAAATAGTTCTGAAACACGCCCAGGCAATAAGATCCACGGTTGACCAAGAAGACACTGTGATAAGATTCGATCTTGCGATTCACGTGAAAGCGAAGCAGCTGCTATGGAGGTTCCCAATGAATTTTCAGATCTCGTCATTTTAAGGGCAGTTTCCTACCTGGCACTCCTTGGGAAGAAGTATGCAAGTTCTGGGCTTGCTGATCTGCTTGTTGAGTCAGTAGTATACGCAGCTGGCACAGCATCAGCTTCGATGAAAGGCAAGTCACATAATCCAGGCGTTTGTGCTCACAAAATTGCAATGTAAGCACTCTTCCATTTAAAGTGGTGCACATTTCTTCTCTGGAACCAGAGCAAGTATGGCAGGCAGATAACCCTACACCAAGAATAACTTGTGAAAAGGATCAAAGAGTGCGTTGCTGTCTTTGAGGAGAAGAAAGATGTGGGTAAGAGTGTCCTTCAGCTTGGAGATGATCTCTCTAAGAACGTCATGAAGTTGAACTACATCGCAAATATTTGCATTCTGGGAGAAGTACTTGTCCATTTTAATCTTAGAGAAGTCCTATCCTATGCTGCATCAGTTTTCTCCAGTCCTGTACTCGCTATTCCATCAAGATGGTAGCCTAAGGAAGACTATGAAGAGTGTCATGGTATCTAATGTGGAGAACAGAATCAGTATTCTGCCGAGACTTCCAGTTGAGCCACAACACGGAGTGGCATGGCCTTGATCCAGATGCACAAGTACATTTGGCGAGCTATCCTCCAAGTACTTCAGCATCATCACAGCGCCACTTAACACCACCAACTGCATGGCTGTCCACTTCGTGTTCTGTCAGCATTGGCCAACTTCAATTAAAGCTGGGGAGCATTCAACAGGGTTGTCATTAGAAGCCAGTAGCTGGCAGATTTCCGCCAGCTGTCAGACCATCTTGTGCCGGCTACCGTGCGGAAATGTTTTTTTGGAAAAAACGAGAATAATTGTGTTATGCTGCCAATAATCTAAAGATTCTCAACTTACGTTTTACACATGGAATTAAACTTTAGTATTTCGTTTTACAATTTTCTTTTATATGTTCCCAAAAGGAATAAAATCCTTGTAGTAAGAAGGACATACAGAAATTTCAACTGGTATTGACAGATAACTTTCGTAATAAGTGCGTGACCTCAGCATTGCACGACCGTGGCATGCAGCTTGTGTCAAAGAAGTTAAAAGGTTCGTGATTACTTCTCAAGTCAAAAGATGAAAATGATGCCGATCAAGGTAAGCCCCACAAATAATTTCACCCAGTTGATTAAATCAATTATCTAGTGAATGAAAGAAATTATATGTGAAGTGCGGTGTTGAAGATGAATTGAAGAAATGATCCTCGCACTTGGTCGTATATGCACCTGAAAAAAATTATCTAGTGTTGTGCAAAACGGCTCCATGGAGTAAGAATTTGGATGTTCATTCATTCATTCATTCATTTTTTATTTGCCATTAACCAATAAAAGAAAAAAAACTACAATAAACTAGAAATTTATAATAACTTTAAGACGATAGACTAAAAAATGTTTAAGGTGGTAATGACAAGGAAGCCTAAGAAAGAAGGAATTGTTAAAGTCTTTTGGCAAAGAAACGGATGCTTTCACTGTCTTGAATTTCAGGACTTAATGAGTTGAAAAACATAGGTCCTTGAAACTGAATTGAGAAGTTTCGGATATTAGTTCGACACAGGTATGTAAAAAAGGTTGCAATTTCTAGTATAATGAGAATGTAACTGGCTTGCAAGCGTAAACATATCATGAAAATAATTAGGAAGTAAACCTTATTTAAATAGATACATAAATTCACCTATCAGGTATAAATAAATGCCAGAGAATTTCAAAAAGAAAGAAACTTTACATATTATTCTTATTATCCTCTTTTGCAGAATAATAACGCGACTTATATTACTCTGATAGGTCGATCCCCACACTGAAATACAATATATTAAGTAAGGGTAAACTAGACTATAGTACAAACAGTGTAAGGAAGTTTTGGGAAGGCAAAAACTTGCCTTATAAATAATGCCAAGAGATTTTGATAAATTTCTGGAGACGCTAAGAATGCGAGGTTTCCATGACAAATGTTCATCAAGGATAACACCTAGAAATACTGTTTCTTTCACACAATCAATCTTATTGTTGTCAATTTGAATAGATAGATCAAGAGTTTGCCTCCTTTAGCGTGGTCTAAAAACCATAAAGTTCGATTTTGTAAAGTTAATTGACAGCTTATTAGCTCGACACCACTGTCACAGGGTTTCAGAAAGTAAATTAAATCTTTGTTAGAAGAAAAAATGTTTGTGTTATCAGCAAAAGGAATAAAGTCCACCACCTTTGACACATTTCACAGATCATATATATGGAGCAGAAAGAGGAGGGGGCCTAATATAGAGCCCTGAGGCACCCCACACTTAATTTGGCAAGACTCCGAACAGATACCATTAAATTCCACATATTGTGTTCTACCGCTTAGATAGCTTTCAAACCATCTAAGAGCGGTGCCTCGAACACCATAATGCTCTAGTTTTGAGATTAGAATATGATGACCAACAGTGTCAAAGGCTTTAGACAAGTCTATAAAAATATCAACTGTATATTCCTTATTTTCAATAGCAGAAGAGATTTTGTCATACAAACAAGCAAGAGCATAAGCAGTGGAGTGATGTTTGCGAAAACCATACTGATTATCAGAGAGAATCTTGAAAACATCAAGAAACCTTAGAATACGATTATACATTAGTCTGTATAGAATTTTAGAGAATACAGGTAAAACAGACACGGGTCTGTAATTTGTTAAAATATCCCTTTCACCAGATTTAAATAAAGGAATCACTCAAGCAATTTTCAATTGATTTGGTACAATACCAGAGGTGATGGATAAAGTAAAGTAAAGTAAAGTAAAGCAACCATATTTAACGTCGATAACTCGTAACAGTAATTCAACTGACAAACCTGAGGTCGACGGTGCGCTCATTTTACTCCCCCCTCTCCATCAGTGCTCCGTTTTACGGGTATTTAAAGCTACTTAGCTACACGGAAAGGAAAGAAGTCGAAACAAGGATGCGAGATCCGGGAATCGAACTCAAGACCTCTTGCACCAAGGCCGCGCACTAGCCGACTGTGCCATCCTTGCTCCTATTATAACTTAATAATGTTAATAATAGGGAAAATTATTTTATCAACAGAATCTCTAATTAAGTTTAGATATGTTGTCATGACCTACAGCAGTACCTGAACAACAAGTGGCACATACAGTATTTCAATAATTTCTTCCTCACTTGCAACTTCTAGAAATATTGAATTAAGTAGTTTTGGGGGTAAAAAAGAACTATGCGACTTCTCTGATGCAGGAATTTTGCTACCTAAATTAGTGCCAATGCTAGTAAAATATTTAAAAAAAGATTAGCTATTTCCTTTGGATCAGAAACGTCACGAGAATCTGCCCTAAATACGGATGGGAAACCACACTTACCTTTATTTCTATTTAGGATTTCATTGAGATCTTTCCAAGTGCCCTTAACATTTGACTTTAGCTTCTCAATTTGTTTTTCATAATATAAACGCATAGCAACTCGAAGAGAATGGGTAAAATTGTTGTTATAAGACTTGTATACATTTTCACTGGAAGAGTTAGGGTTATTAAAGGAGCTAGGTCACGCTATTTTAGGTAATTTAGTTTAACTTTGTTAATTATGAGCCTTAAACATCAAATTGGCAGAGCAACAGGCTTTCATTTTCAAAATCATGGCCACATAACAATTGAGAATGATTTTCCAGCTTTGTAAATGACATTTTAATATAGACTGATGTAATTTTGAAAAACGGTGGGCCGACGTTTTTCACATTTACCCAAATTCAATCCATTTCAATCCTCTCCAGTTTTGTCCATCCATGCGTTTTCTTAGAGATCTTCTATAGTTTTGAAAAGTTATTTTGATATTTTAGTTAATTCTATGACCATCCGATCAGTGCTTAAATTGCCTGAAATTGCGTGACCTAGCCCCTTTAATTAAGAAAATGCTTATACAACATATTTTTCTTTTTTACGGATCTAGCAAGACCGTTAGTAAACCAAGGCTTACGAAGATTGAACCGTTTCACTCTTTTTCTTTTGAGTGGAAAACATCAATCATAAGTTGCAATATAATTTTCAATAAAAATTTTATAAGCGCAAGATGGATAATCTAAAGCAGGTATTTCAGCCCAGTTTATCTTACCTGGGTCATCTTTAAATGCACTTAGATTATGCGCATCTTTTTCACGAAAGATTACGTATTTGTCTTTGTCACCAGTACTATTATTATTTAACATAAGTGAAAAAATCGGCAAATTATCAGATATGTCATTAATAAAAAGACCGTTTATGGAAGGACAAAGTGGATCGTTCGTGAAAATGTTATCTGTCAATGAAGCTTTGTTCGCCGTAATTCTAGTGGGACGTGTAATAAGTGAGAAAAACATCCTAGAATTCAACAAATCCAGAAAATTACTTGTCGCTTTATGACAATGGTGATTGATAAGATTTAAATTCCAATCACCCATTAAATTTACGACTTATTTTCTTTGGCAATTTTTTCTAGTACTAGGTCCAAATCAGACAGAAAATTATTTCAGTTTGAGTCGGGTGGTTGATAAATAATGCCGACAATTACATTCTTTTCTTTTGTTCTATTAATTTCAACAAACAAAGATTCAGTACTTCCGTCGACAGGGAACTTTAGATCAGGACGTTCTTTGTAATTTAAATGTCCACCAATGCGAGTGACTCTAGGTTTGTGCAAAAAATTGTAACCCGCAATATCGGAAAAATGCTGACAATCATCAAGCCAAGTCTCAGAAATCCAAACGATAGGAAATTTCACTCGCAGTTGGCCTAGAAAATTTGTAAGCTCATCAAATTCATTAGGTATACTACGAATGTTCATATGGAGGAAAGGAAGTTCTGATTCAAGGCTCCTGCAGTTTAAGTTTAGGCGACTTTGCTCATTGGTTAACATGTTATTAAAGCTATCTTCTGTATAGCATTCACAACTACTGTTTTCTAAAAGAAAATTTATGTCTGGGTCATTGTCTTTACAAATACTACAATTTTTATAGGACTCACATTACAAAGGATTAAACTTTAACTGAGCTAATCTGTCAGGATCAAAATTAATAGTGCCACCATTCCTAAATTCAAACAGAGTTAGCCGAAATTGATCATCCTCTAAATTATAAAATGGTAAGGAAGATAAACTATTCACTGGTTTATCACGAACGACTATGCAATTTTACCTGCCTGTTTAGCAGCTATAAGTTGAGGAATTTGAGGCTCTCTCTTCTGTAAGTTTGCTGGTGATAGATCTTCAGTGATATAAAGATCGGTTGGCTTCTCCCGCCTGGCTTTGCGCAAAACCTGCTCCCTCTGCTTCCAATCTCTTAATCTGCAAACAATGGTTCTCGGATGATTCTGGTTTGCTTGTGCCGCCTTGGCTTTCCGCCTTTCCACCCGGTGAGCCCTTTCGATGTCAACTTCAATGCCCAGGTTGTCCTTGATTGCTCGCTTAACCTTAACTTCTGCATCTTCCCAAGTTTCATTGTCAGATTCTGGGATTCCATTCACACGGATATTATTTCTCCTACTTTGATTTTCGAGATACTCCATCTTCTGGGAATGAGATGCGAGGTCCCTGCTAATTTTATCAAGTTCTTTGTTGATACCTTCCAACTTAACATAAATAGGTTTCAAATCTTCGATATCTTTTTGAGTGAACTGCAAGCTAGTTTTCATCTCCTGCACATCCTTCACCACACTGTCAACCCTCAAAGTCAATGAATGAATCATTGACTCAAATAGCGATTCCTGCACCTTTAACAATTCGCGAACGGTGGCTAGAGTTACGTAATCTCCTTCGGCGCTATCCTGTTGAGTTTAACGGCGTTATTCCACCGCTTGCCTTCAAAGAAACAAGAAAAATATGTCTTAAGAGAAATGCCTTTGGCTTATCTTGTAGCGAATATGCTTCTGCTCTATCATAAAATTGTCTTAAAATTGAAAGTAGAATAATGAATTCATTTCGTAAACACGCTATTAAAGATCCAACCTAAAAGTGGACTTCTTATCAATAATTAATTGTTTTTATCGAATTTAACTTCACGATTTCTGTGATTTTTAACATAGAACTTTGCTGTATATCAGTTAAAACGACTGTTACAAGCTGCTCAAACAACCGGGCGAATTTTTTTTATATTGCAACTAATTTAATTTACGTGTTTTCGGGAACTAAACAAAAAGTAGCGGACGATTTTAATGGAGAATTACGTGTGTGGGGATATTGATGAATGAAAAATCCTTGATTTGC
>NC_090886.1:23410567-23418067 GCF_036669925.1 Montipora capricornis
AATATTATTAGTTCTTAGTTCATATGTTATTGTTAATATTATTAATATATATATTATTATTGTTATTATTATTATTATTATTATTATTCCTTTTTTTTTTGGATAGATCTTAAAGAAATACTTTTAACATAAATTGTCTATTTATCTCTGTATTCCCTCTGATAAATTTAGTTCCTTTGGGGCACCTCGACGTCTATGCAGTGATGACTCCGATTTTTCCAGCAAATCAGAGGAGATGTGCCAGTTCTTCGAAAAACGTGGCTATCCTGTCTCTGTGCCATCATCGCGCCCAACAATTTGATCGACAGTAATCAATACAAACGTCACAAAAAGATAAGAATGACAGAATTCCATTCACCCACACTTTCAAACCTCATAATCACGCAGTCAAAAGCATCATTCTTAGTAATTTTAAATTAATCCAAAATGATCCCGAGACTGGTAGAATCTTTTCGCAACCTCCACTTATTTCATTCAAACGCGACAAAAACCTAGGCAACTTTTTAGTTAGAAGCGTGCTCAAAACTAACAAGCAACCCGGCACTTTCAAATGCGCGTGCTCACGATGCAAAACTTGTCTTTTCATTGTTAACACTAGCAAGATATCGGGACCTAAGCGATCTGTTAAGATCACCGATCGTTTCACATGTACCTCCGCAAATGTCATTTATTGCATAACCTGTACGTTATGCAATAAATTATACATTGGTGAGACAGGTAGACGACTAGGTGACTGATTCCGCGAACACCTTCGCGATGTTGAGAAGAATGACAAGGATGCATCTAAGCCAGTCGCTCGCCATTTTAATCTGCCTAACCACTCCAAAAAACACATGGCTATCTGCGGCCTTTCCCTGCATCTAGGTATGACGGAAAGCCGCAAAAATCTGGAACAAAAATTCATCTTTCAAATCGGCACCCTTAATCCTCACGGTATTAACGAACGCTTTTCATTTAACTAATATATTCCTATTTTTCACGTTGCCATGTTACCACCAATAGCGTAGCTCCTACTCTACTATAAAAACTACACGTAACCCATAATCCCTCGATTCGCTCTGACGAAGGGCTCGAAACGTCAGCTTTTAGAATCTCTGTACGGTGGCCAATTTACATTATCAACTCTGTTGATAAAACCAAATTCTTGTATTCTACTTCGCCACCGATGCAGCACCACAGTTTCTTTAGAAACTACCCCTTCATTCTTTTAATAATCATGTTGTAGACACTGTTTCCTCTTGTATGTAAGCATTAGGACAGATATGTCGTGTGAAACATATTTTCAATGAAGATTTATGAATAACAATCATCAATGCCTTAGTTTTCAGTAAATATAGTTTACGTCATAGAAAGTGGGGCGTACGGGGTTTTATTCACGGGTTGTTTGTGTCAAAAACCTGAACGAGCGAGGTACAAGCAAGTGAGGGCTTTTGACACAAACAATGAGTGAATAAAACCCCGTACAAAGCACTTTCTATGACGTGAGCTGTTTATTACACATAACAAGAGAATTTCCATTGAAATAATTTTCTGAACGCAAACTAGAATCAAAAACTCACTAACATTGTACTTAATTTAATAGCAATGGAAGATATCGCAGTACATGTACATCAAGGGAATAAAGTGCTGAACTGAAAACTGCACTTACAAATGATTTTTTTTTAAATCTAAGTACGATATCAATAAATAGGATAAAGTGTCATTTAGTCACTATCTGATTCAATAACAAAGTGACGTGCTTTTTTGGACATTGGAGAATGCAAGGACAAAGTGGAACTTGCGTTCAAGGCATTTACAGAAATGTTAAAGGTTCCTCCCTGAATTGAAGCGCCTTGGAGAAGACTCAAGGGCTGCTGTGTTGTGGACTCCTGTACTGTTTTAGTTGCATTTAGAGTCAAAGCATTGGAAATACCTACTTGGTATCCTGATGGCCCCGGCACTCCAGGATATCCACTCAGAATGTTGGAAATGTTTTTTTGTTGTCGCTCCGACAGGGTGCTGTAGTTGTTCAGACTTTGTACGTTCTTGTGCCCTGATATTTGCATGATGTGCGTTGGCGGTACCCCTCCATCATTCAGTTTCTGAATCATCCTTTTCCTTCCGCTATGATTGGTGAGATTTTTTGCATCTAATCCAGCTTTTTCTGCCATTGTTTTCATAAGTGACTTGAGTTTGTTAACTCCTATGGGAGCTGACTTAAACCAAAGTTTTGTATTTACGGCTTTTGTAGTGTGATTGATTGCTAAATAAAACGCACTATCCGGAGACTTCAGGTCATCTGGTCTTTTAAAAGCATAGAGGTCATAAGCCCGGACAGGATCTCTTTCACTGCCAATGACAGCAAATATTTTTGGCTTTACAGTACGAGAGTCTTTTGGATCAGCGCCTGTTCATGTCTTCGTCTGTCTTTTGTTGTACTCTAGAAATGCTGTTCCGTCCGCTGTTTCTTTTCTTTCAACATCGCCCCATCTCATATCCCTGTGCTCTTGACAACCCCTCAGTCCAAAGAACAGTGTGTTGTTTAACCATATAGTGTTAATAAGAGCCTCTGATAAAGATCAACCGAGTAAATCTTGGCCATACAGAATATCAACTTCTTCGTCTGTTCGCATACGCGCAGCGTTTGGTTTATTTCCTTTCCCTTCTTTCTTTGGTCTTTCTGAACTCCTTTCCTTCCATAATGGTCGAGGAATAGTCTTTCTTTCTTAAATAACGATCAAAGCTGGAAACAAAAGACCTGAGTGATGTGGGTTCGTATTGTTGTCCGTCTTTCTTTCGAACTTGAAGTAGAAAATTGGCGAGTAACACGTCGAGGTCTTTTGCATCAATATTTTCAATATCTCTCAGCTCGTTCCTTGAAACTAAAACTGAATTTTTGGAACTACGAGACATCTCTCTATGTTTTACTTAATGTGTTCTTGTTTTCTTGATGCTGCACAAACTCGTCCATGGAGCAACCAAGCGACACAAATCTAGCGCTTTCCTCCAGCTTTGCCATTTTCGCTGGAAAAATTTGGAGGCGTCCCCGCTAAAAGCCGCCAAATCTGGAAAGCTTTTTGAATGTAAACGATGCACGATTGTGATTGGCTCAGAAAGCTCTTTACGCTATCGTTGATTGGTTATACTTCGACATGTGAAACAGCTGTACGCCATTCTGATTGGTTGTATAGGATTTTTTGACATGTGAAAATATAGCGTATAGCTTTCTACAAATGAGATTTATGGAATAAAATCTTCGTGTTATGTGTAATAAATTGTATTACTGTTCCTCAGTGTGTTTAAACACCACTGATACAGATATTAGGAAGCTGCAGGTTGTTCAAAATTTTGCTGCCCGCATACTTAGTAATACAAAGAAATTTGATCATGTTATGGCTTTCAAGTGTATGACTGGAATGGCCCCAGAATATTTGGGTAATAAATTTATTTTTAGAGGAAAGATATGTGGGCGGGCGACTAGAGGTTCGCAGCTATTGAATATTCCATTATTTAAAACAAAAACAGGGCAAAGATCCTTTTTTAATATATGGAATAATCTACCATCTGAAATTAAGCTTTGTGTTTGAATAGGTTTAAACGTAATTTAAGAAAGTATCTTCTAAAAGATTTTTTACGATGAGCTACCCCGTCATCTGTCTTTTTACCCAATCATTTAAATTATTGTTCTTTCAAAATTTATCTACATTCAGTTCTTATGTTAATCATGTTCATTGTCACTGAAAAACCCCATTGGGGAGTGTCAATAAAGTATTGTATTGCATTATATTGTAAAACAGTTATCCCTCACACATTTTGATTATCCTGTAAACATTCTTGTAATTTTGAGAATTGACTAATCCCATATTGCAAATGTTCCCAGCCAAAGTCATATCGTATCGAACAAATCTTTAAGTAGTTCATAAAGTTAACGCCAAAACTGGGGCGTAAATATGGTGTATTTGCTATTACACCAATGGCTTGTGACAAACATTTACAAGTATGGAAAGGTTTCTGTAATTTTGGTAAGTGATTAAAATATTGTCCATAAAGGAACATTATTTTAAGAGATTACAATAATTATCTCTACATACATCACTAGTTGGGACCTGCAACCCCCAAAAAAATTTTGGGCCAGACAAAATCTTTATACAGCACTGAGCAAGATTCCCCCAAAATTAATTCATTTGGTTGAAGCATCGATTTTGGGATTTGAAACACTACTGAGTGAAAAAACTATCAAATTGGGTCTGGGTCGAGCACAATTCCTGGCATCATACAAGGATTTCTCTTGTGAGCCTGGCGATCAACAACTTCCTCGACGAAATTCCCTGATGCCTCCGTTGTTCAGAAGGAAGGTAATGGACTTCATCTGGTACCTTTTTATGGAGCAGAGAACCCGGAAGAAAAGAAAGAGAAGAAAAAAGTGGGTTGACTTTGTTCAACTGAAGCGTGCACCTTGGAAGTCCACCAAATGGTCGGCTGTGTTCCAAGACACAGTGAAGTTTTCAGATCTAATTTGGGACAATCTTCAACGAAGATTGCAAAAAGATGAAGTTGGAGTTTGCATCTTTCCAAGTGTCCATACTACGGCTGTACAGTTTGCAGGAGAGAGTGCAAAATCATCTGAAAGTGAGCGAAGAAAGAGGAGGGTGAGAAAATTATTGTTGAGAGCATTCCCTCTTGTTTGATGCACGTTTTTTACATACACGTCTTTCTTATGAAACATTCCGCTGATCAGATAAGACCTCCAAGGTGTCAAGTGACAAATGACACTTAGAAAATAGGAAAATAGGAAATAAATAGGAACAAAATAGGGGGATTTCTTTGAGTTCTATCCTCTCTATACTACTACCAACAGTCACTCTGTTCCACAATGCAACGCTTTAATATTTAACAGGCACCATGGCATACAACCACAGTGCACTGCCGTATAAACAAAACAAGTGCTGCCACCTATGTTACCAAGCACAACTCATCCTACAACGATTACCAAATTCCAAATTCCGTTAGATGCTTTGAGATGCCTTGAATTTAAGTCATTTGTCCTTTAAAACTGTGAGAATGATAAGCAACAATAACTTTTTCGACAAACCGAATCAATATCAAAGTTCACTGTCACCATATGTATGTCTTCCTTACAATAAAAGACTTTTGACTTTTGAACATCAACAACCAAAAAGTGCAACACTATATTGTTTTTGCTCTTTTTTTGTTTGTGGGCATTTCCTGCTGAGGACATAGCCTTTTCTAACAGTTTGTGCTGTTTGTCAGTCAACAGCTTTCTCTTTTGTCCTATTTTCTCCAAGCTTTACATTGCTTGGTCTCGCTTGGTCTTAGCAGTGTCAAGCATCATTGTGGCAACATGAACAGTTTGTTTGTTGACAGCTGTTGCTGAAAGGGCATCATGTAAGTTTGATGTTGCATCACTCATTAATTCATCATACATGCAGCTGCTTTCAAGTTTGAAGAAACAACACAACACTTTTTAAATTTAAAAACATGTTTCAACAGAAACTTTTGCCATCTTCAGTTTAAATTACAAAGTACAGAGTTGAATATATAGTGTGAACCAAAATGCTAGTTAGCTGTAAGGACACATGACAATGTAAAAGATTACAAAGAAAGTTTTAAATTAACATGATAAAGTTGATGATTAAGTGTAGGTTTCTCCCATTGAATATGAATGGCTTCTTTTATCTTAAGCTGGAAGGTGGTAGAAGCGTGATCTAGGATGCTAAAACAATCATTAGAGCACAAAGTGCGGCAATGCTCAGAATTCTGTAGATGATTGAAGACGTGCGAGGTCCTGTCACTGAAAATGTGCTCACATACCCGCGTGGAAAAATGACGGGTAGTTTTGCCGACATAGCAGGCACTACAGCCCGCACACAAAAACTTGTATACCACACCCGCACGGAGCCCACTAGGGACAGGATCCTTCACACTGAACATGTTGCCGATTTTAAATGATGAGAAAACTAACTTAATATCAATATTATTACAATAACGTTTAGCAAAAAGGCGAACCTTTTTCTGCGTGATAAAAGAAAAAGGACCAATATAAGGTAATTTAAAGTAAAAGGTACGTATAGTGTCAGAGACGGAAGCCGGGGGATTACAGCCATGGCGAGTACGTGTGAGGTAGCAATTAATAATATTTTCAACTAGATGGACTGGAAAAAGATTCTTCTGAAGGATTTTGGTAAGCTTCGTGATGTCCTCGTGAAAACCCAACCAAGTGTTGTTGATCTTGTAGGCTCTGTCAACAAGCGTGCGAATGAGACCCAGTTTGTAAGAACGCGATGTAAAACTAAAGTAATTAGTTAAAAGGCCCGTAAAGGTTTTCTTACGGTAAACACTAGTGACAGGAAAATGAGTGCCATTGTTTATCAAAACATCTAAGAAAGGTATCTTATGATCTGTTTCCTTTTCCATAGTGAATCTGATGTTAGGGTGCCTGGAGTTAATGTAGTTGAAAAATAAGTGCGCTTGATTCTCCGAATGAAATAAACAAAATGTGTCATCAACATAACGTCAGTAAAACAATATCTCAGAGTCCTGGAAATGTTCTAACCATAATTTTTCATGATGACCCATAAATAAATTAGAAAGAACAGGAGCGAGAGGGGAGCCCATGGCTACACCATCTATCTGGTCGTAGAAAGAACCCTTAACTAAAAAGTGAGTCTGAGCGGTAGCTACGGAAAAAGGGCTCCTAAGTTCGGTGCTGCTTAACTTAATATCAGGATCGCCATCAGAAATGTACTTGACCGCCAGGTCAATACATTCTTCAAGAGGAATGTTTGTAAAAAGACTCACTATGTCAGAAGAAACCATGAATTTACCATGCATAGATAAACCTTGAATATCCTGGACAAAGGTAAAAGTGTCAGAGGCGCAATGTTCAGTTGGAATATGCGGTGTTAGCAAGTTACACAGGTATTTGGATGGAGTTGTGTCCACGTTCCTTGTGCATCTTTGGTAAGCCATAAATTCTTGCTGGCTGTGAACCTCTGGGATAAATGCTCCTATACACATCACTGTATCAAGTCGTTGTAACCTGCCTTCTCTCAAGAGGGTAGGATCTTCCTTGATGGGTCGAAATTTGGAAGTGTCACTGATGATTTTCAGGATGCCTTGGTCGTAATCAGCACGATCTAAAACAACAACCCCATTACCTTTATCCGGCTTTAGGATGACAATATTTTTATTACTCCTCAGTTCCTTCAATACTCGGTGCTTCTTGTAGGCTCTGTCAACAAAGCCTACAAGATCAACAACACTTGGTTGGGTTTTCACGAGGACATCACGAAGCTTACCAAAATCCTTCAGAAGAATCTTTTTCCAGTCCATCTAGTTGAAAATATTATTAGTCGCTACCTTACACGTACTCGCCATGGCTCTAATCCCCTGGCTTCCGTCTCTGACACTATACGTACCTTTTACTTTAAATTACCTTATATTGGTCCTTTTTCTTTTATCACGCAGAAAAAGGTTCGCCTTTTTGCTAAACTTTATTGT
>NC_090886.1:23430567-23433067 GCF_036669925.1 Montipora capricornis
TAGAACGTCCTACAACCGCGGAAGAAACACCACAAGATAATGGCGAGGAGTCAACAATGGTATGCGAGTTGATGCATGAAGGCTTGGGCGAAGTGCCAAAGGAACTCCGTTAATGTGCCAAATGCAGTGTTCTTTGTTTACATAACTACCAGTTGATGCAAATGATGGAGATCCTGGAATGACGTCACTAGCCCCAGTCTCTGCTTTACTCGGTTTCATGGGAAAAAAATAGTGAGGTACATGTAGAGTACCGGGATAAATAAAGCAAAGTTTGAAATCAACAACAGCTACCGTAATTTCCGGGCGATTACCCCCGGGTAATGTGTTAATATTTTCGCAAACAGTTCTTGGTGCGGGTTATAGGAAGGTGCAAGTAATGTGATAATTTTGAGATCCTCCGGTATTATGTATAGTTTTAAAACCGTAAGTAGGGAAAAAATAAAAAAGTCATTAATGAAACTGTTCCCAAAAACTGTATACTGCCTTTTTTATCCCACTTTAATTGCCTAATAAACTGAAATGCTCTCGATGAAAACCAATGCAAATTGAAAACATATCAACAAATATCGTTGGCAGTCAAAATCGTTTATGACGCGTGTGATATTACTTTCTTACTTTGCTAATTTCACAGCAGCAAGCTTCTTTGTTTAGTTGAAAATAAAATATTATTCACTAACTGGAATAATAAACTCAAAACAAAAGAATAAAAATGTGAAATAGCAGGCTTTAAAGTAATTCACATAAAAAACTGATGACGAAATGTTCATTTCATGGCGCCGCTGCCGCCGCATAATTAATTAATAAGAGGTGATTGTTGGCACGAGTGTAAACAAACATTCACGGACAAAATTTTAAAACATTCGGCGCATCAGTAAAATATTCCTAGCAAGCACTGCCTTGAAGTAGAGAGTTTTCTCCCGTTTCAAGCGATTTCAGTAGATCCTGAGATATCGATTTTTTTTAGAACGGATTTTTACAAGCCGTATCATTTCAATGGAAGATCAAAAACAATAGGTGTGAAAACTTACCAATTTCACGCTAAAGGATATTTTGTTAACAAAAACAATGGTTTAGTGTTTAGTTGTATGTGCTGTAAGTTAGTAACAATTGAAAGCGAACATTAAAACGCCAATTTAGTGTATGACAGTGAGATCTATTGCATATTACCCACGTATAGACCGCAACCCTAATTTCGGTCCTATTTTTCCGGGAAAAAAGTGCGGCCTATCTGCGGGTAAATATGGTAACTTTAAAAATTCATAAAAAAGAACAGGTTTCAACAAAATGAAGAAAATTTGCGGAATCTTGCCCAGCAAAATATAAAGATTTTTTTCCCACCAAAAATTTTTGGGGGTTATAGCCACTTCAACTCAAAATCTATACCACAATTCGACTTTATTAACTACCAGGCATCAAGTTCTTCGAATATCCAATATCAAACCTCTTCTAATCAGTGGGTTGAACCAAACCAGCATCTGCTCCCAGACTTGCTTTGTTTTTTAGTGAGTTTTACAAAATATGTGAGGCAGCAAAACATGCATTAAGAAGGCAAACATTACCTGAAAGCTAACTGTTGTGTTTCGTCTCTCCCTCCTATTTTTCTGTTTGCTTAAATTTCTCCAATTTCCTCACCTCTTCTCTTGTGCTCTTTCCTGCTCATTATCCCGTTGTTAATCACTAATAATATGCGATCCCACCAGAAAAACATGGATTGCCAAATGCAACACTGCCACACGATTTCCCACCAAGGAAAATTTCCCAAACACACCCATCTTCAGAGGCTGTCCTGCCTTCCCACCTTCACCTCAACAGTCTGTGTGGGCAGACAGGCATACGCTGACATCATAACCAAAATTTATTGCATGGATAGGTTTCCCAAAATGCTCTGCTGGCGTGCTCCCTGCACCTGAACTCCACTATAAGAACAACAAAGTCGTACAAGGTATACCTGCCAGTTCAAGAGCTCAAAGTCCATAAACATAGCCAAGAACACCACAAACAAACAAATAGGTATGGTTCTTATAGGGGCACAACACTGCAGTGTTTCACCCTCCAATCCCCTTAAGAAATGCTGGAAAGGAATTCACTACTGAGCTGCAATCTATGGATGTCTGATTTGCTTATTCTCTTTCTCTGTTCAAAGAACTCATTAAGGAAGTCTTTACTTAATCACCTTTTGTTTCTCGCAAAGCAATATATTGCCACAGAGCAAAAATTTGTGTTCCACGTAGGAAGGTATCGCTTTTTTTTCCCAACAATTTATAGCTTCTAGGTGTATCATTTTGGAAAGAATAAAAATCAGGTTTGCAGTGGATGTTATTAACTAGTAAGAAACTTCTTTTTTGAAAGTCTGAATCATTAATTTACTACATGTTTAAGAAATACATTACTAATGTCACGTAACATTTTTGTAAAAAGGCCCTGTTTACACTGTACATGAAGTGAACATTATTTCTCATATAGGCTTTCATGTGAAGAATAGGGAATTCTCTGTTGTAAA
>NC_090886.1:23442066-23452066 GCF_036669925.1 Montipora capricornis
TTTTGGCGGCGTTTCCTCGAGGATTTGAGACTTTTTAAAAAATCGTGTTTTTTTCGTCGGAGTCCCCCTTTAAGATAAGTACATTTATATATGCTTTTGTTTCGACTACTCATAGAAGAACTACCGTTTAGTCATTTAAATGAAGAAGACTTCGTTTGGCTATGTTTGAGCAGTTAAATGGATCTATACGTTACGATCCCGATAGATTAGCTGGGCTCAGGTTTAATCCTTTATTATCCGAAACCTATAAAAAATTTAGCCTTTGTAGCGATCAAGATCCTGATGCTAATTTTTTTTTCGGAGTTACCCGACTGCGAGTATTATATCGAAGATAAATTTAACGATATGTTGCAACAGAAAAGATTTCAGGAGCCAATATTGTTTATCGATTTTGCATCTTAATATTCGTAGTCTTCATCGTAATGTAGATAGCTTAACCACTTTGCTTAAGAATGTAGCTTTGAGGTTCTCTTTTATTGGCATAACTGAGACATGGCTTCGGGATTCATCGCTTCATACGGATATTTCAGGTTATAATTTTGTCCACAATCCTCGTAAAGATAGAACAGGTGGAGGTGTGGTCTATATTTAGCAGGACAATTTTGATTTTAAATGTCGGGCCTGACTTAGTTTTTTCTTGCACCGAATGTGCTGAGTCTGTTTGTGGAAATCAATAGGCCGAAAGAGAAAAATATAATTGTAGGTGTGTTTACAGGCCACCTAATCAAAACTTGCTGGATTTTATGAATAGCCTGGATTTGCTGCTTGCAAGTATCTCTAAGGAAACAAGATTTGCTATGTTGTAGGTGACTGGAATCTTGACTTAATTAATCACACATTGTCACGAATCAACTGGAGAATTTTTAGAAATTATGTATTCAAGAATGTTTTTCAGTGATCACACGTCCAACAAGAAATAACCTGTAACACTGCACGTTAATTTGATAATATTTCACGACTAATTTAAACAACTTCTTCGTTAGTGGACTAATGTTTTGTGACATATCTGATCATTCTTCCGATTTTCACACTGCTGCTTGATCAAAGCAAGAATTCAAATGACACCACTTGGCTTTCTTTCGTGACAAAGTATAAATAATGTTGCCACGTTCACAAATAGGCTTGCAAACGTTAATTGGGATGAATTGTCCTGAATATAAAGATCCCGATTTGTGCTTATCGGTGTTTTCTTGATAAATACACAACCCTCTACAATGACTGCTTTCTCTAAAAAAGTGTGAAAGTAAGACTGTTACTCTGAGCAATCCTTGATAACGAAAGGTCTTCTCAAATCGATACATAAAAAGAATTCACTTTACAAGCGTTTCCTTGCTAAGCCAACTTCATACCGTGAGAACCTTTACAAGAGCTACAAAAATAAATTGACACATTCCCTTCGAGTTGCTAAACGTCTATATTACAATAAAAAGTTGTATGAATATAAATGTAATGCAAAATCAACTTGGAAATTACTTAACGATCTTATCAATAGGAAGAAAAGTAAGTGCAAGTTGCCTTCCTACTTTAAATCTAATGCAGAAGAAATACTTAATCCTACTCATATAGCTAACCGTTTTTGTGAATATTTTACAAATATTGGACCTGACCTAGCTAAATCAATTCCGGCTTCTGACAAATCTCACCGTTCTTTTCTGGATGGAAGCTTTATTAATTCATTTTTCTTCAATTGGCAACAGAACAAGAAGTCAGGGAGATTTGTACTAGCTTTCGATCTGGTACTGCTCCAGGATATGATTGTATTTCAATGAATGTTGTTAAAGGGTCCTTTGATTTAATCTGCGCACCGCTGACGTATATTATTAACTTGTCTCTTAATTCTGGAGTTGTACCTCAAGAAATGAAAATTGCACGAGTTATTCCATTGTTTAAATCTGGTGATAATTCTCTGTTACTAATTACAGACCCGTATCAGTGTTACCAGTTTTCTCTAAATTCTTGGAAAGAATTGTCTATAATCGCCTTATTAATTTTTTGAA
Source organism: Montipora capricornis (assembly GCF_036669925.1). Classification (NCBI taxonomy): domain Eukaryota; kingdom Metazoa; phylum Cnidaria; class Anthozoa; order Scleractinia; family Acroporidae; genus Montipora; species Montipora capricornis. Next base: position 23,444,064 of record NC_090886.1, read on the forward strand.
TAAATATGAGATCCTTTCTCGGAATCAGTATGGATTCAGGAAAAATCATTCTACCGCACATGCTTTGATCCAATTGTATGACACATTTTCAAGTGCACTTGACGACAAGAAGGTAACTTTGGGGCTATTCATTGACCTATCTAAGGCCTTTGATACAGTAAATCATGAAATTTTGCTCGATAAACTAGAACATTATGGAGTACGTGGTATTGCTTTACAGTGGTTTAAAAGTTATCTTTCTGGTCGGAAACAATTTGTGCAATATAACAGTTACAACTCTTCTTTATTGCAAATTACCTGCGGAGTCCCTCAAGGATCGATTTTAGGTCCCCTGTTATTCTTAGTGTATATAAATGATCTATGTAGTGTATCAAAGGTCTTAGAGATGATATTATTTGCTGATGACACTAATATTTTCTATTCGCACACTGATGCTTCATCTTATGGAAGTTGTAAATTTAGATCTGATAAAGATAACTTGTTGGTTTTATACAAATAAGCTATCAATCAATGTTAAGAAATCTAATTTTATCATATTCAGACCGAGACAATACAGGCAAACACTTGATCTAGCTTTTTACCTAAGTAATTATTCGATTGATCGGGTTAAGGAAACTACCTTTCTTGGTGTATTTTGGATGAACATTTAACATGGAAATCACATATACATAATGTTGCACGGAAAGTGTCTAAAGCCGTAGGTATAATTTATAAATCAAGTTTTTTCCTTGATAACTTTATTTCAGCCTTATCTACCCATACTTATTTTATTGCGTGAGCGTCTGGGCATCAACTTACCCATCAAACCTCAGAAGATTAATCACACTTCAAAAGCGGGTCATAAGAATAATGTCGAGGAGTGTTTCGATGCTCACACTGACCCTCTATTTAAAATTTCTAAAATCTTGAGAGTATCTACAAATTTCAAGTAGGTAAATTTATGTATCAATACAGATCTGGCTTACTTCCTGATAGCTTCAATAACATGTTCTTGGTGACACACCAGGTGCATTCTTATGGCACTAGAAGTTCAAAGTTTTTTCATTTACCACAGTGCAGAACCAATGTAAGAATGTTCTCAATTAGTTTCCAAGGTCCTAAATTTTTTAGTTCTCTGAGTTCTGAAATTCGTAATGCAACAAGTACCGCTTCGTTTTGCTGTAAGCTGAAAGCATTCCTCTTATCTTAAATATTTATTAAAATATATTTATATGTTTTTTTTTTTTTCCTCTCTTTCTCTTTTTTTTAACCTAATTATGATCAATATGACTATCTAATTTATCATAAGATTTTTACAGTAGCTCTGCCATTTTTCCTCATAAAATTAAAATTCTGTTCTATTTATTTATCTGAGGGAGCCCGTTCTCTACAAGCCTGCTGGCTTCTTTTGGGCTTCCTCGCCATGAGATTGAAACAGTAAGACTTTTTTTTTTCTTCTTCTCTCTTGTACCCCTTATGGCAAATAAATAAATGAATGAAATGAATGAATGTACGTGAGGCAAGGACGGCTTTGTTGTCATCGCAAGAACAATCACTTGTAGATTTCTCCTTTGCTTATAAAGCCAGTGTGTTGCATTTTCTGGAGTACCTGGAAGACCTTCATATGTTATTTCAAGAGAGCATTTACTTTTTTCCCTTGATCATCGATTTAGAGATTGCAGTACTTTTAGGTGTGTCGCCGTCAACTGTGAAAAACAGGTTGCGTCAATAGGGATTGTCTGTTTCTGAGGGTTATGCTGTGATAAAAGATGAAGATTTGGATCATATAGTTTCAGCAATTGTTTAAGACTTCCCAATTGCAGTTAAAAAACAATGACTGGTTTTCTGCTTGCATGTGGACTTCGCGTTCAACAAGAGCAGATTCGAGAGTCAATGTGTCGTGTTGATCCAGAAGGAGTGTTATTGAGGGCGTTACAGCTTAATACCATTAATAGGAGACAGTACAGTGTATACTCACCCCTAGCATTGTGGCACATTGACACCAATCACAAGCTTATAAGGTACATGTGTAAGATATTAATTATAATGACTGGTAAAACTCCATCGTTCCAGCTAGAATGTGCACAAATTTCCTCAGAATCATTCATGTGAAAGAACAGTGGAGTAGCGTGTGGCATTAGCAGACCCGAAGGAAGAAGAACTAACTGACAACAGCTTATATATGCACGCAATTAACGCGTATTGCGTAACCGAAACACCTAATTTAATAACACAATAAGACTACCATACAAATACAAAATATCTGCTAAACTACGTACCGCATATATTTTAATATTGCTAGTATTATTACTGTTATTTTATTATTATTCTCATTATAATTCTTAGAAGATGAAGAAGAAGGATGACAATAATTCTTTATTTTAAAAAGCTGAAGTATCATCAATGTACTATAGCACAATAAACCATCTTGTTTTATTGAATATACAAAGTATGTCAAAGTAAACCCTTCCTTTTGAACAGGAAAAGAATCGGTGCGTTAACGTCTGTATTTCTTTTCTACACTGACTGTAAGTATAATCCTATATTTAAAAACCATTGCTCAAACTACGATAAACCAACGTATTGCTCGCAGTGTGCTGTACTTCAAAACACCCAAAAAGAAATAAAATTCACCCCATCCTTGCTAGGGCTGTTCCTAATTAGCGTAGTATCCAAAATACTTTGAATTGATCTTGTATATACTGTAGACTGGCCAAGTCCACAGTTCTTTAGAAAGTTTACTGAATACCCATGAGGAGGAGATGGAATCAGGACAAGATCTTTCACACGCTTGCCAGAACAGAGAAGTTAAAATCTACAACACTAGACACAATTCGTTGGAACACGTTACACGAATGATCTAGAATCGTCGTGTTACAAGATGGCAGCTTATCCCTTCTCCCCCTCCCCCAATTCAGTGTTGTTAGAAAAATTTTCGGACAACTTCTGGTAGTTTTGAAATCAACATTGAAGGAGGGGGAAACGAGGATGGGTGTTCCAACAAATGTGACGAGCATTGTATTTGTTTCAAAGAAATCGGCAAATCTGTAAAGGGTGCAAAGCGTTCAGATTAGGATAGAAGGCAAGTCTCAAAAAGAGGTCAATTTCTTCCTAAGGCAAACAGCGTTGTCTGTTCGCATGCTTCGTACTTCAAAAAGTGGGCAGTTGGTTTGAACATGATAATAATCGTACGAGATGTGTTGGGGAGTTCTTATAAGGCCAAAGAAATAGTGTCTGATGTCAAAGGAAGACCTTTAATATGCTGTTTACCGCATTTCCTTATAAAGTTGTTTACACTGTGTAATTTGATTAAACATACCGTCTTGGCTGGTTTAAGTGTTATGGAGCCGAGAATCGAGCGAAATTAAGGCGGTCTAAAAAGCAAATTAAATGTTCCTTGCATTCTGAGAGTTGATGTTGCCAGTGAAGCGATGACAGCGGTTAGCGAAGGGGAGAACACTCAAGAGGTGAGGTCACTGATGTCTCGTGAGGTTAGGAGTGTGTACTTAATAACATACAGTCGAGCTGACTTGGAAGTGGTGGCAAGTAGAGAAGAATTTTCACGCCTTGTTTTGGATAGTTTTGCCAACGCCGATCCCTGTACGCATTCAGAGGTTGTTCAGTGGGTTTGCAGCAAAGAGGCTCATAGAGATGGCGGTTATCATTTCCACATGGCCGTAGAATTAAATGCATGGCGCCGTTGGCTAAGAGTACGTAATTATCTTGAGGAGCGACACGGAGTGAAAGTACATTTAGCAACAATCACCATAATTATTACTCCGCATGGCAGTATACTACCATAGAGGATTCCTCTTATCTGCAATCCATAAATCACCCCGATTTAACGAACGCCTCTCAGCCACACACGAGTAGAGCCAGTCGAACGCGTACAAGACCTGCTGAAGGAAATTATCCCTGCACCAAGCGCAAGAAGTCGCGTAAATGTTTAAGTATTTACGACGTATCCCAAGTAGTAGTTCAAAAGGGGATAAAAACTCGTTTACAACTTCTTGCGCTAGCAAACCAGTAGAAAAACGAAGGAAAACGCGACTTAGCCCAATTTATTGGAAACCGTGGAAGCAAAGCCATTGATGAAGCCCTCTCTGTTGGGTGGGAGTTTGAGAATGCGGAGGCAACCCTTCAAAGAAGTCAATTGAGTAGAGTTGAGGTCCTTTATGGCTGTCTGGGAAATGAGTGCGAGCCTGGTTGTGGGGGGCAGTGGATACGAATGGCTAATGAAGTTCTTCTGCAAAACAATATACCCAAGAATAGATTTTTCCGATGCTGTGCGTACTCTCCTGCAAAAGGGCCGTGGGAAATACCGAAACCTGTATCTCAAAGGTCCCTGCAACTGTGCCAAAACGTTTTTATTGAACCCACTGAATGACGTTTACAAACCCAGCGTCTACAACGTTTGCTTGGATAGGAGCTGAAGAAGCGGAAGTAGTATTCTTGAACGACTTCCGGTGGTCCGCGCAAATAATTCCTTGGCATGACTTTCTCATGCTTCTGGAGGGCCAGGAAGTGCACTTGCCTGCGCCAAAAACACATTATAAACATGACATTGCTTTTAAAGGAGACACCCCGATTTTTTGCACCAGCAAAGATGAACTTTCTTTTGTCCGAGGAGGAGTCCTGGACCAAAGGGAAACAGATATGATGAAGGTTCGATGGCGAGTATTCTCTCTATACTACCAGATTCCAGAAGAAGAGCAACGCTCCGTTCCATCGTGTGCCCGTTGTTTTAGTGAACTTATTTTTCCACAGCATGATTAAACTGAAATTGAATTAGTATGCAAATTAAATCTTGTGTGCAAAAGCGATTATTATCGATTCATCGTGCGATTCACCAGACATACTTTAGCTCGATATATTGGGAAAAACGAGTTTCCAGGCATTAAAGCGATCCTATCCCGAGGTTGTGTTCAAAACTAGTTATTAAAGATAAATTGGAATAAATCCCATAGCATTTCATGCTATTGCGACACGGTTCACCATGGTGAATCGTCTGTTTAAAGAATCGAATTGTTTATCTTTCACCTTACCAACGATTCACCATGGTGAGCCGTTGAGATTCACGATTCCAAACGATGTCATAACATACAGGTGATTGGAAAAGTCTAATTACGTTTTCATATTTTCAAGTCTATTTTTACCTATCTTGTAACAGGCAGTAGACGGACAGCATTTGGAAAACATTCATTGAGTTACTTCACCATTGTGCACTCATAAGTTAATGTAATTAATGCGGGGCTTACATTATTATCCTTTTGGCCCCTACAGGGGTATGGTGATGTCGAGTAAAACCAAAAAATGAACAATATGAATGAAAGTATCGTTTTGCGTCAGTAACAGGTGCTGTTATCCATTAGCCTAATATTTTCAGGCTTTGAGTCAGAGTGTCTCGAGATCAGACCGCCACACCATTACGGACGAGCTGTTCTTTTGCTTAAACTGATTTGGTTACTATTGAAGAGTAAAACGTGTTCTGCTGCTGTGATATATTTACACAACTAATTTGAATCCTTAATTAATATTTTATACGCTTGCCGTTGCTCTTGATAACCATGTCAATCCGTTTGGGCATAGAGCTTATTAAAGTGTTCACAGTCTCAACGGGTACAGACAAAAATGTATTTATCACACGAGTTTGAAACTGTTGAAATGTTTCACGGCGTATATTGCCTTGCACAGCTTGATTCCTGAGCTTCCTGCCAACTATTGAAAACAAATTTTCAATGCAAGCCAGATCTGGAGATCTTGGGCACAGTTTAATTAATGTGCTGTTGGTGTGTTGCATTGCAGCTCTTGCTAAAGATGAATTTTGAGAAGGATCTCCATCTTGGACAAAAAGGCGCCTGCTCCCTTTGCCACCAACGTGAAAGAGCCTGTGAAAATTGGCATCAATGAATGATGCGAAATATCTCCCACTCATTCTTTCATATGGCTCACAGCAAATAACTCCCTTTTCATAGGAAATAGCGACTATTAATCTCAACACTTTTCCTCCTGTTCCCTCTTTATGACCTTTAGCAGTGCATCCCAGGGCCAAGCGTTCCGATTTCTTTCTCCACACACGAGCCTTCGGTACACTTGCCTGATCTAGTGGATTTCGCTTGTGTGTGAAACCCGTACCATCTAAGTAGAAGCCAATTTCTTCCGTCCAAACATTTTCACTGTAATTCTGTTTCATGTGTTTCGCAAACCGCAATTTTGACCACCCGTTCTGTTTTTGGCCACCCATGCAAAGATTTGTGGGTATTTCTCAGGCCCATTTGACAGTCGACTTTGAAGAGGTCTAGTGCCTAAATTTGACAGCCACGAGATTTGTGTTCTTCGCCATTTGCAAAACTACAAGGTAAGCTTTAATTTGATACCAAATTCGACTATTTTAGGGACATTTTCGATTTTTTTCCTTTAGGTGAAGGTAGAAGATGACTAGTATTACTTTCTGGAGATTATTTGGCTGTGTTTGTGGTCAATTTTACCTCTTTTAGTGTCGATTTACGCTAAATGAAAACGATAGGATTTTAGCCAGTTGTATTGACTATTGACATGCAAAATTTGCTTGACATTGATCTTGTTTTGCTAAAGTTACACCGGCGAGATGTCATCACATTATCCCATTGGAGAGTGGGCACGGCAGAGAAAGAAGAAACGACAGGTTTTAGTTGAAGCGAATAAGTCTATTCAAGAATTGGAAGGAAAAATTACAGAACTGAAGAGAAAAGTAAGTTAGGTAATTAATGCTGTAAAAAAATTATTTTTGGTTTTGTGATTACCTATTAATACTCAGATTTTTTTATCGAAGTAGTATTTTCGATTTGAAATGCAAAATTTAAGATCACAAGTGTATTATTTGTTTTACAAATATAATATTGCATGCTGATAAATATCTTCTTTACCAAATAATAATGATGAGTAATTTCTTAGAGATCGATCTTGCAATAAAAACAAAGAATAAAAATCATAAGCACTTGACAATTAACTCGGAGTGGTCGAAACGTTGTGATTTTTTTGCATTACTTTCCTAGAGGCTGATATGATATCTTAAATCAGTAATAAATAAGATGTTGTAGGAGACATGCACTTGTGAAAAATATTTATGCAGAGCCGTAATTACAACAATTCAGTATTTCGATGTTTCAAATAATTTTATCAGATCGTTATTTCAGTGTTTAAAATTCTAAAGTCACCCTTCCTTTTTTCTCTCTACAGCGAGGGTTATTAGACAATGAAATAGTGCATCTGCCAAGAGGACAACATGTTGTAATGCCAACCACTCTAGATGAAAACAACAGTGACAAGTGTGTTGATTTGTCACACAACATTTCAGCTAAGAGAAGAAAGCTTACATATGATTCTGCCAAGAAAATTCACTCTACACCAAGTACAGAGCCTGAAGTTCAATGTGCAACTGCCAATGGACTTTGGAGCACCTTAGTAACAAATTGTAAAACTAAAGTAGTCACTGGCATACTTAAAAAGTTAAAAACTGTTTGTAAAGCAGTTGTACCACAGCTTGTGGCTAAATCTGTAGCTAAATTTGAAAAGTCCTCAAAGAATTTTCTCAGGTCTGTAAGTGTGCTATACAAGGGTGGAATTCTTAGCAAGAGAAAGTATTGTAATATTAGATCTTCAGAAATATTTGATTATGACATCCCAGCAAAGAAGCGAAAGCACACAGAGTTTGAAGAGGGTTGTAGATTACCTGCACTTGTACCTTACAAAGAGTTGATGAAATTTATAGAGGTACAAAATATTGGAGAACTTAATAGCATACCGCAGGCCCCTGCTGAAGGTCAAGTAGAAAAGGAAAATGAAGAAGTTAATAGAAACTTACTGCCAGTGGTCCCTGGTTATTATATTGACCTTAAAGAGCGTTTACTCCAAATGGCAGACCTCTACCTTCACATAGATAGCCATATACCTAATTTTCTCACATGGTTTGGTAAAGAAAAGGGTCATTTTCTAGTAGCAGTTGGCGCAGATGGTGCCCCTTTTGGTAAGGCTAATGAGGCTTG
>NC_090886.1:23462066-23464566 GCF_036669925.1 Montipora capricornis
CAGAGTAAAAAAAGAAGAAAAAACAAATAGGATCGCTATAGAAAAATCATTACCTGAGGAAACAAAAAAAAAATTGCGGCGTTGCCCTAGGGAAAAACCTTGTGAAATGATAAAAACGTCGTCGCTATCACTTTTTTAATCAAATAAATTTAATTAAGAATGTCAGTACTAATTTAAAAACGGGTGCCAGTTTTTGTTTGTTTTGAGCGAACGGAGAGAATTTGTTTGTAGTCCAAAAGTAGAAATCTTCATTTTGTAACAGCTTTAGTGAAACGTTTGTAAACACAGCGAGTTGCGACGCGTGTTCATTGCGTGAATATGGAGGTGTGCTGTTCTTTTAAGTCTATCGTAGGAGGAATGTGTGGATTTGACACGAGAGACAGGAAAAAAGAAACACAAATTATCCCTTTACTGACCTGTTCAAAAGCAATTTCGAACCACACAGCCAGCCTGGGGTTTTCCGGTCCAATGGACGAAGTTGACCTTATCCTCAGCAGAGCAGCAGTATTTACTCAACCTGCAAACATAAATTCTATGTCCATTTGTCCATTACATCGCGAAAAGCTTGGTTTGGGCTGGAGGCGAGGATCCACTGCGAGGTGTAGAGTTCCAGAGGCATTGTCCAATCATGACAGAAGAGGAAAAAAGTGGCCAAAATGTGACCGAGGAATCGGGAAAATTGATTCCCAAATAATTTTAAAGAAAACTGGAGTATTTCTTCAAATAGGCTCGGGTAAGTTTGCATTTTGCAAACTTTGTTTCACTGTAGTGACCTCTCTTCGTTTCCTTAAAAATATTGACTTTAAGTAAAGCCTTTGACTTTAATTTTCTTAGGTATTTGCGCATCTTGTCGGAAAACCCTCAGGCTGCTTGTAGCTGAAGAAAGAGAGTCGTCAGCCATAGTAAGTTCGACTTCTCGTTTCACTGACGCCAGTGTGTTAATGTAGATGGAAAACTTGAATCTGGTAAGCTTTGATCCACATTACGCTATTTATAGTCAGCTTGCTTTCTGTCATCCTGTGAAGTAACAGGCAAAACACACCATGCAAGTCCTCCCTATTCAATCTGTTTGTCTCCATAATGTGAGAGGGGACTTGTGACTAATCACATCATAATTTGTTTCCTCAAAATGCGTAGAATAAACTGCTGGTTCCCGCAGATTTTCGCTGAGGCTAGATACAAGAGAATTATACTACGAAAAAATCTCTGCTACCGGCTTTCGTAATACAAAAGTCAGTTTTATGTTCATACGGGATTTTGACATGTTTTAATCCGGATACTCTCTCTAAACTATAACTCAGAAAGAAAAATAACCGTGAGGAGACTGGAACGAATGATTGGTTTCTGTAGTTAACCATGCTTCGTTAAATTGTAATAGATTTTTAAATCTATTGTAATCTCTCCCCCCTTTTCCCTTGCTGTATTTTTTCTCCTTCATTTAAATTTTCCTTGTTATTCTCTTCTTTTTCATTTGTTTTCTGGTTTAGAAAGAGAAGGATGAGGGGGAGGAGTTGGAAGAAGAAGAAGAAGAAGAAGAAGAAGAAGAAGAAGAAGAGGAAAGTGAAATCTCTTTCACCCCAATAACAAGTCCTATACTAGAAAGTAGTCTCTATGAACCATCTTTTGCTGAAGAGACAACTGTAACGCCAAGGGAGAAGTTGAACAAATTCCTGATTTCAAGAGATATTAGTCCAATTCGCCATTCCATGGAAACACCATGGGCAGAAGCTTCCGAGCGGACAAAAAGGCTTTATACTAGGAAGGTACGAGAAGTTGTTAATATATGCTTGGATGAGATTGTTCCTGGGGAAACTGAGACTTTATTGTCTTCACTGGTTAAATCAGAGCTTGACGAAAGTGCTATTGACTCCTCTCTGATGGAATGTTTGGCCGAATGTTATAACAACGCAGACCATTGGAGCTCTCGAGGCAGATTTTGTCCATCATGGCGGATAAGGTGAATTTCAAAGATTTGCAAACATGGATACCTAATTTGTCCAGGTATCGTTTTAACATAGCTAGACATCATTTATTACTCCACGATAGAGGTGCGAACGTACAATCTGTTAAAGGCACAAGAATGTACATTGCGCCAGAGAAACTCGATCATTTTTTGTCGTTCATCACCAGTACCCACATAATTCAAGACTTGCCTTTTGGCGAGAAAACTCTGAAACTGTCCACAAATACGGAAATAAAGGTTCCCAATGTTGTTCGAAGTTTGATCCCTGAGCACATTGTCCTTCAGTATCTAAGCTACTGTAGTGATGTGGGCTTCGTACCAATGAGTCGCAGAACGCTATTGAAAGTTCTCAGTGTATGTTCCGCATCTACGAGGAAATCTCTGCAAGGTTTGGACTATGTTTCAGCTGCCGGCGCCAAAGCTTTTGACGAACTAGAAGAAGTGATAGACAAGCTTGGAGATAATTATGGAAAGGGTTTCACGTGGGCTAAGGTGCAGAAAGAGAAACTTCATCTAGCGAAACGCTACTTAAAAGGT
>NC_090886.1:23487066-23489566 GCF_036669925.1 Montipora capricornis
TAGTCTGTTCTCCCAGTTTGGCGGAAAAGGGCCCATGTTGCAATTTGGATGACCTGCCACTTCATCAACTTCTGCCAACAGCATCTGTACAGAATCAGTTTAAATCTGATTGTGCCATACTTGTGGGTAGAGTGATAACCAGGTACTTGCCTGCTTTTCAACCAATGAAAGACGTGGTGGTATCACATATAACTCATCCTCACACCATTGAGATGTCACGGAAGTCAGAATTTGTAAGTTTTAAAGCCTTACATCATAACATCTTTTCAAATTTTGGTTTGTTTTTAGACCGTGCTTGTCACACAAGCAAGCAAAACTAATGTTGTTATTAATCAACTGAAAGGAACTGCCCACAGTGTATTTAGTACACTCTTGATAAAAAATACCATAGGGTCTTGTAGAAGGGATTTTTCAGTGGCTCAGGCTTTATCTACATGTATGTCATGCATCATGAGAGTCTCAGGGGTAGATGGTGGTGGTGGGGGGGGGGGGGGGGGAGGGGGTTCCCCAGTTTTGGCCTCAACAGGCTTGTGCTGTCCATCGTTTTGTGTTCATGAGTCTTAAGAATTTCCTTATAAATGAGCATGGCTGGACAAGTGCATTCTTAAGCCAGACATGCTTCTGCAAAAGCTTGTTAACAGGCAATCTCTGCTGTTCTTCATTAGCCAATTATATTATTAGGGTGCATTTCCAAAAAGTTTGGCATTGTATTTCTCAACGTGTTTGTCCTTTGAATAATATTGCAGTACACCTTGGGTTTGTCTCTACTTAATTCAAACATGTCGTCTGAAATGGCTCAGCTCCTTAACGATGATCAAAAGAAGTATGTACCACATGAGAGGAAAGCAGATGGTGATCTCTCATTTGTCGTACCAATTTTCTTTGACGGGGATGCTCTCACAGGTTAGACTCGTACAGTGATTTTTCCATCAGTAAGCCATGGTCTAATAGTGTAAGTGTCTTGCAACAAAATGCACTTTGATGAACTTGAGCAATTACATGAAAGAGACACTACAATAACTATTTTTCACCTAGACTGTTGTTTTGCACTGAAGAAGTTTTGATGGAAACCTTTTATGGCATACTTACTGTATGCTGTTACTTTTAACCCTTTTAGTCCCAATAGTGCTCAAAATCAATTTTCTCTTAACGATATCCATAGACTATCATGAGCAAAGTCTATGAGAATTAACAAAATGATCACAAAGAGTAAAATATTTGATCTTTTAAGAAATTCTCTCAACTAATTTTTCAAGGAAATGTATGGAGATCACTTTGGAGAATTTATATGTGGACATTGGAACTTGAAGGGTTAATAGCTTACAAATGCTTTCCTGAACTAAGGCCTAACCCAGATCTGCTATTCAGTAATTTCACTGTGTATAAATACCGGCAAATGTTTATTATTACTTGACTGTATATAATTTTTTTATTGTTAAAGAGGAAAGAGCCAGGAATGTTCAATGGGCATTTGTTGATGGGGATGATGCCATTGATTGCCTCAAAGGGCTAGACCCAAGCCACACAGATTGGCATGCAAAAGTTACTCTTTATGAAGTGAGTTGGTAGATTTCAGGCCCACATGAACTTCATACACATACAAACACTGCAAGTGATTGAAGGTTAAGTCAACACTTTTTAATTATTGCCATTTTTGGGTAGGTGGACAAGAAAATTTTTTTCAGTAACGATTCTTCGGGTGAAGTGGGGAGCACGTGTGCTTCAATGAACAGGACAGGAAAAACAAACGCCAAGAAGGGACCTAAAGTGGACTTTAATGCCTACAAGGACTTCCATGACCGAGAAATTGAAGCCCACATCATTGCCTCATTTATGGAATTTGCTGGAATGAAATCTGTACAAGGTGATGATACATGTATTTTGAGCAGTAATTGAGCAGTAATTCTTATTGGTCCTCAACCATTTGTGTTGAATGGGTTTGGAATATTAAGAAAACTTAAACTGTGTGCTCAAATTTTGTCTTTTTAAACTTGTACCTTGGACTAGATAAAAATAATTATGAAAAGCATGTTACTTAATCCGAATTCAGAAAAGCTATAGCTTAAAGGTGTTCTTGGAAAAATATTATGAAAACATATCTGCAAATTACAAATTTAAAATTTAATTGCAGATAAGCCTACAAAGTGTACAGTTCCACAATCCTGGCAGTCCAAAGAAGACAAGAAGGCATGGCTTTTTAACCAGATCGAAAAGTACCTGGAGCAGTTTGTGTTTGATGCAAGCACTCTCCCTGACATTACAGAACAAGTTCAACGTCTGGAGAAGAATGAGAAGGATGGATACCGATGCCGAGCAGCAGGATGTGAGTGCACTTACGTCTTCCACTCAGGTAGAGTCAGGTACGTTAATGCATAACATGATTTGACATTAATCCACTGTTTTTTGCAACAGCTAGTCTCTAAAGGTCACAGTGTTTAGCTTTCCCTCATGTTACATTGATCACAACACTCTTCTTTTTAATGTGTGGGAGTAAGACGTA
>NC_090886.1:23497066-23512066 GCF_036669925.1 Montipora capricornis
CCTTTTTTTCTCATGTCGCTACGTAGTCTTTAAGGTAGGCTGGTGTAGACCTTTGTCTTGCAGATCTTCTAGGCGCTGGTTGTCCTGGAATTGGAGTAGAACTGTGAGATGTTGGGGCTTGTGGTTGCCTAGTGACTCCACAGGGTGGTGTGGCTGTGGTTGTATGATGGCGGTGAATTGTGATGTCGTCGTCATCTAAATCTGGAGTGTCCACTTGACTTTGTTTCCTTTCCCGCTGGACGAATAACTTTACATGTGATATATTTCGCCTGTGCTGTGTTCCGTGACCATCTTCAATGATGATTTGAGTACCATGGATCTTTACGATTTTCATGGGATTCCTGTGGAACTTCGTGGAATATTTGTTGGTGTGCCGTTGTGTGACTAGCACGAAGTCACCTATCTTGAGGTTTCTGTGAGAGGCGTGACGTTTGCGGTCAGCATATGCTTTTGCCTTGTCCTTTTCTTTGGCATCTTTGGAGCGGACGATGGAATCCTTTGTGTTCTTCTTTGCTGCTACACTTGGTAACTTTGTTCGAAGTTCCCTTTGCATTAGCAGTTTGGCTGGGGTTTCGCCAGTCATGCGATGTGGGGTGGTACCATAGTTTAACAGCATTGTTGGGAGAGTTTTTCTCCAATCTTTACCTTCGATGGTAGCTGTTTGAATGTGTTTCTCGAGGACCTTGTTGAATCGTTCTACCTGACCGTTGGCTTGTGGCCAATACTCTGTGACTGTTGTGGCTTTTACTCCCCAGGATGCAAGGGTTTCTTTGAACTGGGCAGATGTGAAATATGATGCGTTGTCTGTCTTGATTTCTTCAGGATAGCCATGCTCAGCGAAGACTGCATCAAGCCAATTCAGAAGAGAAGTTGATGTAACTGACTTGAGGATCTTGACAGAGGGCCAACGAGAATAATAATCAGTGAGGACTGCTAAATATTCTCCTGTTGGGAAGAGACCACAGATGTCCAGGGCAAGTTTAAGCCAAGGTTGATTAGGCAGCTCTGTCGGTTGCATTGGCTCTGGCCGTGGGGGTCTCGCTGTTGTCTGGCATGGATAACAAGATTTGATGTGATCTTCTATTTCTTTGTCCATGTTAGGCCACCAGAGTTTGGCTCGCAGGCGCTGTTTGCATCTCGTCATTCCTGCGTGGTCTTCGTGGGCCAATGTAATTGCTTGTTCTCTGAGTGTAGTGGGGAGCACAATACGAGTTCCACGAAGAAGGATACTATGGTCCGTGATGCACAGTTCATCGGCAATAGTTTTGTAGGGTGTGGCCATTTTGTAGACTTGGTTACTGGTGAGTAATTCTCGGATTGCGCGTAACTCTGGGTCTTCTAATGATGCTTTTTGGATCTCTTCGACGCTCATTGCTCTAGGAGCGAGGTGGTTTGTCATGTAATTGACGTAACGGTCAGCGCAACTTTCCATGTTGCTTCTTGGATGTTGATTTGCGAGGCGGGAAAGCGGGTCTGCTAGGTTGGTTTTTCCCGGTCTGTATACCACTTTAAAGTCGTACTCTTGCAAACGGAGACGCCAACGTTCTATTCTGGCTCGTTGAGGCTTGCTTGTGTTGGTTGGTTTAGCTGCATAGATGTGTTCTAGGGGACGGTGATCAGTTTCCAATTCAAATTCTCTGCCAAAAAGGTACATGTGAAAGTGTTCGCAACCAAAGACAATTGCCAGGGCTTCTTTTTCGATTTGGCCATACTTTCTCTCGGTGTGGGTAAGGGACCTACTTCCATAAGCGACTGGACGGAAGGATTTGTCAGTCTGTTCTTGGAGGAGAACTGCACCAACTGCCCAGGGTGAGGCATCTACTACCACCCGTGTTTTCGCGTTTAAGCTGTAATGAGCTAGGATGGGGAAGCTGGTGAGTGCCTGTTTCAAATTCTGGAATGCTGTTTCGTGTTCGTCGTGCCATTCAAATGAGGTGTTGGCTTTTGTTAGCTGCCGGAGGGGAAACGTGAGTGTACTGTAATCTTGAATGTATCGCGAGCAATAGTTTGTGAGACCTAGGAATGATCGAACTTCTGATGCATTGGTAGGATGGGGGGCTTCCGCTATGGCTTTGATTTTCTTCTCATCGGGCTGGATGCCATTGGCTGAGACGATGTGTCCGAAGACGTTAATCTGTGGCACAGCAAAGGAGCATTTAGGTAGCTTAAGAGTGATGCCACTGTCTTCTAGTTTGGTGAGAAGTTGGTCTAGCTGATTTAGGTGTGTGGTCTTGTCACGTGACCATATCCAAATGTTGTCTGAGATGTTGGCGGTTCCTGGAATTTCTCTGATTAGATCATGGATGATTTCGTGAAAATGTTCTCCTGATGGGGAGGCACCCATTATGAGGCGAGTGAAACGATGCGGGCCATTATCAGGTGTAGAAAAGGCAGTGATATAGCGTGATTCTTCGGCCAATGTAAGTTGCAGGTAACCTAGGGAGAGATCAACTTCGGAGAATATGGTTGCACCTTCCATTTGTTGGAGGATTTCGTTAACTGTGGGGATTTGTACCCTGCGCCGTGTGAGGGCGGTGTTTGGCATTCGCATGTCTAGAACCAAACGAACATCTCCATTTTTCTTAGGGATGGCTATAAGGGGCGATAACCAGGGTGTGGCTCCTTGGACTTTTTCAATGATGCCTTCATTGCGCATTTCCTCAAGTTTGGAGTTGACCTTTGATTTCATGCTGTGAGGAATTCTTCTGGGCGGTTGAGCCACTGGGGTGACACTTTCATCGATTTCCAGCTTCACTTGGGTGTTTTTCAGATTTCCTGTTCCCATGAACAACTTGCAGTGTTTAGTGAGGATTGTGTGAACTTGAGAGTCCTCATGTTGTATCGTGATATTGTTGAGATTGACGCTCAGAAGATCAAGTGCTGTTGATGAATCAAAACCGAGGAGACATCTGGATTTGCTGTTAGAAACGAAGAAAATCGCTTCTGTTGATTTTCCGCTAGAGCTAGAAATAGGTGCGGTGAACTGACCAGCGATGTCCAAGGGCTGCTCGGTGCCATAGGCATGGATTTTAACAGATGAGGGTGTTAACCGGAAGTTGGCATTTTTTTCTTTGATGCGATCCACAATTGCGTGATTGAGCACGTTTACGGAAGCGCCAGAATCCACGATGACTTTCACTGGTACGCCATGGATTATTACGGTGGTTTCGGGATGTTTGCCTGTGTTATGGATGGTGAATAGATATTCATCATCTGTCTCACTTGAAGAGAGTTCGGGTTGTGTGACTTCACCCGTCACGTGTTGGACGCCATGTGCTTGCGGTTTACTTGACAGACAAAATTTGGCGAAATGATGGAGTTTGTGGCATTTGTGACATTCTGTTCCTTGAGCTGGACACGAACGCATTCCGCCTTTGTGTGGAAAACGACCACCGCAATTTCTGCAAGTCGTGGTTGATTGTTTTGGTCGCGAAGGCGGTTTCTGCTTTCTTCAATTGTTATGTAAGCCGTTATGTGAGCCATCTTGTTTTCGACGATTGTTGCGTAAACCATTTCCGAAAACACGTGAGTTGCCGTGTGGAAAACGTGACTGTGGTTCCACTGCATTTACTGGTAGTGATGGCGATTGAGAATTTTCGCGTTCAAGCGATCTCCCATGATTGAGGAGCTCTTGTAAGGTGAAGCTTTCTCGTAGGGCTCGTCGGCGAAGACGTTTGTCCCTTGTCTTGTGGATAATTTGGGTTCGGATTTCGTTATCCATGTTGGTGAAACTGCAATCGGACGCTTTTGTTTTCAATCGACGGTAGAAGTCGTTGAGCGTTTCGTTGATTTCTTGCCTGAGTTCTCGGAACTCGAAGACTGCCAGGTCTTTATTTTGCATGGGGTCAAAGTGCTGGTTGAGAGCAGTGACGGCAGATTCGTAGGTTGTGCCAGTGTCCGGTAAGATGTCGAAAACATCGTTTGTTGCATCGCCTACGTATGTAAGCAATAGGCCTCGACGAATAGTCAGGTCAAATTCTCGTAGACTTAGGAGAAGGTTTTCAAATCGACGCACCCATTTCTTCCATCGTTGCCCAACCGTGGAAGGATCTGAAGAGGGGTCGAACGGCTGAAATGGCGGTAATCCACTTCGAGGCGTAGCGGCAGTGGCTGCTGCGGTTGAATTTGTCGTAGTTGAAGTGCCTGAAGAAGTGGAAGAAGTTGAAGCAGGCGGTGGGTCCTGTTCACCATCGGACATTTTGGTTTATCCTCGTCGCCAATGTTGTGTTTGATTGCTATTTATTCCAATAATCTGATAAATGTACTACGCGTACATGTTACACATACACTGTACTAACTGCAACTGATATAAACTCGATCACGTTGCTAAACTAGTTATAACTCTTACGTAATCAATCGTTAAACATTAACTGTGATCAAGATACGACACTGAAATATATTTCACATCTAATAATGCACATCATTCGTACCATAACAAAGATTGTGGGCAACGCACACAAAACCACAATTATCGTCGTACAATTGCAGAATATGGCAGTTTGTGTAAAAGCATTTAACTATATTTGATATGCCCTACATGAGCTTACATGCCCAATGGATAACAAGATTGAAACTGGAACTGTTTGTAACATAACATCCAACACTACATATATTATACCTCTATAATCTTATATACGAAGCTCTATGTTTTACTTCGGCTCAACTAAACCATGTCTATTATCATTGTAATCATTCAATGCAATCTCTTGCAGAATGAAACTTAGTACTGTAAAATCTTTAAAGGGGAACGGAAGCCAAAAATCAAGTTAATGTCATATGAAGGACTACGTAGTAAAAAACAAGATTTGCTACATTATTTGTACCAATTGCTTTTTACTTAAAAGAAATACGAGTTTGAAGTTGCCATTTTCGCCCGTTTTGGCCGCTGAAACCGTGGGCGTCAATTACGGGTCAGCAGTTTCTAATACAGAGTTGTGACGTATGATATGGGGAAGATCAGGGATGGAAATAAACATACCAAGCTTGTAATTTCGTGGCGTTTATCGAGGTACTTATTTTATTATGAGCGGAGTGGAGCCTTTTCAGTTCGAGCCAACGTATCCCCCAGGGGAAGAACCCATTCAATCGGATGATGATGAAGGTGAGGATTCCCCAGAAGCGTGCACATCAAGCATGAGAACCGGGAACACCGAATGGTGCATTTGCGGTGAGTGCATTTCGATGCCGACAGCCGACGAATGCTATTGCTGCCAAGAGCTCGAGGAGTTAAATCAAAAGTTTGACGAGTCAGGTTTGTGTTTGGTACTTTTATGCTTTAAGGCTAGTACAGTTATTATCATTTTTTAGAAATTGCCTATTCGTACGGGACCCGTACACCGAATTCTATTTCTTATTCATACGGAAGTCGGATTATTACAGGGTCAATAACACTCGGGAAGTGTTACCTCGTCTTTAATTGATCTTTTGTATATAGTTCAGTTATCAAACAACGACATCGATGCTTGTTTAATTTCATGAAATACCTCCTTCGTTCGATGTCACTGGCCATATGACCTGCCTTGTGTTTCTTGTATTTTAAGTCTAAGTACCAGTTTTAAATTGTAAATAGCATTGATAAACAGTATTTAAGTCTCAGCACCCACTTTACAACGGCTAGCTTTCAATAACGACGAGGCTGTTTCGTTGATAATCGTTCAAAGAAGACTCCCGTGTGAATAGCAAATATTGGTCGGTGTACGGGTCTCGTAAGAATAGCCAATTGGCCTATTTTTTAATTGAGTGAGGCAGCCATTTATGAACTCTTGCTCGCGAGTGCTTGTTTGTTTAGAGGCTATGACTTTGACGATCGATCAATAAGGCAGGCCCACATGTTAGAGAGCTTATTCAATATTATACTGTTGTTCTACTGATAGGTGTCACATGTATTACAAATCACAGCAAATTTAGAATCGTGTGCCTTGACACTGATGTATTGCAGACCGCACTTGTTGCCATTCACCATGCTCGCCTTAATCCAATTCCAGACCCTATAGGAAACAAGTAAGCTCCTTGTTAACTCTGAGAATAATTAATTAAAATGTTTTCATTGTTAAAGAATTTAACCCAGCGCTTTTTGTGATTATTTTATTTTAGAACATGGCGCTTAGCAGCATACAGGCAGTTTACCTGGTGGGTTCATGGTGTGCTTGGCAAAAAGAGACGAAGGATCATTCCAGCATGCGTCGTCAAAACAATAAGGAAAGAATTCCCTGAAGAAAGCGATGCATACACAGGATTTAGAGAAGCAGATCTGGAATTATGACTCGCTCTGAACATTAAAAATTATTTATTCCTTTGTCGTTATTAATTAATTATTCTATTAATATATATATCATTGTTTCACAAAATAATTCATACATCACATGAACTATTGTGCTCGCAATCATACCTGTCATTTGCAAAATTATTGTCTTCAACAGGAAATAATTAATTGATCGTGATACGTCTTAAAACTTTGCTAAAATACAAGTTATGTGGTACAGTTATATTTTCATTTTCTCCCTTTTGCTTTTACCATATGAAATGGTGTTAAGGTATTTTTTCTTGTTAGACTTTTTCAACAATACACCAGACAAAAAACGATTTCTAATGAACTTAGACTTTTTCAACCACTCCTGTATGTGTGAGTAATTTAAGTGTTTCCAAATCTTGATGTATGCTTTGTGATGACTTCGTCTTTAGCAGGCCTAGGTTTGCTAGCAATATTTCGGGGGATGTGCGGGGCTGCAGGCGGTGCACTCCTTTCGTGCGGTTTCTGATTTTTTCTGGCAATAATAGCATTTAACATTGGCCTGAGGTGATCTCTGTTTGTCTTTTCTAAAATTGGTTTTGCCACCCACTCCTTGGTATGTTTTGGAAAGACCACCTTGTACTGGAGTTCTCCTTGGTTGGCACCTTTTGATGCAGTGGCATGTTGTCTTCCTGTGTTGGCATTGTGGTCTAGGGCAGACAGCTGGGTACGTGCGACCATACCCTCATAGGAGAAGTGCTGACGTTTAGGGACATACTTGGTTTGGACACTGTGGTACACTTCCAAACTTCCTGTATGACAGCACAAGGTCAACTGCTGGATGTCTTTCACAAGGGTTTTATCAAAAACAACCTCCTTGAGTGCTTCATGAGCTGGGGAGCCAGGCCGTAGCCACCTCTTGGTTCTAGCAACATTTCGAGGGATAGGTGGGTAAGCACATTGGTGATACAAGTCTGCAGAATTCCAGGAGTGGATGTTAGCAGTGTGATGGACTATGGATAACCACTTCTCCCGCAACAAGTCATTGTCTCCCTCACATGTTTCTGCACACCACCAAAGATGATTTGATATTGACTTAATCCATGCAGACAGGTCACTACAGTCCTTCTTTTTGGCTTTCTCCATAAGTTTTTTAGTTATACTTTTGGACAAGTGCCAAACATCAAATTGGTGATCAACCTCAGAGTAATTTCTCTTTAGGTCAGCTCTGATACCAACATGGCGATCAGTGGCGATAACCTTAATGTTGCCCCCCTTTGTTTTTATATTATCCATACAGCGTTTAAATCCCTCCCTTTCCATTGCATTGCTGTTGTTCACTTCAGTTACTTGAATAATCTGAAAGTCAACAATCTTGTCAGTTTGCTGATCAATCATCGTATATGTGCCATATTTTGCATTATGA
Organism: Montipora capricornis; assembly: GCF_036669925.1. Classification (NCBI taxonomy): domain Eukaryota; kingdom Metazoa; phylum Cnidaria; class Anthozoa; order Scleractinia; family Acroporidae; genus Montipora; species Montipora capricornis. Next base: position 23,504,722 of record NC_090886.1, read on the forward strand.
CCAGGACTGTCACAGCGCCCGTCCCCTGAAAGCCACAAATCTTGGCCTGCTAGTCCAGAAAATATAGAATTTTGCTCCCTCTTCCAAAATTCATTAATTACAGGAAATAGGTATTTATTTTGAATAGTATAAAAGGTATTCTCACTAAAAAACTTCAAATTGAGGATGTCTGCCAGAGAAGCTACTCTAGTGTAAGTAGAACCACTAAGCAAAATAGAGGATGACAGCAGTAAGTTTCCAGCTGCCATTCGTTCAAGCATGGGCTGGCTTTGCCAGGAAAAGGTATGATTATTAATGCATACGAGGGTCACAAATAATTGAGTTCCTTGTGTAGACTGGTCTGTCTGAATAACTTGGGCACCGCACTCAGGGCATCGCTTGAAAAGCTTAAACAATTCCTGCTTAAAGACAATAAACTTAGTATCATCCTGTGGGTTTAAAACTTTTGGTTTTTCATCTTCATGGTCTGATTCTAAGTTGGAGTCATCTGACATTTCACCAGATGTTGACGGGAGGTAAGTACCATCCTTTTGTGGAGACACTTCAGGTGAGAGAGTGCCAAAAGCTTCTTCAGCAATGGTACCTTTCTCTTCAGGAATGTCACTTTCCTCAAATTGAGTGCCTGTGTGAGAACTACAAACCAGTGGGGTCTGGGTGTCAGCTGATTTCATCATTAATTGGGCACCACGTGTATTAACCTGGCATCCAAAATCAACACCCTTGTATGGCAAATTGACTTGAATTGATTGTGATTCCACTTGCATGGTGTCTGGGTGAAAATTCAAGAACTGATCGTGTAGTGAAAAGGTACTTGCTTGTTCACTCACTTTGCTAGAATCTGGGGGATGATGAGAAGTACTTGCTTCTTCATTAACTTGAGCAGTTGAATTGGTGACAGATGCAATGTACTGCAAACCAGAACAATATATTTATAGACATATATTTAAAAGTTGTAGTGTTCAGAATAAAAATACCTTAACTTTAGCTTATTAACAGCGATGCTGTGTGTATATTATATTTATACATGAGAATTGCTATGTCTGTAAAGTCAATTTTCAATGTGAGTATGCATGTCTGTATGAGTACAACAGGGATAAATTCTTCGGACGTAAAATGGTCTTGATAGTTAGTATGATAATAGGAAAGCTTGTTTAGGTTTTTGATAGCTCGTTTTCTATTACATTTCAAACTCTCACCTCTTGTCTTGCTTTTTCAAGGGCACGATAAGCGAGGCTTTTTCGGAGCGGGTCGATGAGAGAATATCGATGGAACAGCATCGGCTTTCAGAGATGCTCGCTTTTTCGAACCAAGGAGTTCTGCCTGGAGGTCACGCTCGTAGCAGTCAGGTGTGAAATGTTCGGAACACAACCTGGTGCTCTTTGAAACGATGAGGTCAGCGCGAGAGATTTTCGCGAGCCACTGTTCTCTCAGAGAGGGGTCTTTTGGAAAGCAATGATAGGATATACCAGTTGTCTTTCTTGAATCGTTGTTGCAATCGAATGCCGCACAGTAAACCATTTTATCAACAAACACTTGAAATATTGAACTGTATCTTTCCAGAGAGTATTGATATTGCACGGCTAAAGGATTCGAATTCTGCATTTATACGAGGTTGGTAGGAAAAGACCACATTGTTTTCTACAAATAAAGTCATAAGCCAAATTCCATGGCAGATTTTCAATTTTATTGCCAATTATGGCTACTTACAACACTAATCTTCCTTCGGAATCTTGTCAAAAGTGACGTCCGATTGAATAACCCACAAGAATAAGTTTACACCCATTCCATCACAGAAAACATCACCTTAAGAGTAGATGCACTGTACGACCATGATCGCTTGCCGAAGTTTACACATGATGTCCGTCAAAAAAGTGTCTTCGAAGTGGAAAAACCACTGCTACAACTAAAGTACAAAAAATGTTTACATTGACGAGCGATTGGCGACTCGCGTTGCGCTTACCGCAGTTTTAGAGAAGGCAGAGATGTCTAGGGCGATTTCAGAGAACTTAACAAGGTAGCACTCTGGGTAACAAAAACAGCTTGCTCGTATTCTCCTTCAATTTTCCAAAACTCTAGCTAACCCGTGCTCAGAAAGACGCACAATGTCAACTCATACTGGGTCCTCGCACTACACGGCACTTCACTTCTTCCCCATATCATACGTCACAAAGTTATAAAAGAACCGCTGGCACGGGATTTCTTTGCCTCCGTACCATAGCCGAATTTTGAGCCAACTATCGCCTGAAAAGCTTGATTTTATGCGTGCTACATTTCGTTTGAGAAGGAAAAAAGTATGACAAATTGTTTAACAATGCATAGTTGTTGAAATGACGTGACAAAAAGCTACTTGATTTTTGGCTTCAGTTCTCCTTTAAGAAATATTTTTCCTGCTTTAGGCCAATTTCAGTGCCCAACATTTGGAATATATGAGGTGTTAAAAGACACATTCTGGTTTTCTTGCTCCTAGCACTAAAGCCTGGATTGCCCTGAAGAAAAAGATGATTTAGTCCCAGAATGTTAACCTAGCTGTCATTTTTTTTGTCAAAAGATATAATTTTTTTTCAATTTTTTTTATGTTACACGATGAACAGGAAATCGGCGAAATGGAGGCGAATTTAGTTGGGGATTTAAGAGCTGTAACCATCCGTGTTTTCAAACATCATCCTAGAGGTTTAAAATTAGATTTATTTGGTGCACAAACACAGACCATATCTTCTAAGCCTGAGGGACCAGAAGGCTTTCTACGCATCCTAAAGACGTTGTCCTTGATTTTTCCCCTTTCCTGTAGCCAATTCCTCGAATATTAGCAATTTGCGAAAGCAAAAAATCTTACGTGACCCGTCACACAGTCAAATTCTTACACAGTAATTGTAGTTAAAAAATTTAAAGGCGATAACGCCTTCTATGTGCCGATTTTACTTCCTTTTTTACCTTGAAGTTAAAAAATAGCCGCCGTCACTTTGGTAAAGCCATTGACCAATAGGTGAAAACTACATAAGCCGGACAAATCAAATAGACAATTGTAAGGCCTCCCTTAAAAGTTTCAAATGACCCTCTTTCAAGTTCAGTCGCACGTCATCGTCAATCTCAACCATTCCCTTCAAAAAGTATGGATGCCTTTGTAAAATGCAATCCTTTTTTATGCAATAAAATCTGGATGCCTCCCGACTCCATGTGGGTTCCATAGTCACTCTTCCCTTGCCGTCTTCCTTTGGGTAATAGTATCGTTCTTTATGAAGTATTGCAATGTCCTGTGGAATGCACACTACACCACCTCTAGCAAATTCCACTTTACACAACTCGCACTTTTTAGCCTTAGTGCATTCTTTGGTGAAGACAATGTTAAAGTTGTTGTTGTTGTGCCATATTTCTGTAAACGCAAGAGGCTTCTGGAAATCTATTTCACTGTCTGGTCTTGTTACTTCCTCTATGATTGGAGTGAGTTCCACATTATTCTGTCCCTTTCGTTTTTTCTTCTCCTTGGCCTTTTCGCCCGCCCTTTTTAGAATGTTAGCCAGGAGTATGTTGTGTGATTTCCCTTTTTTGTTGTTGAAACCATCTAAGAACGCAGGAAGTGTTCCTATCGTATCAACCATGGCAAGAATGTGAGAACAAAGACCTCCTGTGCTTTGGGAATTACGGCATCTACATGTGGGGCTACCACCTTTGATTGTGACATTCACACTGTTTCCAAACTCGAGCACACAATACGAACCTCCACCCAGATCGATTACTTTGTGATGAGACAGAATTATTTCTGATTTGTGCCAAATTTGATTCAAAAATCCTGCGGCTACACTGCTCACCCCACATTCTTCGACTGAAATGGACAGTCTTGTCGTAGGTTGGATTTGATTGGAAGATGAACACAACGGGACCTTAAGGACTTTCTGTAAGTGTTGCCGTTGCTGTCTTCTGAGACCAAGCTAAAGGGGTCATGGAATAGGCTTGAAATTCTGGGGCCAACCTGTATTCCCCCATGCCATAAATAGCTTTGATGTATTCCTGCTCTTGTTGTTAGATCACTTCGGCTTCTAGAATTTCGTGAATGGTAGCCTGATTCTCCGCAGCTTCTTTAATGACGTTGTTGAGCGATTCTGTCCTCTGTCCATCGTTGTTGAGCGATTCATTATCCCACTTGTTTGGGGGGTTACCAAGGCCGGCTGCAATTCTTATTGGTTTCAACATACAAAACTTTAAAGTCGCCTTCATGGATCTGTGCCTCCCTTTGTTGGTTACCATCCATTCTTTAAACTGTTCAGGCCAATGAGCCTCTTTGTTCACGTACAGTTCTTCAAATTCTGTTTCACTCTCGCAATCGACCAGACCTTTCACTCGCTTTCCCCCGAACTTCTTGCTGAATTTTCTTTCCTTCACTTTCGGACACATTTAGATCTTTCAGTTTCATAATAATGTCACCTTTGGCGTGGTCGAAGCAGCGTAGGTGAATGTTCGTGCAAGCAGGCTTGTTTACCTTCAATGGGGTAAACACTCTCAAAGCCTCTCTCTAGCACACACTCTCCATCCGTTCCGTACGTCAATGACTCTATCCCTTCCGACTTTAATGACCTTGCGAGGTACTCATAGTCGCGTGTTTCCTTCGACACTGAGGTCATTAGCGCTGCCAGGGTTGCAGGATGTTTACTTTCGTTGTTTTTGTACACAAACATTGGATTAGGGAAAAATACTGTTGTGAGGTAGAAGGGCCCTAATTTGTACGTCATATCCACTCCAGCCACTGAAGCTGGACTTGAACGCGGGTGACAAAATCTTTTTATCCAACCGATACTGTAATTGGTGGCTGCAAGCGTGCTCACTGCTGCTCGAATCTCGCTTTTATTGTCTGATCTTGCACCCATACTAACATGACAGATAAATCTTCCGGCTTGCTGGAGAGACAACAACTTGGTAATGTCCGGTGACTTAGCGGGGCCAGTGCTTCGGGATTTTTTCCTGCCCTCAACTTGTCGAAGTTGATTGTAGACTTGTTGTCTATCTCTTGGAAAGTCGGATGGAGCCGATATCGACACTACGCCCCCTGCTTCCTTTTGAATGTGATTGATAATCTTCTTAGCGCTGTACGTATCGCCCAATTGTCTCACTCTCTCAAGAACACTTGGTTTAGTTCTCACCTGAGTTCCTGAATGGCGCTTTGTCTGACTGAAAAGCAGCTTTGCTTCATCAGAGGTCATATTGACAGTATACTGTACAATGGCAAACCGCAAAAATTTCCCTCCGTGTTCAACCTTCGCCATCATACGACGAAAGTTCTTGTCATTTCTTGGCCAACTGTACTGTCTTCTGATAACAAAGTGGTCATAGGCGGTAAAGACCGCACTCGCTTTCTGGGTCAGGCTTGGAAATTCTGCACATGGCACTGACCTTTCCTCGACCATCAATGAAAACCTGAAAGTGCTCAGTTGGACTGGAATGAGCTCCATAGAATCCGTTGTCATCCACTGTCAGGTCTTTATGATGAACTGCCTCCAGATCCACGATAAAAGTCGCACTTTCTGTTACACCAACAGGAACTCTCTTGCAAACGTTTTTGTCTGGAAGGTCACCGTCAATGCACAATTCTAAGATTTCCTTTGCTGTGATTCCAGCTTTTGATCTTCTGTAAACGGGAAAGCCATTTATGGCACCTGAAAATAACATTAGATTAGATGTTAATCCTCGTTTGTTAAAATTTCAGCTGATTCAAACTTTACGGTCTCGGTCGCGAGAAAACTGAAGTAACATAGTTTTTTTGCGTTTGAACGCTTCTACTCTCAACAAAAGCTCCTTCCGCTCCCCAGAGAAAATACAAATACTTTACAAACGTTTTAAAGGCTTCTTGGACCGTCAGCAGTTGATCTGTTTCGAGTTTTGCATGAGAAAATAGTTGCGCTGTTACCTTCAGGGGAAGGGGGTTGGTGCAGGGCGTTTTGTATTGCTTCCTTTTCAATATCTATGCGACCTCTTTCCCCCTCCTTGAGCAACTGTGAAACTCAAATTTCCCCTCTTTCCTAAGGAAAACCTATATATACATATAAATCTCATATATACAAATAACATATATACTGACATTCATAAATAAAAGTAAAACTACATAGCTAGTTTATGTGGTCCAAGACATTTATTCGCTACTGAGATGGATGAAGATTTTAATTTGCTATTTAGTTATATCCACGACAAGAAAACCCTAATTCACCAGTGATTTTACCAAACGGAGAATTATAGGGAAAGTTGGAATTTGTCTTTAGTTTTCCGATTTTGGAAAATGTTCTGTGAATTAGTCATTTTTCTTTTGTGAACGCGGGCAAAATTTATCAAAGTTTATCATATGTTTTCCAAAACGCGGAAAACCGCCAGTCAACGCGCTGTATTCACAACCGTTTTCGTTACATTTTCCCGCCTGAGTGAACGCAGCATTAATCGTAGGTTTTCTAGCTGTATCTGTTTGCAGATAACACAAGGTAAACATGGCATTTACTGTCAACTTTGCTGCGCTGGAAAAACTCCTGTGAACACTTTGGTTTCCAAAATGTTTTCAGATGTTTTCCCAAGAGGGTAAACACGGTGTTTGTCTCACGTTTTCTTTACATTTATATTCACGGTTAACACAAGAAAGACATGACATTCACCGTAAATTTTGCTGCGCTGGAAAAACTCCTGTGACCACATTGTTTTTCAAAATGTTTTCAGATGTTTTCCCAAGAGGTTACACACAGTGTTTGTGTCACGTTTTCTACTGCTTTCTCCTGACGGTTCACATAAGGAAAACATGACATTCGAAGGAAACTTTTTTCCTACATTTCCTTACAAAACTTGGCGAACCGTTTACACGAGAAACAAAAAGTTGGCAAGACTGGAAGGGTGACCCGCCTAGCGCTGTTGGCTCGGGCAAAGGGGTCAACTTTTTTCTGATATAAACGCTTGCTGAAGTTGACTCGGCTGGGAGGGTGACCCTCTTTCCCGGGACAACTTTTCTCCATATAAACAGGGCCTAACAAAGGTAGAATCTACAAACAAATAATTGCGCTGCAGTGTTCATGGGTTTGTGTTCGGTGCAAGTCTCACATGCAACGAATCCCAGAATGTGCAAGCCATCCAGGTGAGGGCTAATGGCCAAACTACAGTAGAACGTCGCTCTGCAGACACTGCTTTTATACAGATCGGACACCCCGATATTACGGACTGTTTCCGTTTGTCCTGGCCAACGAAAAGCTCATATACTTTTTTCAACACAGGTTAATAAGGACAATGCAAAGGACATTTTTCTGTGTCCCGAGTGACAAACTCTTGTACATCGTCAACCCCACTTTACGGAACGACTGATTATCTGCCTGTGTATTTTCATTAT
>NC_090886.1:23517066-23534566 GCF_036669925.1 Montipora capricornis
TGCGTATGAACTATAATCAGTTTCTGACGATCTTACGTGTCTTGGAACCTCACATCTCGAAAAAACAAGTCATTGGTGGCCATAAAACGATATCAGCAGCTGAAAGGCTGACATTAACAATAAGATTTCTGGCGAGTGGCGAGACTTCCGATCCTTGTGTTTCCAGTTTCGTATGGGCAGAGCGACGATTTCCAGCATTGTTAGAGAAGTTTGCCAGGTTATTTTCAAGTGTTTTAGGGAGAAGTACTTGAAATCTCCAACCTCAATTACTGAGGAAGAATGGCTAGAAATTGCCCATCGTTTTGAAGAGAGATGGCAATTCCCTAATTGCATCGGTGCTGTAGATGGCAAGCATATTGTCCTTCGACCACCCCCTCGATCAGGATCATATTTCTTTAACTTCAAGAAGTCACACTCTATTGTGCTTATGGCCGTAGCCGGTCCCGAATATCAATGCCTCTATGCTGATGTTGGCACAAACGGAAGAGTTTCTGATGGTGGTGTATGGAACAACTGTGGTCTGCTAAATTCCTTAGATAATAGTTCTCTTCAACTTCCCAATCCACGTCCACTCCCTTTTGGCAAGGACAAAGTACCATTCGTCCTACTGGGAGATGATGCATTTGGTATGCGCAAATTTTTGTTAAAGCCATACGCCCAAAGAGGGTTAACACCTGACAAGCGCATTTTTAATTACAGGCAAGTATGAGAAATTTGGTATTCAAAAATGATATCCTCGAAGAGAAAGGAAAGAATTTCTCACTTTTACAGACTTAATAAAATACATGAAAAAATTACTTAATTCTGGTTGGCTAACAGCAGTGATGCTTTATGTAAACACAATGCAAAAAGTGTTAATTCAGTGCAAAAATAGTTAATCCAGTGCAATTTACTCGCAGAATTCTTGCTCTTAGCTTGATTGGTAAACAATAGGGTTTTGTAAGAGCCAATCAAATATTTTGTTTTGGTGGAAGTATGCAAACAGATTGGTGAGCATTAATAAAGCAATACTGATAGATGTGCATGTTAGTGCATAACATTTTGCTCACTGTTTGGTGCTTCAACAACCTAGCAAACGCAAGTGCTCCTCAAAACAAGTGTAAAACACAATACGAGAGCACCTGTTTTTTGGTCTCTCATGTTACTGTTAACTAATATTGCCTTTACCATTAACTTAATAATTTTAGGCATAGTCGTGCAAGACGGCTTGTGGAAAACCTTTTTGGCATCTTGGCCAATCGATGGATGGTTCTCCTTAGACCTATGGCACTTGATCCTGATTATGTCACTGATATCACACTTGCCTGCTTGATACTGCACAATATTCTAATATCAAGCTCCACATACTGTCCACATGATCTGGTGGATAGGGATGACCCTGTAACAGGAGATGTGATCAGGGGTTGTTGGAGAGAGCAGACAGACAAGCCATGCACATCATTGCCACTTATGTCCAGGTTTGCACCTAATTAGATGCACGCCCAATTTTGACATCCAACACAAAGTGTCCCCTTAAGTCTAAGCATTTCCTACCTATTTTCAACAATAAGGTAAGGGTAAAGGTTGGCGTTATTTTTAGCTTTGGGTAAATGCAGCAGTTAATCTTTACTTAAAAAGCTGCATTTGGGGGACACTTTGTGACATAAATTGTCTGTATTCTGAGACACAAGTGATGTTGAAGTTGGCGAGAAGAGCAAAGGGACACTTCATGACGCTTATTGAAATCCGCGTGCATCTAATTAGGTGCAAACCTGGACATATCTCATCATTGCTGTCAATGACGTCATCTAGGTCTGGTCATAACAGCAGCACATATTCCAAAGCAGTGAGGGATATTTTTACAGAATACTTTGCTAGAGAAGGTGCTGTGCCATGGCAGTGGTCAAAGATTATTTGATTAAAGGTTTCATCTGTTAAGAAACAAACACATTTTTAAAACAAGTTCTTTTTATTCAAGCAAATTGAAATTTACCTCTGAGTCAATGATCCATTATGAATTCTCACCCATTGTGCCAGAAACAAAGAAAAGAAAGTGTTTAGCTTAGCATAAAAACAGGTTTCTAGGTAAAAATATAATATAATGATTCCAGCAACAAACATGGTTACCATGCTGTCATGTTAAAACTGGGAATAAAGACTGTCTGGTGTTAGATTCTGGTGTTGTGAAAGCTTCAGTGACATACATGCATATGTGTTTCAATATTATACAAACAAGTGTACAAAATGACATCTAACGTAAGAAATTATTTGTTGATAAAAACAGACAGTTAAAAACTTGTTTTGGAAGACAAACAGCCAACCTTGGTTAAAAATTGAACTGCTATTCAGTGTTATGTAAATACAACATGTAAACAAAAGTAATGACTGAATAACCCCATGGATATGGTGTCGGCTATGTTGATGAGAATAAATGACAACTTGAGATGCTGCACAATAACTCCGATGTCTTCCATTAAAATGAGTTGGAAACATACAAAGCTGAAGGGTAATTTTCAATTCTTGACACCACCTGGTCTTTCCAAATTAAAGGAAGGAGGCTTTGCACATTGGGAGGAAAAAATGTTCATGAACCATACTAATTTATCACTTGTTAAATTCACAGTTTTTTGAGTTTAAGGCTGAAGAGGGATGTTGGACATCCAAAATGCTTTTAAATTTAAAACCTTTTGGTTTTAAAATTTTTTGTACAAACCTATTTAAAATAATTCACACCTTTAAACCATGAATACTAAATTTAAGATTAGTTAAGAAAATTAACCAACAGTAAAGACAAACAATTGTTTTTTTTCAAATTGAAAAACATGAGAATCAGAAACTTAAAAGTTGTAGTAATTTTGTGAACCTGGCATCTCAAAAGTAGGAGCTTGAGGATGAAGCTGCTGGAGGTTTGGCTGTGGCAAGGAAAAATGGGAATGATCTCCAGAAAGATCCTTTTGAGTCCCAAACTGGGCAAACTCCTGGTCAAATAGCACCTCCATTATTCTCTGCTGAGCCACCACCTTATTATAAGGATCAAGCAAACAAAGTTTTTGTTTTACAAGATTTCCAAATACTTGTTCCATGGAGTCAACTGGAGGGTGTGAGGCAGGTGTCTTCATTACATTTAAACATTCCTTCATCAAACTTGTTTTAACCTCTTCTGACATAGAATTCTTCCTTGGCTGTTTCCTGCTGGTAGAGGGCATATCCATGGCTGGGGATTCCTTCGTGCCGTGCCTCCATAACCGGTACTAAAAATTGCATGGACTTGAAAAAAATCCACGAAGGCTTAAATAACTCATCAGTACCCTGTCCTGATTTGGTGTTGTTGATTTTCCGCAAATTTTGCCCCAGGGTTGCCCTATTGGGAATTGATCTCTGACCAGTCTCTGTCAAATTCTTTCTGTGATGAATAATAATTATTGTAACAAGTTAGCATAAATGAAAAGTAAAGTAAGAATAAGGTGGTTTCATACATGTATACGCCTGAAAAAAGCAAGCAACGCAGTTGTCACGTTTATTCAAGGAAAGATAAGGAGAAGCCACGACTGGAGACAAAAAAGTATCAAACATTTTAACCCGCTTGCCGAGACAACAGTTCATTCCAATGTCATAAATTTTGTTAAGAGCACTACACCGACGTTGAATAGGTCATGGATTCATCGAAGAATTCACCTGAATTTTTCAGGGGCATATTCGAGACAATTGCTTAAATTGTCCTGTATTAAAATGCGAGTATCATTTCTCTGATTCATTTGTTTCGTTTTGTAAGAAGTCCTAAAAAACACTGGTGTTTGTCTTCAGAATAAAGCCATCAAAAAGGAATCGAAGGAAAGAAAGAGAATCCCTGAAGAAAATGAGCTCAAGATCATAGTACCACTCACCCGCAGCGACCAGTAGTTTTCCGGGTTTCAGTACTGGTCGCTGTTCGAGACAACACAATCTTTTACGGTGAACGTTCAAACTTGCTTCAATAAGATCTTGAAGGTTAAAACCACGAAAAATTAATCAAAATTGGCAGTGTGCCTTTTATATTGCAGCATTTCTTAGAAAAATATCAGAAAATACATTTACAAGACAGGATTCATGATACGTTGTGCCGTACTTCCACCATTTTTAATATAAATCACGTGAATCATGCATTATTTATATCGCGGAAAACAACAAGACATTTCCGGTTGTCAACGAGGTTAAAAAATGTTACAACCTACCTCGATGTCATTCTTGGCTTTGCTCGTCGCCTCTCTGTCGTGGTACGACGACGAGGAGATATCCCAAAGACAGGGCCTCGCCTCGTAAAGCTCAATCAAAGTAAAGATTTCTTCACTTTTCCATTTTTTCCGTCCAAAAGACCTCTTCTTTGGAACTGCCGACTTGTTTTTCTTGCGAGAATTTTTGTTTTTTTTCTTTTTCCTAGGCTCAGACTCGGAAGAGCTGCTACTTTCACTGTAGCTGCTGCTTATACTTCCACCGCTACTAGGTCTCCTATTATGGTTTTCCTTTTTCTTATGTTTTTTTAACTCCCTATCCTTGTTTTCTTTTAGCTCTTCGGGGCTTAAGTTTTCCGAATTTTGCTCCGTGACAGAAGCCATCTTGTCAAAAGGGAAAGCGCGAAAGGCGCGAAATAGTTTGAGATTCCCGCTCAAACAGCGGCATCAGATTGGCTAAAAGGTTTCCATGGTAACCAAGAAAGTTCGAATGACTTGCGAAAACTTGCATCCACTTGCGTTGAGTGGCCAAACGAGACGCAAGTTGGGCGGATTTGCGTCCAAAATTTGAGCATGTTCAAATCAAACGCAAGTCGTCGCAAGTCTTTGCAAGTGAATGCAAGTGGGTGGCCAAACGGTATGCAAGTCAGCGCAAGTAACAAAACTTGCGTCGACTTGCGATGACTTGTGTTTCGTTTGGCCAGGGCTTAAGGCTAAATTGTTTTGAAAGTTGGTTTGCTTTGATTGGCCATACCAAGTATCTTTTCTCAAAAATAGCCAAGTAGGATGCATTGCTAGTTTGAGATCTCATTAGAGGACTATCCCAGTGCTGTCATTCAGGGCTCTAGCTGGTAACACCTGTCTCAGCTGAATACCCTTGATCTTGACAAATGCAGGGTCATTTTACTCGGAATGCAATAAGATTGTTACTGGTGTGGAACTCAGGGTAACATGGCCAAAAACAGGATTTCTTAACCCAAGTTTGTTCAAGTCACCTTTATATAACTTGTCATAAGGCCCTTTTTCACTAAAGTAGAACCCATTTTACATACTTTGTGATTGATTTAGTGCACAATCATTCACAAAGTTGGCGTTAATGCTTCTTCTTGACATCAGCAACTCAACTCAAGCTGTCACAGCAAGAACGGTTTCCTTCTTGTGAACTAGTTCTCCACATGCACAAAGTGACGTGATTCGTTGAACAGGAATGAAACATGCAGGTCCAAACACATCAAATGTGTTACACCAAATTTCTACTGGAACTCCAAATCCATAGCGTTCAGGATGCTTTGAATACCAGTTCACTCTTGCAATATAAAATTCATATCTCTGGTCTGATGAAGCAGACAACATTGATTTCACTTTAATGCGATGCCGGAAGAATGTCACAACTTGTCCTGGTCTTAGATCATCACATCCTGTAGTTGTGGCTAGAGACCCTTCTATTCCTACCCAGTTAGCTAGAACAAATGAATTCCTTGTAGTCTGGCTTTACTGTGATCCATATAGCACTGACCCTATTCTGATGATTTTTAATTCTGAGACAGTAAAGGGTATTTCAATGTGATTCCTTGCACCAAGTCCCAGCAGCTCCCGGTACACAACCTCAAGTGCATTTAAGTCATTACTGTCTAGTGTTCCATCTTTCACAGCTGATACAGGACAGATGTAGATGTTTGCTGCCCAGTCACAACAACTTAAATCTTTAACAGGTGTTTCTCTGTGTTCTTTAAGGCTAAGATAGTGTTCAATTGATCCCTGAGTGATCTTGACTGATCCTGAGGTCTGACAATTCTCAACAAATTCTACAAAAGAATCTTGGTACATGTCAGGGTACTTGATGTCCTTGACCTTAGCCTGAATCAAAAATTTTCTCATCAACTGGATTTCAATGGAACGATTATTTGTGTGGAAAGAGCCCAAAACCCCATTAAATCTTTCAAAGCTAAAGCACCAAAAGGAATGAAATGGTCCATAATCTAGAAGGCACTCCTTCAATTGACCATGAAGACGCATATTGGGAGTGACAAGTTCCTCAAATATTTTGCAAAATGCCATCAAGTGTCTGTCTCCAAGTTCAATATCATTGTCAGTCAGGACTCTCTTGCCCAGAGACTTGCACGCAAGAACAAAGTGACGGCAGCATTCCAGGTGGTTGTCAGGAAGAACTCCCTTCAGTGCAAACAATGAATAAACTATTGTCCAATTTTTCCACTGGTCAGCAGTAAATCCTGGGATACGCCCAATGTCCTGTGGGACTGTCATTGAATCGACTAGTTCTTGGATTCTTTGAAGGTCGTCATCATCGATGAAATCATTTTTCTCGTCTAACCACACATTTTTCATCATGTGCTTTGCGGTCCCAAGGTAAAGATTGTGCATAGGATCCACCACAAAATAGCGTATACAGTCAAAGTATTCAAGGTCTTGTAAAGTGAAGTTGCTCATTTCATCGCACGTGGCATTGTTTTGCTTTTAGCTCATGTAACGCATTCAAGAAAATTCACGAATAAGTTTATTTCTTTTCGAAAATCATTCCAGATATATTTTCTCACGGCTTAAGATAAGGCTGTTGTACGTTCTTTTGGTGTATTTCAAGTCTGAAGAAAGAAATATATCTGTTCTATAAATCATTTACTACCCTAGTTTCTACTAATAACACGCGTTTTTAGCGTGTACATGTTTTTTTTTTTTATTAAAGCATTTGTTTTATTGGTTGAAGGAAACTTTTGCCGTTTTGAATTTGGAAAATTGGTGATATTTTCTTTTCTAGCACTTGAGCCTTTTTTGTCCCTGGTGACATATGCAATTGACTTCTAGATCTACAGAGAGGTCATGCATGATCCTCCCAGCAAGAAACTGAAGCTCAGTGCCACATCAACCTGCAGCACCACTGACACCTTGTCAGAGAGCACATATGCAACAAATCTTAGCCCAAACACATCTTTGGATACGATGTTAACAGCATCACCGTCCCCAGCTACCTGTACCTCCTCTGCTACTCCTGGTCCTGTATCTCAGGTCAATGATGAGGCTACTCCTTGCCCTACTCCCAATGACCCAGTCAGCCATACACCACCGCAGCCTGCTAAATGTGAAAGGTGTGAGAAGTATTCAAAGAAAACGAGGTCATTGTCAAAGAAGCATAACCGCCTTAAAAAGAAGTATGGCAAGCTAGAAAACAAGTTGAAGGAGTTGCAGACTGTACAGCTTTGTTTTTTTTCTAGTTAGTTTGTCAGTGTGATGAAAATGATTTCATGAACAGATGTGTTATCAAAAGGATCCAGTTAAATATTTTTCCTTTTTCCCCAAAAAATTAGGAATCAGAGACAGAGGAAGAGATGGTGGGTGAGGAGTTTGCTGTTGAGATGGAGGAGGAGCTCGGGGAGGAGCTCGGGGAGGAGCTCAGGGAGGAGCTCAAGGAGGATCTCGGGGAGGATGTACAAGATGAAGTGGAGGACACTGACTGGGGCCCACATGAAGATAGTGCACCATCAACAGACGACTACTCTTCACAAAGTGAAGAAGAGCGTGATGGTATTGATTCCAGCAATACCGTGAGGTAAATAATATTATTTAGTTGTTGTGCATTACGCTTGCTGACCTTAAAGGATGCTGGCAGGGAAAAATGAGCATGTATACATATGTACATGTAGGCAAAAGCCACACCTCTGATAGTAAATCGAATTGAAGTGTGTTACATCCACAAAATAAAGTCCAGCAGGTTATCCCACAGGCTAATTATGATCCCTGCCAACAAAGGAGCTTGGTGATTGGCCCAGATTACCTACTAGCAGGAGTATATAATCTTAATTTTCATAATAGCTGATATCTCTATTTTGGATTGCGGGGTTGAACCAGGAACACCGTGTGACAAGGAGCCCAAATTCATTGTCTTCTTTACCAAGCTCCTTTGCCTTTTCTCTCTGTTTTGTTTCAAGTGTAAGAGGGACCAACCCAAGGTCACAATGAAACAAAGAGGAACTATGGTAATTGTGAACCAACACTGTTCGATCTGTGGGGACAATTCATATTCATGGAAGTCACAACCGATGCTATTTAATGGGAGGTACCCTGCGGGGAATGTGTTGCTAAGCTTCAGTATTCTCATGGCTGGAGCGTCTATTACTAAGATTCTCTTGGTATTCAAGCACATGGGCCTTTCAGCGTACAATGCTAGAACATTCTTTTTTCATCAAAAGAATTTCATGTTCCCTGCTGTCCTCAACTACTGGGAGCGTTATCAAGCAGCCCTCATTGGGAAAATCAAGAACATGAAAGATGCTGTGTGGAGTGGTGATGGGCGGTTTGACTCCATGGGCCACAGTGCCAAATTTGGTGTTTACACGATGTTCTGTAACACCATTCTCAAGGTGGTACACTTTGAACTTCTTCGGGTAAGTAGTGTTGTAAGGAATGCAAAATTATGTTTTTGAAATGGGGTGGATTGGAAAATTTTTCCGAGCCAGAATTTTTTCACCATCAGATTGCACAGGAATTGTTTTCCAATTTGTTTCATGTTTCTCTTGTGGTACTACATGTAGCTTTGGACAATTATTGTTATGGGCACTTAGGTGCACTTTTTTTCCTAGCAGTTCTTATTGTCCACCCCACCCCCCGATCAAGAATATCATGCTCCATTCTAAGGTGGGGAGGGTAGTTCAGCTGTAGGGCCTCTTGATAACTATAGTTTTCCCAGAAAATATGCCCAGTCTTTAGAGCAAGAAATTAAAGTAACTATGATTGATCGAGATATACACATTCCATGCCTATTATGCCCTACTTGTTTTTCTGGTACATTTATTCATTCATATTCAGTTAGTAAATTCAATGCAGTAGTCTTTGCAAAGGAAGTTTTTACTGTTAGATTGCTACATCATGGTCACCCTATTAACAATAACAACAATAACAATAATAATAGTAGTAGTGGTAGTAATAGTAATAAGGGAACTGGTCAAAACAACTATACTCGAACAGGACTCACCTTTAGGGGGGCGGGAGGGGTTCTCAGAGACACGACTTATCTTCGAACATTCCCAACAACATTTTATTGGCTTTCAAATTTGAGTTGGCACAGGAATATTCAGCTAGCAAGAGTCAGCATTAAATGACAAACAAGATTAGTGAGGTTTGAATCTCACTGTAATTTTCTACTGCTGGTTAGAGGGGTGGCTATGCAACAAAGACACCATCTTTTGACATTAAGCAAGGAGGGTGCAGGCAGACACCAACTATTTTGTGGTTTTGTGGGTCCTGTTTGAGTATAGTTGTTTTGACCAGTTCCCTAATAATAATGATAATGATAATGATAGATAATGATCATGATAATGCTAATAATAATAATTATAATAATAATATATTACAGGCAAATGAGACTGGTGGCAGTTCACCTATGGAGCTGCAGGGGGCTAAACGTGCATTTTCATATCTTCAATCAGTTGGCCTTGCAGTTCTAGTTTTTATATCTGATCGCCATCGCGGCATTGCCAAATGGATACGGGAAAGACAGCCTGGTTGTGCCTACTACTTTGACATCTGGCACATTGCTCGATCCATTGGAAAGAAGATGCTGCAGCTGGGCAAAGAGAAGGGCTGTGAGAAGATAGCTGACTGGGTAAAAGGAGTTCGTAACCATCTCTACTGGTGTGCCACATCCACCAAGGAAGGATTTCAGGAGATGATCATAGCCAAATGGAAATCGTTCATGGAACATGTTGCCAACAAACATGAAAATCATACCTCTCCACTTTTCAAAAAGTGTGCACACGATGAGATTGAAAACCGACGGTGGATCAAGATAGGTACACTGCATTGTTTAATATTAGACATGTTACAAAGTAAATCAACCTTCCATTTTGACAGTTCATAGAAAAGAATAACAAAATAAGACACACATAGCAGGGATAAATGTATTGAACTTGCACAATTTGATTATGACTTGATGTGTCGTATGGACTCTACATACATTTTCAAAAATAACCATTAAAATTTAAAACAGCTATTTATATATAACAAAGGCGAGAGGACTGGAACCTAGATTAAGCAAATACCAACAGTAAACTATAAAACTAGGACAGATTAATTAAGCATCACCTTTTCATATCTGTGTTTCCCAAGAACAAAAGCCAACTGCCAAGGGTCACTGAGAACTTGCACAAAAATTTTCAAGTGAGGGTCAACTTTTATATCATAGATAGTTAATTCGATTTTTCTTTGCTTGCAAGGGACTACTGCATACAATAAGTTACACAAGCTACTGACAGGTACAAGACTTGTTAACGACATCAAGCAGCTGTCCCCAGATGCTCAGACTAGCTGTCTGGAAGGGTTTCATTCAACCCTTAACCACTTCCACCCAAAGATGGTCTGCTTCTCCTGGTTAGGAACATTTTGCAGGTAGTGGCAATTTAATACACCAAATTATTTATGTTTATTCTCAGGACTGAAGGCAGATTATGTTTCAATTATTACAAAGTAGTTTCTTGTTGAAAACTTTGTGGCAACCTGTTTGACAGTTTTCTGCTTATATTTTCTCCTCAGACATATTCTCGCCTCCCTTCATTTCAATGAAAATCTGCTCAGAGAAACCAAAAAAACAGAGGATGGAAAGGACTATTATAAAGTCACTTACCCGAAATTTAAACTTGGTGAGGAAGTTGTGAGGGAGATTGCTGTTCCACCAACATATGGTAAGCTTCTTTGCATGTGACAACAATGTAGGGTTAAGTAGGTTTTTCAATGTTGTTACATTGCCAAGGTCTCTTTCAGGGGATACACAAAAAAATAGTGACAGATTTTTTTTCGTTTTAAATTTTTCACATCTCATGATCATTCTGCATATAAATTTTATATATTGTTTGCATAGATTATGTTGCTGAAATATGGAAAGATCTTCTTGCCATGAGTAAAGAAAAACGGAAGACTGTGGCTGAAAAGTATAATGCCAAGGTTCCTCAGCCCCTCAACTCACAATTTCCCGACCGTGTGAAGAAATCTGAGGCAGTAGTTCGCTATGAAGAAAGAAAGGAAAAGGAGGTGACCAAACTCTACCCTCCAGGTAAAGCTCAGGCCATCTGCCAGATTTAAAACTTTCTCATCCTATTTCTCTTGGAGTAACCCAAAAATGATTTTTTGCAGTCATTGTTAACACATAAATTTATTGCTCAAAAAAAAAAGCTTTGGGATGTTACGAGAACCCTGGAGGTGTATCTTCTGCTGTCATAAGGACTTTATTTCAGTTAGTTAAATAAAATTCCACTTCGATTTTGTTTTATATCTGATAGCTGAAGAGCAAGATGCCCTGCAAGCAAGCTCAAACACAGCTCAGCCCACAAGGAAAAGAAAAAGGCAGGAGCGCAAATGTCGTAAATGTGGGAAGCCAGTGAAGGACCATGATGACCAAGCTTGTAACTCAAACCAGTAGTCATTACAAAAAGAAACAATTTTGCAATGGTCATGTTGCAATCCAAGAATGAATTGAGTTTTCAATCTTTCAGTTTCCCTTTGTTGTAGTAAATAATGTAATACACTGATATTTTCAAAACTGCTGATAGAAAAAAGTTCTTGTTTTGAAATTTTACAATGGATCGATTGTTAATATTAAGTTTCATATACTGGCATAAAATTTCAATGAGTTTCAAGTAAAATAAACAACAACAACAACAACAACAACTGACTTGTCAAATATAATTATATAAAATTACAGAATGAGAACTGACAATAAAAATTACAAATTCTCAATAACAATATTTCACATATTGCATGGATAAAAAATAAGTTAGTGCTAGTTGCGCTGTTCTGCAGACTGATATCTATGTACTTGGGCAGACTGGAATTTTTGGCGGATGTCTTCGTAAACGCATGCTGGAAGAGGTCTTGCATTGTCCCATCCCATATATCCACATATCCATCGGACAAGCCATCTGTATGCTACTGCTCTCAGAAATCTAATGAACAATAATGCAACTATTAATGTCAAGCCGGCGGGGGGGTGGGGGGGGGGGGAAACAGGCATAGGGCGGGATTTTGACATTTTCCAAAAAATTGATGTCAAATTCCCTATCCCCAGGCAAAAATGTGAGATCAAATATAACTGAAATTTCCCACCCCGAGAAATGATTTGTGGTCACGGGCACGAAAAATATTCAAATATCCATACCCCAGGGACAGCAAGATAATTCAAATGCCCTACCCCCAGGCCAAAGCGATTCATCAAAATCCCGCCCTATGTCCCGCCCTATGTCCCCCCCTTGCAGGTTTGACTTTGATAGGTGCATAATCAGAAAATTATGAAAGGTAGCTGAGAATACTATACACCCCTTCCTGACAATCAAGGCAAGTAAAACAACACAGGGTTTAAAAGGGATGAGAGCGGCATTGTTGTCTCGGTACTTTTTCCTTTGCTGGTATCTTTGGAAGATGACATTTGGTCTATTATACATGTATGCATGCCGGAAATGTGATTTTAAAATAAACTACAAAAAGCCACGCGAGTTCAATAAATTCGAGAGGTTTTTAGCTATTAGACTTGGCGATTGGTAACCCCAATTAAAGAAATAAAATAGAGATAAACCGAAGTCCTCTGGGAATTAGGTATCCAAAAGGAAATTCACACATCACTTGCATAGCTACATCGTGTGTTTTACGAATACAAATTTAGGACATTGCCATCAAATGTAGCCAGAATTTCATGGCCTGATAGGACAGGAACTCAAAACTTGATCTTTTCATACTTACTGATTCTGTGTTTGTCCGTCGCGGCAGCGGTAACCTCTTCCATTTCGGTCTCACAACAAAGGTGCCACTTGAGTAAGGACACTTCGGTTCGTCATGGCAGAAAAGTCGTCATGTTTTGTGATGCAGCTAATTGGTTCGATGCTTCCATCGAACATAAGTTTTTGCCCTGCCTGAGCGATCTCTCGGCAGCATCTATATTCCACGGCATCAGTAAGATTCTCAATTGCGCATTCTTTACATTTGCACCTTACAAAGCAAACAAAGGGCAAGTATAAATCAGAATATAGTCCCAGCAAGGTGCGAAGAAACGAAATCCATCGCTTCCAGCTGATGCAACGAAGGGTTCATCGGGAGAATAAAAGAGAAAACTCACCATTTGTTTAAAGGTACTTCTCTTTCCAATCTAGACCTTAATACTGCTGGGGAAAGACCATCCTGGTCTTCTTCAGCGTCCTCCTCTTCATCACTCGTGTGAGCTGACGGTTCGTCCGTGTAAGGTTGGACTTGTCCAAGTACCTCCATTTCTTCCGATGAATCGCTACTAGACTGTTGGTCGCTTGAAATGGATGCCGAAGATGAAATCTGATCGTCACTATCAGACATAGTTGCAGGGAAATCAAAGGAAACAGTAATTTGGTGGAGAGGTTTTCACTATGCAGCACACAAAAACCATGTGTAAACAAAGCGCTTGAACCACCAACTACGTCATCAGTGCCAAACTCGTTCCCAGTTTCCGGAGACACCGATTACGTTTAATTCAGGGACCTTGAGCAAGAAAAAAGCGGTTTTATTTTTCTTTTCTTGTAATTTCTTTTGTCATTCCGTAATAAGGACATAATAAGCTACAAAATTATGCAAAAAAAATTTTTACTTCATAGCCACTTTAAGCGGAAATCGACTCCGCAACTCTAACGCCCGTCACAAAGTTCGCGTATTTGAAAGAGCTCGTGGAACCCAAAGTAAGGGCTGACACTGATGGATTGCCGCTCAACAGTGAAGGCTATGAGAGAGCGAAGAGCATACTCAAAGGAGAATACGGCAAAACCAGTGAAATTATCAACGCCTATGTTCGTAACATTTTGGTGCTCCCCGTAGTGACAAGCCCGGATCTGAAGAGGGTGAACGTCTTTTACAAGACCCTATTGCACAACGTACAATCGCTGGAAACTCTGGGCAAACTAGAGCGAGTGAATGGGATGGCAAGGGGCGATCTCGACAAAATTAAAGGGATTAAAGCTGATTTAGTCAGAGGTGAAACAGGATGGCAAGACTTGGATTTACCTAGTTCTGGCTCCAAAGAAATGGAGAGATATCAATTCAGTGGGAGAAAATGGCAGCAACGTTCCTAAAGGCAAGTCTCGCCTCTACCACGCAGACGAACGAAAACCTCGCACATGTGTCTACTGTGAGGGAGGAGATCATGTTTCATCTGCTTGCACGCACTTGACCACCTTAAACGAAAGGAAGAGATTTCTGGCACAAAAGGGAATGTGCTTCAATTGCACCGGAACTAAGCACCATACGGCTGATTGCAGGGGTAGGTCAAGATGCCAGAAATGTGGAAAAAGACACCATACATCTATCTTGCACCCAGGGGGATCAACTTTTGACTGCAACGGCTACCGGTAACAAAGAACGCGTAGTTTTCCCGATTGTCAAAGTAAAAGTGGAGGGAATTCTGTGTTGGGCACTCCTCGACACTGGAGCTGGGAGCTCTTACGCCTCAGCAGCACTTTTGGACAAGATTCCTAAGTGCACACGTACCCGAGAAGTTCGACGGATCCAAATGATGCTTGGGTCTACAACACGGCAAGTGGAACTTTCATCAATTACCGTACAAGCAGTAGATGGCAGCACAGAGTTAAAGGTTGATGTCACCAAAGTGGATCGAAAGGAGTTACTTATAGTTGACAATCCAAATTACAAGAAGATCATTGAATCATACGCTCAACTCCAGGGAGTCCATATGGGCGACAGTGATTCCAAACCTCACCTGCCAGTCCACCTCATCTTGGGCGCCAGTGATTAAGCGGTTATCAAAACAACAGAAAGACCTCAAATCAGTCGTCTAGGAGAGCCAGTTGCGGAGAAAACTAAACTCGGGTGGACCATTATGTCCCCAGGGAGAGAAATTGATCACACCAACATGCTGCTGACACAAACAAATCATGTTGATTATGAAGAACTCTGTCGATTGGATGTGTTAGGGCTTGAGGACTCTCCAGGACATGACCAGCAGACGGTCTACGCTGAATTTCGAGAACAGCTAACGCGGGATCCGGAAAGATGGTATGAAATGTCTCTGCCGTGGAAGGGTAACCATCCACCTCTACCAAATAACAAAGCAGGAAGTTTACAAAGACTCGTCAACCTCTGGAGCAGGCTGCAGCGCATGGGCCTGACCGAAGAGTATGGACAAATCATTGAGCAACAGAAGTCGGAGGGGATAGTAGAAGGAGCGAATGAATCTCCACAGGAGAAGGAGTTTTACATTCCTCACAAGCCTGTCATGCGAATAGGAGCTGAATCAACGAAGTTACGTGTGGTTTATGACGCATCAGCTCGGTCCAACCCACGGGCACCCAGTCTGAATGACTGTTTATACGCCGGACCACCTCTTCAGAACCATCTGTGGAATGTGTTGGTGCGCATGCGCTTTCACCCAGTGCTCATCACAGGGACCTCAAGCAAGCCTTCCTCCAGGATCACATCAAGAAACAAGAAAGGGACGCGCTTCAGTTTCACTGGAAAGCAAATGAACACTCAGAAGTAGAAACTCTAAGATTCATGCGAGCGTTGTTCGGTCTAGTGCCGTCACCTTTCCTGCTGGGGGGAGTGATCAAGAGTCACCTTGAAGGCCAGAGCTAGTTGCTGAACTGCGCAAGAGTTTCTATGTGGATGATCTCATCAGTGGAAAACCGACGGTGAAAGAGGCGGAGCAGCTGAAACGGGGAAATCGAGGTGTTCGAAGATGCGAAGTTCACACTCCATAAGTGGCATTCCAATGCAGCTGAATCAGAACAGAACGGGACCAAAGTGGAAGACGAAGAATCGTTTGTCAAGCAGCAACTCAGACAACCGGGTGGAAGAGACAGCAGCCTCCTTGGACTTTCTTGGGACAAAAGGCAAGATGAGATCAGCGTAGCTGTGCCACAAGAAAATGCAATCACATCTAAGAGAGGAATATTGCGCAAGCTCGCGAAGATCTACGACCCATTGGGCCTTGCAGCACCGTTAACTCTGAAAGGGAAGCTAATTTACCGAGATGCATGCAAAGGAAAACTAGCGTGGAATGCACCGCTGCCCTCACAACTGGCTAGCCAATGGTCGTGCCTGGAGAGAGAGCTACAACCAAAGGTGACAGCACCAAGAGCCTTGACACTTTAGCGAGAAGAGATAGAGGAAATCGAGCTTCACACCTTTGGTGATGCAAGCGTAAATGGTGTGTCCGCGACAGTACATGCAGTGGTGAAGCAGAGATCAGGTGTAAACACAGGATTGGTTGCAGCAAAAGCACAACTAGCCAAACAAGGGCTCACGATACCACGCTTAGAGCTTGTGTCAGCCCATGGCGACAAACCTGAGCAACATTGACGCTGTGCACTTAAAGGATTTCCTGTAAAACAATCTTTTGGATGGCTGGACAGTACAGTTGCGCTCCACTGGGTCAAAGGAGGTGGAGAATACAAACAATTCGTTATGAACTGAGTAAGGAAAATACAAGCCCACCCCAAGATTACTTGGCGCCACGTTCCCACGCAGGAGAATCCCGCCGATTTGGGGAGTCGAGGAGGACAAGTGGCCGACAACCCGTTGTGGTGGCAAGGGCCGCAGTGGCTCACAAGGAAAGAGGAGTGGCCACCAGATCTTGTGACAAGTGCTTCTCCGGAGACAATGACGGAAGCCAAAGCAACTCGTGAAATCTTTGCTGTGGCATTAGCAGCAACTGCAACTGATGAACTAGATGCTCTACTTGACAAGTTCTGCTACTGGAAAGCTATCAGGGTGTGCGCATGGATCAAGCGGTTCCTTTTCAATGTCCGCACAAGGAAAACCAGCAGAATGACTGGACCTTTGACTACGCAACAACTGAACCTTGTTAAACTGTTCTGGGAGAAGAGAGTGCAGGACAGAGGCAGAGAAGACGAGCATTATCAAGAGGATCGGCTGCAACTTAATCTTCAGCCTAACTCAGATGGTGTACTGGAGTGCCGAGGCAGGATACAGGGCCACTATCCAGTGTACCTACCAGACAGCCAACAATACACAAAGAAGCTGGTTGAACATGCCCACCAAAGCACACTCCATGGGGGAGTAGGTCTAACCATGGCCAAATTACGAGAGCGCTATTGGGTACCGCGACTGAGGAAACTATCCAAACGTATCACCAGGGCATGCCACGGATGTTGAAGGTTTCAAGCCAAGGCCTACTCAAGCCCTCCACCAGGCAACCTTCCGAGAGAGCGAACTGAGGGAGAAACCCCGTTCCAGCTCATTGGAGTTGATTATGCAGGGCCCCTAAAGTACCGTGTGAAAGCAAAGATGGAAGGGAAGGCATATATATTATTGCACTCCTG